>NC_064287.1:10088928-10458443 GCF_019186545.1 Solanum stenotomum
ATTGAGAAAAAATAAAATATTGTTATTTATTTATTTTTTTAATACCGACATCAAGAGGTCGGTTTTTATTGTAATTCATTTTTTTCGAGAAAATTTCCGACCTCCAGAGGTCGGAATTTGATTTTCCCTCTTTCCGCAAACCGACCTCCGGATGTCGCCTTTAAATGTAATTAGATGAAATAAAAATACCGACCTCCGGATGTGGCTTTAATTAATAGTAATTAGATGAAATAAAAATACCGACCTCATGAGGTCGGTATTTTAATTACATACTACCGACATTCGAAAGTCGGAATTATAAAATATTTAATTGAGAAAAAATTCTGACCTCCTGAGGTCGGAATTTTTAATGAATTACAATAAAAACCGACCTCTTGATGTCGGTATTATTTTCTCAATTAAATGTAAAAAATACCGACCTCATGAGGTCGGTATTTTTATTGTAATTCATTTTTTTCGGGAAAAATTCTGACCTCCGGAGGTCGGAATTTGGTTTTCCCGCTTTATTTTGCATAAAAACCGACTACTTGTAAATATCGACCTCCGAAGGTAGGAAATTACCGACCTCCATTTGAGGTCGGAAATTTTTAGGTCGATATTCACTGATTTTTTAGTAGTGTACAGGAGTCTTAGTACCCCCTTGTGCCTTACTACCTTGTGAATGCACAGGTCTAGCTCTGAAGTTCTGAGAATTCTGACTATTGTACTCACATTTGTTTCTGGGTGCAGGTGCACTAGCAGATAATGAAGCAAGTCCTTTCTGCTTATGTTGGAAAAAAGACTGGTTCGCATTACTCATTTGTTGCCCGAATTCATTCCCTGATGTCTTAGCCCTCTTATTCTCAAACTCTTCAATATCCTTCAGTTGGTCCTTCTCAACTTGTTGCACATGGATCATCAGCCTTGATATCCCCATGTAACCTATTAGAATGGTTGTCTTACTTTCCTTACTTGACAGGCGAGTCAACCCAACTACGAATAAACTCATCCCGCTCCTCATGTCAACAACTATCTCTTTGCTTCTCTTAGCTCACGGGGAAAGAAATGCCTCATGAAGGCACTCTCGACCATAGGCCAGCTCAAAATCAGTTGTGTGTAAGCACGAGTTAGAAAACACTTTTATAGAGATAAACTCTATCACACGAAGTGAGTATGAATGAAGGAATTCCTAAATGTTGCAGCCTCCTAATTATAGATGTGGCGCGCTTCACACTGATAACTAGGACTCTACAGACACAGCTTCATAGACTCCCTAGGACTATTGAACTATGTGCTATGATACCAAGTTTATCACGCCCCGAGCCTACACCCCAGACGTGGCTAGCACTCGAGAACCATTGTTGGCCCCAAGTGAACCCTTGGCCTAGCTTACTTACTTAGCGAAAGACTCTAAGCATTATTGCAATGATCAAATGCAGTTACTCAATTGTTAAATAAAATAACTTAGAATATTTAAAAGTCAACATTCAACTTGGCCAAAATGGTAACTCAAGTCTTAACATATGAAATGATAATGTAAAGACAACTGAATTACTAACTGTCTGACTTTCTATGAAGCCTCTTAAACAAAGAGGGATGACGGGACAAGACCCCCGATCATCCTAACAATGATATACTGAAAGCACAATAAAAGGAGTCATCTGGAATGCAAGGAGGCTCACCAACTGACTCTAAGTGCTCAACTGGGGCAATGAGGCGCTGGGTGATGATCCTAGTTACCTGCGTCTACATCATAAAAAGATGCAGGCCAACTGGCATCATTACATTGAATGTACGAGTATGCGAGTTGGAATGTTAAACACAACATAGGGTTCAAAAGAATCGGAAAGAAACACTTCCATTTGCTTTACTTAACTTCTGAATAACTGAACTCAATATAAAGGCATAAACATATGCAATATATAGAAAGCTTGTAAAACAGTGGAAAACAACTTAGTTCGTTAAACAAAATGCAATAACAAACTTAACTTTACTCATATAATAAAGTAATATAGATTTTGTGGGAGTTTCTCTAACCAACAACCACCACTATGAGCCTAAGTGGTGATACAACATCTTGCCCACGCTGCCAGAATTGTCCTATACTTTGCCGTCATATAGAACGTCTTAACTAAGTGGATCCACTAGTCTATGCTAAAAGCATCTTAAGGAGTCATCTATAAAGTATGATATTTTACTACCCATGANTGTCCTATACTTTGCCGTCATATAGAACGTCTTAACTAAGTGGATCCACTAGTCTATGCTAAAAGCATCTTAAAGAGTCATCTAGAAAGTATGATATTTTACTACCCATGATGGTTACATGGTTTATGGAGATGTGAGTTATCTGAACTCAAACTCGTCCGCTTATCGGTGCTCAATACTACTCCCAAAATATACTTAGCTCATATGTTTGTAAAAACAAAACTCTTTCTTTGGTTTGAGATAATTACTCAAAAACTTAGCTTAAAAGTTCTCTGGGAAATATCAGTTTCCTTTCTTGCTCAAATGTGAAAACATTTTAACTCTTGGGAATACTTAGTTCCCGTAATATCTTTGAAGAATGAACTTTACTCTAACTCTTTACTGAAAACTAGCTCAGAAGCTCTTTTGGAAATCAATGCTTCCTTTCTTCTTTAAATGCGAAAACATTTACTTTTTGGGAATACATAATCCCGATATACTCTTTTGAAGAAATGAACTTCAAACCTTACTCCTTACTCAACTCAAAACTCAAGTCTTAAAACAAAGTTAAAACATTTGTAAAAGACTTTTTGGAAAACTTTATGAACTTCTCTTAACTTGACTCTTGAATTCTCTTGGCCTGACTCTTACTTCTCTTGACTTGACTCTTAACTTCTCTTGACTTGACTCTTAACTTTCCTTGAATTGAATTATGGATTCAAGGATTGTGAGTGATAGGAAAGATCTCATGATGTTTAGGAGTTTTTTTAGATAGTTAAACATGAGAAAAGATCAAGAAATCACTGCTTGGAAAATAATCCGCGACGCGAAGGTGTATTCAAATTTTGGTCGCGAAAATACTTTTTTGAGGAAGAGAGGTCCGTGACCGCTCCGCGACGCGAGGATGAAATTGTCGAAACTGAGGGACAGGTCCACAACGCGGCCTGGGGCACCAGATTTTCCCGATTTTTTCCTTCTTTCGTTTTCCAGTCCCAATTCACCCAAACTTGACTATTCTTCTCAATTTTTCTTCAGATTTAGATACCCAACATTTATACACAAGAATCTAACTCAAACAACTCAAGGAAACAACATTTTAACCTCAAGGAACTCCTCAATCTCAACCCAACTCAAGAACGAAGGCCAATTTCAAGAACACGATTCAAGATTCATCAACTTTCAACTTTCTAGAATAAACTTCGCTGAAATAAACATGATTGGCGCATGGGTGAACGAACCCAACGCTATGAAAGACTCACATACCTCGTAGGGATCACCATTTGACGAAATCCATGAGCCTAGCTTCAAGAACTCAACTATTCCTGGCTCCTTCTCCTCTTTTCTCCTCTTCTTTTCTCTTCTCTCAAAACCCTAACTTGTTTCTCAAAAGCGTAAACTGAATACAATCAGTTTAGACCCCAACTTAATTACCAAAAATGAAATTAATTAATTGGGTGGTGACAAGACCATAATGCCCTTCTAAAATCCGGATTGGACTTTCCTTATTTGAACAACCCAACTTCCAATGGGCATAACTAACTCATATGAACTCGGAATCGCGCAAACTCAGCGGCGTTGAAAAGATTATTTCAAGATCTTTCCTACGATATCTGGAAAAACACCTAAATCATCCTGAACTAGGAGTTATGGTCGTTTGAAGTTGATCAAAAACTCAAACTTAACCAATTTTTCCAGATTTTTTTATTATTTCCAGAAATCACTCTTTCTAATTCTAGCTCTTTCTAGTTCTTTCAATTTGCAATATGTTACATATTTAATAAATGTTTCTTAAAGACTGAATTTATTCCCTTATTTGAATTATGTAGGAGTACCCATTAAGGCCTTACTAGGTAAATAAAACTTAAACCTCAAAATGAAATGTTGAGTTTATTTTAATGTACTAAAGTTGAGTAAATTTAAGATATAATATATAAATGTTTTTTAAAAAAAATAAAAAAAACAAAACGTGTCATTTCACTTGGTCTAGTTTCACATTTATACGCTTCAATTTTGAGTGTGCGCAAGTAGACACTTAAATTTGTATAAAGTTGAACAATTAGACGCATAATCCTATGTGGCATAATACATGGTAGGCCACAAATTTCCATGTTGGATGCTACGTAGGATGTGTGTGTCTATTTGTTTAACTTTATATAAATTTAAGTGTCTACTTATGCACATCTAAGTTGGAGAGCATAAATGTGAGTTGAAGTCAAGTGAAAGAACATATTTATGTATTTATGCCTAAATTTGAATAGAGAAAATTAGTGATCCAAACCAAGAATTTCAACAACACATACCCTGGTTTAACAAATTGAACAAACCTTAACAAAAATATCAATAAACAGTCACTGAACATATTTTCCACCCTTATCCAATACAAGGCTAAAAACTCAAATTTCACCTTACAGATTATTTTTTCTTACAACATTGAAAACATGTCATTTCCAGCACTCAAATCTCCACCAGAGGAGTGAAAAAGAAAATGTCACCAAGCCTATCATTGCTTGGTGTATTGCCACCATAAACCAGCAGCCCCTCTTGGCCATCTCGCCGTCCACTAGCAAAGGCGCACCACCCTCGTGGCCCTGGATGGTCACCGGAATCCATCCACCGTTTCCAAACTAGTGTGTCTGTGTCGAGTGCATAGACATCACCCGAAAATTTCCCAGCACCTAAGTGACCTAAGTCACTAGGGTCTATTTCACCACCATAGATAAAAATGTATTTCCCAATCCCAACTGTTGAAAATACACTCCTAGCAGTAGGTTTTTCACCATTTGTCTCAACTTGCATCCACTTTTCTTCAATTGTATCAAAGTAATGCACATCATCAAGCTCATCACCAGAAAATCCGTAGACAACCCATATTTTGCCTAGGACCACTGTCAAACCAGGTCCACCTCTTGGTTTACAATTTTCCCCTGGTACAGGATATTTGATCCATTTCTTATCAACAACGTCATAACCCCAAAGATCACTTAGCCTTCCATCATTTCCGCAACCACCAAATACATAGATCCTCCTTTCATCAGAAGTCATCGAGTGGTAGCTCCGGTGAGGAGGGCCATCATTACCACAAGACAATAAGGTCCATTTGTTTGTAGCTGTGTCAAAAGAATAAAGCTCGTTAAGCTCCTTATGTTCAGCATCTCTGCCACCAAAGACATAGATAGTCTCCCCTACAGTGGCCATAGTGACACCTACACGAGGTGGAGGGACATCCCCAGCAGCATCAGCCACGGACCATTCTTGGCTATTGAGATCAAACACGTACAATTTGTTGTCAACAGGGACACGAGGTGTGAACTCACCCCCGAAGGAATAGACCTTATGCCCCACAATAGTGATGGCATGTGAGCTTCTTGCCCCAGGTCCGGCGCCTTTTTCCTCCAGCTGCATTTGGAGGGTCAATGTAAATAAGAATCCAACAAGTTTAAAATTGGTCACACGCTTCCACAGCCTAGGAACTTGAAGGAAAATTGAAATATTATCCCGTTTACGAGAATGAAACAAACACCATTCTAAGTCTATGTAGCAATATCATGACATCAACTTGAAAGTATAAAGACTACAAAAGGGTTACTGAAACAACCAAGAAATAGCTACTTTATCTAGTAGAAACCATCAAGAGAAACAATTCATAATTAAGGCAGAGAACTACATTTCTGAAAAAAACCAAAACTATGGTAATCCTAAATGTGCAATTGCTAATGTATGAAAGTGACCACCAATTCTGCATCAATTGACATCAATTCTGCACAAGATAGGTTAGACTACAGCTTAATCCCCGATAACATAAGCATTTCTCAAGGTATATACTTGTATCACATCCTATTACTAGTTCTATATGAAAGAACACAAGAAATATTCTTTCTTGAAACTATCTTAGTAGCTCAGTTGGCTAACTACCTATAACCCAAACTTTCACCTTGTTGATCTTGGTGAAAATTAGATTCCCCATCTTGCAATCTCCTCCCCCGTTTCCACTTCCCCTACCCCAATTTTTTTTTAAAATATAAACCAAAATGACCACCTAATGTTCGTTAATCGAGTTTAGAATAAATCAAGTTCAACAAAAGGTTGTCAAGCTAGTATGCTTTCCTTTTTAGTCAATTTAAAAAAGAATGATACATTTCTCTATTTAATAACAATTTAACTCAAATGCCCATTTTACTTTAATAAATTGATCTATAGCTACACAAACAACTATCACTTATTTCAAAATCTTTTTTTCTGTTTTAGAACTCCGTATCAAATCAAACTATGACAAATAAATTGGGACAATTCAGGTGCTTTTACTCCGTACATTCTTAATCACATAACTTATCCCCTTTTCATTCAGGCAGAAATCACCAACTAAACCTTTATCAATTTACCAGCATAAGTTATGTTATCTCAATTCTCTACTAAGAACTCGTATACAGGTTCAGCCAAACTCAGTGACTTTATCATTCTAAAATTCAGTACTCATAAAATAAAAATTCTAGTTCCATCCATACAAACAAAAAAGAACTAACTACAACAAGAAGACTCAATAAGAATGCAATAGGTGAAATTAATAGGGAAAAGAGCCAAAACCTTGATCCATTTGCCTTGTGTTGCTACTGCAGCCATGGCTTATAAAAAAAATCTTGTCACTAAGCAATTCTACTATTCTGCTGTTTTTTTTGTTTCCTCTTTCTGTTGAATCATCAAATTGTGAAATTTAAAGTGGCTTTTCATTTGCTTTATGTCAGGGTTTTAGTACTTATCTGTTCCTAAAATTGCCCTTCCAATTGGATAACAATTACAAAAACCCCTCTTTTTGTTTCTTCTAAATCTAGGGGCGTGGATAATGCCTTCCTCTATTTTATTTGTTAATTTAAAATTTTATGATATAATTATTTTTTATTTTTCTAAAATTCATGACAAGTTAAAATGAGATACAGACAAATTAAACAAAGAAAGAAGTATTTTATAGTTTTCTGACTTCACTACACTTGTTTTTGTTTTCTTTCCGTCTCAATTTATATGACATATTTGACTTACTATAGTATTTAAGAAAAATATGACAAATATCTTTTATAGCATGTTTAACTTATTGTGAGGTTTAAGGAAAAAATGATTTTTTTTAAAAAATTGTGGTTAAAACAACTATTAAATATTTGTGTGATTATAAAACATTTTATTGAGTGTAAAAAAATTAAAATTTTGAATTATTTTTAATTATATAATAATATCATACTTTTTAGGGAAAATGACATGATATACCCCTCAACTTTATCATATAGAGCTGATATATCCCTCGTTATGAAAGTGACTCATATATACCTCTATTGTTATACAAATAGCTCATATATACCCTTCTCTCTAACGGAAGTGAAAAAATAATTTTAGTTTAATTTTTTAATAATATTTTTAAACAAAATATAATCCCATATGGATATACTTAATCCTCCTCAAGCATATATTTTTTGAATTTTTTTGTTTCAATGACTAATTTAGATTTATTATTTTGATGGTCAAATTTATTTATGTTTCACTAATATTCTTGTAAAATTTATTATAGATGACCCAATTTTTTTCCAAATACAAAAACTACTAAATTACAATATAGCTGAAAAAATAGTTTTAAATTATAATATAGCCAAAATAAATTGTTTTAAATTTTTTTCTTACATTAAGGAATAAAAATAAAATAAAATAAAATAAGAATAGGAAACTCAAATAATGATAATCAAAGAAGTCAAAAAAATAATTTATGTATGCAAAAGATTAAAATATACCTTGAACTTTGCTAGAAGGACCATATATATCCCGAAATGATTTTAAAAAAAATTACAGGCTAAATATATAAATTTAAAACTAATTTTTTCACTCCCGTTAAATGAAGGGTATATGTGAGCTCATTTTGTAACGGTAGGGATATATGTGAACCATTTGTATAACGGTAAGGATATATATAAGCCAATTTCATAACGAGGGACATATCAGCTCCAAATAACAAAGTTGAGGGGTATATCAGACCCTTTTCCCTAATTTTTAAAATGAATTAAAAAGAAAAAAATCTAGAACAAAGAAATATTACTTGATTCTTTTTTTAGGTGAAGAAAAAACTTATGGGATTGAAAGAATGCCTTTATGGTTGTTGGAACTTAAGTTCATAAAACCATGCATGATACTCCCTCCGTCTCTATTTATTTTTTAATGTGATTTATTTATTTATTTATTATTTTTGACAAATTAAAAAAAGACGATTTTTGTTTTCCTATTATACCCTTAATTTATTAACATTGAGTTAATGTCTTAGAAAAATATAGTGAGTAAATATGTTTGAGAGCCTATCAATTAATAAGGATAAAATGATAAGCTTGATATATCAAACATTATTTTCTTAATAGATC
The DNA here is from genome assembly GCF_019186545.1 of Solanum stenotomum. Classification (NCBI taxonomy): domain Eukaryota; kingdom Viridiplantae; phylum Streptophyta; class Magnoliopsida; order Solanales; family Solanaceae; genus Solanum; species Solanum stenotomum. The sequence goes on from NC_064287.1 coordinate 10,097,481, forward strand.
TGTCAAGTAAAAAACTGAGAAGCAAATAGAGACAAATGGAGTACTATGGGAAACTAATCAATACTCACGAAAAAAGAAGTTGAATTTGGAAATTCCTAGATTCCCATGAAGAGCATGAATGGAGCCTTTTCATGTGTAATGATAAAAAAAAATTCAGAGTTGATAAGTTTGTGAGTAATCCAATTGCATAATAACATTATCTTTTGGATTAGTTTAATTTAAAAGTGGACGTCACAGAAGATGTTATAAAGTAAGCAATGCATTTCATAAAAGTTTGATAATTGATATGGTATTTAATATTTATAAAAAAAATATTGAAATATCAAATATTATATTGAAGTAGGTAGTTATGCAGAAAATTATATATATTATTATTATACTATAAAATATATAAAATATTATTAATATAAAATTAATTATTGAAACTTTGATTTCTCTACCTTGATTGAAATGTCCTCTTTGAGAGATTGTTTAACGAATGTAATTACTTGTAATTTATTTTAAATATTTCTACATGCGGTGTTAGTATGATATGATTAAGGTATTTCTTGAAAAGTCGAAATCATAATTTTCTATTATTATATATAAGCTGAAGTCGATCAAATTATGTTACCCATTTACTTTAGCATAAAATATCAAAATTAAACATAAAAATATTATATCATACTGAGTTAGTTTTATATAGTAATTGAATAACATTTTCAAAAATCAAAACTTAAAATTATCGAATCATAATTCATATTGTGCTATATCATGCCTACCTTGCTCATAGGCGTAAACCACAAAGTACAAAACGCATTATATATAAGGCCCCATTTATTTTCTAAAAATTTACATGACACAGTCATGTCATTAAATAAGTATAGAAAATTATATTCTAAAATATAACCATAAAAATTAACTTGACAAAGTTAAATGAATTTTGAAAAACAAAATGCCAATTATCCATTGAGACAAAATATTAAAACCGTTTTTTCTAGTAATAATTTCAATTCATTTTTTTCCAAACAATAACTAATCTTCTGACAAAATTTCTAGTTTGGAAAATGATAATAAAACAGAGAAAAATCATTTCATGATTATTGTTTTATACTATTTTATTTAAGTTACACATTTTTTTTAAAAAAAAAATCATTTATAAGATCACATTGAATATTGTTGTTAAGTAGAAAAATGCAAAAAGTTCCGTTACCGGGAATCGAACCCGGGTCTCCTGGGTGAAAGCCAGATATCCTAACCGCTGGACGATAACGGATTTCTTGCCAAGCAAACTGCATTGCTTGATTTTATCTCTTCTTCAAGTTATCACTTAAGATCCAAAACATTTGCGGCTTGTAAGTATGTTCTTCTCCACGTAAATATATTTTANGGGGGGGGGGGGGGGGGGGGGGGGGGGGGGGGTGGAGGATTACGTTTACTTGTATTTGCTATAATTTGTACTATCGTTCGATCGTTATTGAGGCTTTTATTTTTTGTAATCAACTTTCGTTGATTAATTGGATCCGTTCATCAATGGTCGGCATGTATGATGGTCCAAAAGATTGCTTACACGTTTGATCCTCTGATTTACTATTCTAAAAAATTAGCAATTCATTTATTCAGTATAGATAATAGTTAATGGTAAACTTGGATTTAACTTAAAATATTTTAAGAAAATTTATCCTCCTCTTGAACAATTGGTTAACTTTACGTTAGGTTCTCCTCAACTAAATAGATAAATTTTCACTTTATTTTCTTGGAGTTCTAGAAAATACACATTTAGAAAATGATTTTGTCTTCCATGTGTTTTCTTATCGTTGCATTCCACTTTAATTTTTCCCTTTTCAACGTCTAATAATGGACAAAGAGAATGAAAAAAAGAACAGAGAAATAATAGAGAAGAGAAATTAGAGTCTAATCCCTGAGAAAATATTACCTTATTTAATTTCTTAAATTTGTTAAATTTTGGTGGCTAAAGAGTTATACGATGTACTCTAAAGAATAGGGAAAAGAAATAGATTCCCTCTTAAACTTGTCCTGAAAAGTCAGTTACATGTTTAAACTATTATGACGATCTATTACACACCTTTGCTATTTAAAAGTGAATTTATTTACCCGTAAGACGTCTAACACCGCTCTCACAATATGTGGTGCATTACACTCTGCCACATCACTGCCATGTCAGCGGCATGTCAGAAATTAAAAAAAATTACATTCTTTTTATTTTTAATTCACTTTTCTTTTGTTAATTATATTTTACACTAATTAATCTCCAATTAATTATTAAAATTCCCTAATAATTATATTTTTTCTTCATAGAAAAATTATAATAAGATGAAAATTTTAACAATGGCCGCCAAGAACACTAATCGAAACATGGAGCTGATTTATGGAGTAGAAGATTCTCCCGTGCTCTCAAAAAAGCCCGCCATAGCTTCAGCGGCTAAGAAACCTCCAAAATTTTGTCCCGCCAATGACATTAAGAAATCTTTTGTTGACAAACACAAATCAAAACCCACAAAACTTAGATTGATGATAAGTAATTTGCTAAGCAAGATGAGAAAAAGTCGAAGAAGGAGAGATTTTTGCTTAAAAGAAAGAGGAGAAAAATGTGTTTCATCAAGAGGGTGGGGTTGAAGAAGAAGAAGAGGAGGATGGGTTGTGAAGAAGAAGAGATGTGGAGAGTGGGGTGGGGTCTAATTGAATTTTGATTTTTTTTTTACTTTAATAAATCTGACGCATATTTTTAAAAAAAAATAAAATAAAATTTGCCACATCAATTTTAAGGGGTAAATTAATTCACTTTTAAGTAGTAAAAATGTGTAATAAATTGTCATAATAGTTTAAACGTGTAACTGACTTTTCAGAACAAGTTTAAGGAAAAATATATACCTTTTCCCTAAAGAATATGAGTTAATTAAGGTATGTGTTGGATGGCATATAATTAGTTGTTATTTGAAGAGAGTGGGAGAAAATTACTTCTGTATAGAAGTAAACACCTCTCCATCGATGTAACTCATTTTAATTTCTTTATTTTTTTTAGTTTGTTAATTATATATATATATATATATATATGAAAAATTACATAAATACACAACTTATTTTACTATATTCTCTAAAATTCTCTACCATTTGAAAAAATTACAAAAATTCTACTTTACGCGATGTGTCAGTCGAATACATCAATTTATGATGTATCAAGACACATGTATCAGGACCTTACTTTATGCGATATATCAATCGGATACATCACTTTATACGATGTATCCAGAAGTTGAGTGATGTATCCTAAATCGAGATGTGATGTATTAGGACGTTGAAGGATGTATCTAAAACTAGGACGCAAGAGATTTGTGTAATTAACCCTTAACACTATGAGATTTGTGTAAAATATACTATATACCCAAATTGGACCCAATCCAATATATCTACCATGATTAGACCCACAACCCAACTGTCACACCCCGTTTTTCGCAAAACGGATTTCGGTGCACGACCTAACAACCCTTCTGGGTTTGGTTGGATTGAAGAGTCGCCGCCTAACGAGTTAAGGCGCGTTAGGGCACCTATCTAACCTAACTAAATCTAACTTAAGTGTCAACGAACTAGAGAACGGGTAACGGTTCAAATTATCTCGAGGGGAAGGTTTTAAGCATCCCTCGAGGTCCACAACTGTGGATCCCGACCGTATCTCATGCAATTTATGTGGGGGTTACATATAGCAATTAAGGTCACTTCATTTAATTATTATTTAAGTAAGCATGCGAGCTAGATGATATAATAAATGAAACAAATATTAAGCAATTAGTAAAGAGACAAGCGAGGGGACAAAATATACACAAATATATAGGAGAAAAACAATTTTATTTTATTAAACTACCCCAAATAATTATAATTAGAAAAAAATAAAAGGGAAAAGGGAAGGGAGACCATGTAATCTAGATTACATACTTTACGGATCAGTTCTCAGCTTATTATGCCATCAGCTTATTATTCGTAAAGACAAAAACCAATGTTTTGTCGTTTTAATCTTGAGTCGATTGTCATCATTTCCGTAAAGGGCCTAACTACCCCTACCCCACCTTCTGCATGCATAGCGTCCTAAAAGGTGCCTAGCGTCCCCGCTTAATGTCCAAGGGCATTGGACTACTACTAGCTAGGGATGTTTTAGACTAAAATAAAATATAGGCTCCTAATTAGGCTCTCTAGACACCAAGCAAAACACATTGGACAACATTTAACACATAAAATCTCATAGTGGCCTCTAAATTTTAAATTAACGTACTTTTTAACACAAGTAAAGTGAAAGGTTTCATGCGTAGTGTATGCACATACCAGACATTAACAAGTATTATAACCATATTGAAGCGGGCAAAAAATTATAAGAAGCCAAGGGTTGACTTAATTAATAAATGATTTGAAATAGGGCAGTTTCAAATAGCATTCAGACACTGATTTATCAGCTGATCTTAAGTGGCAAAACACTATTTAGAATGCAGACTTTGTTGATTAGTAAAATTTAATCAAGACAGCAAGTTTGCGAAAACAATCATAATGCGGGCATAATATTTTTAAAAAGCAGAGTTTGACTTAATTTAACAATTTATTTAAATAGGGCAGATTTTAAAACATGGAAGAAATTATACCTTTATTCTAAGTGCCAAAGTAGCTGATTTAATGCGGAAATTAATTAATTCGACCAAAATTTAATCAGGTCATTTCAAACAATAGTAATACAGGCATCATGTTAAAAACAACGGTTGACCTAATTTAGCAATATATCTTAATAGGGCAGTTTTAAAATAGTATGCAGAGAATAATTTATTGATTTTGTCTTTAAGTGACAATAAATAATTAGGTCACAAAACAGTAGCAAGAAAATGCATGACAAAATGTAATAATTATTTAACATGCTTGAGATTATTAGAACATGATTCTAACAAGCCAATTTAATTAATCTGATTAATGTAATCTCATTAGTTAAATCCTATAGGCATGATGTCACGCTCCGAGCCTACACCTCGGACGTGGCTGGCAGTCAAGAACCATTGTTGGCCCCAAGCGAACCCTTGTCCTGACTTTCTTATTCAGCGGAAGACTTTACTCAAGAAAAAATACTTTAAAAACAAGTAAATTGAATTGCTCAAAATATAACTTAGAATGTATTATAATAACATTCACTGCCAAAGTGGCAACTCAAGTCTCAACTTAACTGAAAAGTAAAAGTAAAGACTCATGAACTAACATCACTAACTCTGTCTATGATGCCTCTAAACTCTGAGGGATGTCGGGACAAGACCCCCGATCATCCTAACAACTGAAATAAGCAAGCAATAAAACAAAACATAACCAAAGGGATCCTCCGGAAAGCAAGGAGGCTCACCAACTGACTCTGAATGCTCAACTGGATCAACGATGTGTTGGATGTTGATCCTGGTTACCTGTGTCTGTATCATAATACGATGCAGGCCAAATTGCATCAGTACATTAAATGCACGAGTATGCGAGGGGAATTCTAAAACAAGACATAAGCTTGAAAGGAACTAAAGAACTTACCTGGCTCAACTGAACTGAACTAATTTCAATATAAAGCAATGTATATAAATGCAATATAAAGAAAAGCTTTAAAACATGGTCTTCAACTCTGTGTATTTAGAAATATAATAATAACTCTGTATGTATGCAAAGATTCAATATGAACTCTGTTTGTATATGAAAATACAAATATTTCTGATGTATATAAAAATACAAAATACTGATGTGGGAGTTTCTCTAACCGACAACCATCACTTAAGAGCTATCGTGATGATACAACGTTTTGCCTCACGATGCCAGGTCCGTCCTATACCTTGATGGTGGTATAGAACAAATTACTAAGTGGATCCACTAGTCTATGCTAAAAAGCACTACGGAATCATCTAAAAAGTATGACTCTTTTCTATCCATGATGGTTACATGGTTTATGGCGGCTCGAAGTTCTCTGAACTCTCCCCCATATCGATGCTCAATCCTACTCCCAAAATATACTAGATCTTTATGTTTAAAAACATAACTTCTTTCTGTTGTTTGAGATAATTGCTCAAAACTTAGCTCAAAGGCTATCTTGGAAATCTCAGTTTCCTCTCTTGCTTAATTGTGAAAGCATTTACTCTTTACTGAAAACTAGCTCAAAGGCTCTTTTGGAAATCAAAGTTTCCTTTCTTGCTCAAATGTGAAAACATCTACTCTTTGGGAATATATAGTCCCCATATACTTTTGAACAAATGAACTTCAACTTTACTCTTTGCTGAACTCAAAACATAAGTCTTAAAATAAAGTTAAAACATTTGTAAAAGACTTTTGGAAAACTTTATGAACTCCTCTTGACTTGACTCTTAACTTTCCTTGAATTGAATTATGGATTCAAGGATTGTGTTTTGTGATAGGAAAGATCCCATGATGTTTAGGAATGATTTTAGATAGTTAATCATGAGAAAAGATAAAAAGTTCACTGTCTGAGGATGGGTCTGCGACGCGGAGAGGTATTTAAATTTTGGTCGCAAAAATACTTTTTGAGGCAGAACGGACCGTGACCGCTCCGCGACGCGAGGATGAATTTTTTGAAACTGAGGGGCAGGTTCGCAACGCGGCCTAAGGCTCCAGATTTGCCCTACTTTTTCCTTCTTTCGTTTTCCAGTCCCAATTCACCCAAACTTGACTATTCTTCCCAATTCTTCTTTAGATTCAGATACCCAACATGTATACACAAGATCTAACTCAAACAACTCAAGGAAACAACATTTTAACCTCAAGGAACTCCTCAATCTCAACCTAACCCAAGAACGAAGGCCAATTTCAAGAACAACATTCAAGATTAATTCATCAACTTTCAACTTTTAGAACAAACTTCGCTGAAATAAACATGATTGGTGCGTGAGTGAACGAACCCAACACTATGAAAGACTCACATACCTCGTAGGGATCACCCCTTGACGAAATCCACGAGCCTAGCTTCAAGAACTTGACGATTCTTGCTCCTTCTCGTCCTTTCTCTTCTTCTTTTCTCTTTTCTAAAACCCTAACTCAATATCGTAAAAGCGTAAACTGAATCCTATAAGTTTAGACACCAATTAATTACCAAAAACAAAATAAAATAATTGGGCAAGGAAAAGACCAAACTACCCTTTCAAAATCCAGATTGGATTTTCCTTATTCCGACAGCCCAACTTCCAAAGGGAATAATCACTCATACGAATTCGGAATTGCGTAAACTCAGCGGTGTTGGAAAGATCATTTCAAGAGCTTTCCTACCCTATCTGGAAGTACCTCTAGCTCATCTTGAGCTAGAAGTTATGGCCGTTTGAAGTTGACCAAAATTCAACTTATTCTAACTTAACAAAATTTCCTGATTTTCATTCTTTCCAAATATGACTATTTCCAATTATTAGCTTCTTCCTAGTTATTTTAAATTGCGAGATGTTACACATGATTTCTAAGTAAAGAAAGCAAAATTATTAAGATCTGATTAATTAACGAATTGTAATTGTTCAAACTCTAATTAAATAACATGCTAAAAATACAGATCAGATCCCAAACATAATTTCTAATCTGAAACATATATTAAGATTTGATTGACATCCTATAAGCATGAACTCTAAGTGATCTAAATTTATTCACATATAGCAACCATTAAAGTCTAATTAAATGAACTAATTAATTACATGCTGAAAATGGCTTAAGATCACTTTCTAAACAAATTGCTAATTAAAGTTTCTAAACATGCTGCTCAAATAATCAAGGTTGATTTGTCAACTGCTAACATACTAGATTCATTAGAAAACACTTCCAACTTATTAACAAGGTGAATAGAGTCCAAATCTAACTAATTTGACTGGCTTTCAAAATAAAGTAAATACTCAGATTATAAGACAAATATTTATTACAATGGTTGATTTTAACATAAGACGAAGTTACAAACAGGCAAAGGTTGATTTTAGGCAGATTATTTAAGAGATATTCTGATATGTTTGCATGCTTCAAGTGATTTAAGAAAATAGGCAAAATTTATAGCAATCACACATAGTAAAATGAAGTAAAAGAAAAAAGTTAGCATGTAATTCCCCTCCCCACTTTAGATGATCCCCAAGTTATTTCATATATCGAGGGTTAGATTTATACAAATTATTACAAAATCGAATAAAATCAATAAAAACAAAGATAAAAATCGAAATAAAATAAAAGCTCCAATCCGATATCCCTTCTCATGGCGACTCTTCGACTCTCAAACTTTTGTTCAAAACCTATTAAACAATAGGAGATAGGGCGACACCAACATGTAATACTAAGAATAGATAACAATTTTACTTAACACGTACACATACCTATTAATTCATGGAGCACACATTCAAACACACATACCATGGGAACAACGAATTAATAAACATCACAAAGAGGGAGAAAGAGAACTAACCTGGATGCTTTCTTTATCATTATAAACTTAAAAATAATATGTGAATGCAAGAATAACCCGCTAGCAACGAATACTAACCGGTTAAGAGGAATAATTTTTTTAATCATAAACCGATATAATTCTTGAACACAGCAGCCCAGAACACCAGAGAGACTCCAAAGTGTTAGAATGAGCTATTATTTTAAGAGAGTATTAAGAGTGTTTTTCTTATTGGTAAAATGTGTTTCCATATATATTCATGTCCCTTGAATGAGAAAATAAGCCTTAATTTATAGTAAAACTAGATAACTTTGCCGCGCTACGAACGGTCTTAAAATATTATATCAAAAGTATAAAGTAATCTTTTCATATTATTTGAATATAAAAGAGTTTTTAGTTCAAATTCAATTAAATAAATTAAAATTTGAATTTGAATTTGAATTATCCTATTATTCACATTGAACTAATTTCTAACAAACAAAATACACAGTTACATGAAGGAAGAAAAAGTAGCTTTTCATTTTTGATTTAAACATAAATTGATTAATGTCATATAACTAGCTTAAAGATAAATAAAGCTCATTAAAAAGATTATTTAGAAAAAAAGAAGAACATAGTCCATCCATAAGAAAGTGAAAATAACTGTAGTTATATGTCGGAAATTATATATGATGTATTGTATGCAGATTTAAAAAGTAGAGTTTAGAAAACAAAATAAAAAAACAAACTGATCATTTTGTGTAATTTACACGCAATACATATGTACTAATCAACTTACTTATATATATAATATGCAATTTTGTGAAACATGATCGAATACAGAGAATTGATTTTTAAAGTATATACTTTTAAAAAAACTTCTTCACTTATACTTCAAAAAATACTTAATAACATAAAGTTTATAACGTGACAATAATAATAATAATAAAAAAGACTAAATCAACCGGTAATTATATGATAATTGAAATAGATTGTATAAGATGTATAAAAATAATTTGATAAAATATAGAAATTGTAATGTTTAAAACATAAAAATGAGCATTCGTAAATTATATTTTAAATTTAAATTGCCAAGTATAGTTAGATTAGCTAGCTAATTATATTTTATAGGCATGAAGGTGACATTTGGATAATCAAAATATTATAGTAATTTTGATCACTTTAAGAACTTCTTTGAATTTTTTTCACTTTCTTACATTACATACTCCCTTTATTTCAAAACAAAGTTTTATATTTATTTTTTATTTTGCTTCGAATTGTGTTTTACATAATTATGTAGACTATAATGATATTTTTTTTATTTCAATCTTATCCTTATTTTGTAACACCCCAGAAATTTTTTAAGCTAAGACTCGAGTCCTATTTCCAACGCCACCGAGTTTGCTAAATTCCGAACTTTGAGTAAAAAATTATGACTGATTTACTAACGAAACTCAAACCCGGCAGCAGCTCCGCGATGGCTCTGCGTTATGGAGCTAATACGGACCTCACTGCCTGGTGAAAAATTATTTCGACTCCGAGCTCGTTTTAATTATTTCTTTAAGGGTATTTTAGTCCTAAAAACCCTTAGGAGGTCATCTAAATTGCCCTAAATGAGTATAAAATTATTTTTCTTAAATCAAACCCTCTCATCCACTCCAAAAATTCTACGCTCAAGGGATTCAAGAAACACTAAGGCTTGGGTTCATCTTTTTACATTTTCCTTCAAGTTCTTCAAGAATATGGTTCTTTCAGGTATGTAAGCTTCCATAGTGTTGGATTTGTTCACTCACACACCAATCATGTTAATTTCAACGTTAAGTTCATTCTAGAAAGTTGAAAGTATGATGTTCTTGAAATTGACTTTAGTTCTTGAGTTTAGATGAGATTATTGAGTTCTTGATGAAATCATGTCGATTTTACAGTTGTTTATGAGTAGGCTCTTGTGTTCATGTGCTGGGTATCTAAATCTAAAGAGGAATTGAGAAAACGAACCGAGTTTAGGTGAATTGGGGTTAAAAAATGAAGAAGGAAAAAGTCAAGAGAATCTGGCACCTTGCTCCGCGTTGCGGACCTGCCTTCCCATTTCATAAAGTTTGTCTTCGCGTCGCGGAAAGGTCACAGACCTCTCTGCCTCAAAAGTTAATTCGCGATTAAATATTTTAATTCATCTCCGTGTTGCGGACTTGCTTCCAGACAATTATTTCTTGATCGTTTTTCATGTTTAACTAGCTAAAAACACTCCTAAACATCACGGGATAATTTCTATCACAAATCACAACCTTGAATTCATAAATCACATTCAAGGTAGAGTTGAGAGTCAAGTGTTGAAAGTTCTTTCAGACTTTTTGAGAAAGTCTCTTTGAGTCCTTTGAGGAGTCTTCTACAGCTTCTAATAACTTGTTTCAAGACTCGAGTAAGTGAGCATAAGAGTGAGGAGAACGTATTCATAAGTCTACACTATCACCTAGATCCTTCATATCATGAACCATAACTCTTGAATTCATAATTCACATTCAAGAGAGAGCTAAGAGTAGAGTTCAAAAAGTCTTTGAGTTCAATTGTGAATCCTTTGAGATCCACCATCGATTTGGGTTAAGTTTTGAGAAGTAAGTATGAGAATGATAAGAGTCGTATGCCTAAGTTCCTTATTGATATTTTGACCCTTGAGTCAAGTCGTTTATGCCCATAACTTCCGCATGAATTCTATCAGTTTAGTATCTTTGAAAGGAGTAGTATCTTTAAGTTCTAAGTCTTGAGTATCGAGTTCCTAACCCTTCCGAGATTATAATCCTAATCATGGGAGTAGTACCTATTACCGATGAAGTCCATGAGTTGAGTTGTTCATGCCCATAATTCCGCATGAACATTATAAGTTGAGCAATCTTGAGATGAGAAGTATCTTTGAGTCCTTGAGTTGAGTAGTTCATGCTCATAATTCTGCATGAACCCTCTGAGTTGAGCATTCTTGAAATTAGTAGTATCATTGAAGTTCTTGAGTTCCAAGTATTTGAGTTCTATCTATGGTTATTGAAAACCTTGCATTGAGTCGTTCAAGTCCATATTTCGGCGTGAACCATATTTTTAAGAAGTCTTTTACAAATTTTTAAACTTTATTGTAAGACTTAAGCTTTGAAGTTGAGTAAAGAGTAAGAGTAAAGTTCATTTTCTTTAAAATGATATATGGGAACTAAGTATTCCCAAGAGTAAATGTTTTCACATTTAAGATGAGAGGAAACTGAGATTTCCAAAAGAGTTTTGAGCAAGAAAGGGAACATCAATTCCAAGAGAGCTTTTAAGCTAAGTTTTTGAGTAATTATCTCAAATCAAAGAAAGAAGTTTGATTTAAGAACATATGAGCTAAGTATATTCTGGGAGTAGTATTGAGCACCGATATGGGGATGCGAGTTCATATTAACTCAAGTCTCCATAAACCATATAGCCATCACGGGTAGTAAAAGATCATACCTTTTAGATGACTCCTTATGATGCTTTTGGCATAAGCTAGTGGATCCACTAGGTTAAGCGTTCTATATGACGACAAAGTATATAACAGTTCTGGTAGCGTGGGCAAGACGTTGTATCACCACTTAGGCTCATAGTGGTGGTTGTCGGTTAGAGAAACTCCCACAGAAACTATATTACTTTATTATATAAGTAAAGTTAAGTTTGTTATTGCATTTTCTTTAACGAACTAAGTTGTTTTTACTGTTTTATAAAGCTTTCCATATATTGCATGTGCATTGTTTCTTTATATTGAGTTGAGTACCCAGAGTCGAATATCATATCTCTGAGTTGAGTATCTTATCCTTGAATACTTCTGAGTTGGGTAAGTTTGAGTAGTTTTGAGTATCCTTGAGTATTCCTTGAGTTGAGTAAGTTTGAAAAGAGGTAAGTATGCTTCCTTTTATCAAGTTTCAAGCTTATGTTTATGTTTTATAATTCCCCTTACTTGTTCGTACATTCCACGTACTGAGCCATTTGGCCTGCATCTTTCATGATGTAGACACAGGTATTCAGGATCATCAACAAGCTGATTCATTGATACATCCGGGAGTTCGAGTTAGCTATGGTGAGCCTCCTTGTTTTCGGAGGATTTCATTTACTTTTCAGTTTAGTCAGGATGTCGTGGGTCTTGTCCCGACTTCCATCTTTATGAGTTAGAGGCTTCATAGATAGTCAGTATAGTTGAGAAGTTTGTATTATTCATTTATTTTATTAAATATTTTAAAGACTTAAGTTGCCTATTATATGGCGAGTTGAATATATTATTTTTATTCTAAGTTGTTCATTTGAGTTAAAGTTTTGAAAAGTTGAGTTTATTGAATTTTATTCAGTTTTAAGCTTTTGCATGCTTAAGTTAGTCTTCTACTTGTAGTCAGTCAGGATGAGGGTTCGCTTGGGGACCATCAATGGTTCTTGAGTGCCACCCACGTCCAGGGTGTAGACTTGGGTCGTGACATATTTAATCAAAAGAAATTTATATAACCAAAAAACTGGGTCGAAGAACTATATTTTTTTCAAGATATATATTAAAGTTAATTTAGTAAAAGTATCTTACATATAGCCCCGGCCCAAACTAAAAAAGAAACTTGACATACTGCGAGAAGATGAATATCATAGAACTGAAGATTACATAACAAAATGAAATTGAATTACACTTTCTATGTTTAAAAAATAAAAACTTTTCACGAAATGAAAATCTAGCAACTTGAAGTAAATATATGGTGTAGTGTAGTTTTAGTAGTAGTTAATACTCTTCTTCAATGTCCGTTATTTAACTTGAAATAAGAAACGTGTAGGTGCCTCTTTGGCTCTTCAACTTATGTCTTAGTAGTTATCTGAGAAAGACTTTATGAAAAATTAAGGAAAACACTATTTCAAATATGAAATAAAAAAAGATAGATAATCTCAAGTAGGGTTTCATGAAATTAAAAATTATGAACTTATATTAACAAAATTGAGGAATCTTTAAATAAAAAATATAAATAGTTCTTTGTGCAATAGTATTTTTAAACCATTGTTAGTAATTAGTGTTATTACACACAAAGTTACAATAACTAGTTTGCATCTAAACAAAAATACATACTTGCAATAATAAAAAGTTATTAAAATTCAAACTAAAGAAGTTACATGGAGAAAATAAAAACACACTCATCTTCCTTTGGAACCTTATCATAAGATAAGAAAATAGATAAAAATGAAAATAAAAATCAATGCACACTTTTTTGATCTCTTGTACACCCTCTTTGACAAACTAATCAACATTCAAGAGTCTTCTTCATCGTGTCAAGTTAAAGCATGAATTTGATAATATAATAATACTACAAAGAACGATGAAATATAAAGAATAATCTTAAGTTGAAATTTCATGAAACAAAAAACACGTGAATTTATTTTGTCATTAAAAATAGAGAGATATATCATAAAGTATCTTAAATTTTATAATTTAATAGTTGAAGATTATGAATATGAAAACTTTAAAGTCACGAAATTAATGATATTATAAAAAATTGAAGTTTAATAGATTTACGTTATGGAGGTAAAACTTAAAAATTAAAATAAAATTAAAAAACACAAATAAAGTAGATAAAAGAAATACATTTATATTATATAAAGATATATTTTTTTTGAATTGAATAAAAAAAAAAGTAAATAAAAAAGGCAAAGAAAGGAAAAAACTATAAAATAAATAAAAATCATAAAATTTAACTACCGTGAGTAGTTGGAATTCTTTTTAAATCAAATGAAACAGTTTGTTATGATTGATGAGAATTTGAGGAATATTATAGGAAAAGAGAATAATAGCTTTAATGACAAAATAAATTAAATATAAATATTGATGAAAATATAAATAAATATGATTATTTTTAATGGTTTTTATTTTTTAGGTGAATTATTTGATACTTTAAAATTAGAAAAAAGGCCAAAAAAGATAAAATGGATTGAAACCCTTAGAAAGGGTCACGTCACCATTTTTATATTCATCTTTATTATTATATATAGATTTGTAATAAATTATAAATTTTATTTTTATAGTAAAATAATTAGTTTAAATAAAAAAAATATAAATACAAATAAATGTTATAGAGAAATGTCACATATTATACAAGAAAAGACAAAGAAATCATACCTTTACGATGAATTCTGGATTCATATCATGAAAAATATTTTGGATACATATTTAGAAAATATATTTTCCACGTAATTAAATACACATATTTATGCAATTTAAATATGGAACATCTCCATCTTACCTTTTTCTATAGTATCATCTGCTTTTTTATAAACATCCAAATTCAAAATCATAAATCTTTACCTATAAAACCTGAAAAAGAACAAAAAATATGTTAGCATAATTTTATAAAATCTTTTCAAATAAAAATGTAAACAAATGAAGGATGAAGAATAGTTATTAAAAAAAACCATGTGAAAGGAGTTACAGAAGAAAAAATATATGTTTAAATAGGGAAAGTGACTAAAAGAAGGGAGAGGAGGAAAGTAAAACAAAAATAAATAAAATGAAGCTTTCCATGATAGTTTTTATGGACTTGAAATAGCAATAAATGTGTAATTAAAAGGTAAGAAATTTAATTAGAATTTGACTTTTAGGGCCCGTTTGGCCATGCGGTATGGTAGTGTAACATCTCGCAATTTGAAATAACTAGGAAGAAGCTAATAATTGGAAATAGTCATTTTTGGAAAGAAGGAAAATCTGGAAAATTTGTTTAAGTTAGAAAAAGATGAGTTTTGGTCAACTTCAAATAGCCATAACTCCTAGCTCAGGATAAGTTATGTGTACTTTCAGATAAGGTTGGAAATATCTCGGAATGATCTTTCCAACGCCGCCGAGTTCGCGCGATTCCGAGTTAGTATGAGTAAGTAATGCCCTTGGGAAGTTGGGCTGTTTGATTAAGGAAAGTCTAATTCGGATTTTGGAAGGGTAATTCAGTCTTTTCCTTACCTAATTATTCTAATTCATTTTTAAGAGTTTAATTGGGGTAAATTCAGATTTTAGTCAGTTTTAGAAAAGTGATTTACACGCTAGGGCTTGGAGGAGAGGAGAAAAGAGGAGAAAGGAGAAGAACGTTCAAGATTCGTCGATTTCGTCAAGGATAGCTTGCAGATTTCATCGGGGGTGATTCCTAAAAAGGTATGTGAGATCACATTGCGTTGGGTTAGTTCACCCACGCGCCAACCATGATTCAATTCAGCGAATTTAAGTCTTTGAAAGTTTAGATATTGAGTTCTTGATGAACATTGTTGAAAGTTTCGTTGAATTTCTTGTGGGTTATGTTGTTGGAGTTTCTTGCGAATTGATTCATGTTTTCGAGTGTAATTTCGAGTTGAATCTAGTATATATTGAGGATATAATCGATTCTAAGTGTTTGGGGAAAGAACTAAGTTGATTGGGAGGGTTGAGAGTTGAAAAACGAAGAAGAAAAGTCGAGGAACACCTGGGGAGAGCCCTGACGCATCGCGCCTCTTAGACCCCCAAAAAGGGGTCTCTAAATGTTGAGCTCTGGGGCGCCGCACCAGCCAGACCGCCCCAACTTGGTCCTTGAATCTCAAGGGTTGGCCCCCTGCGCCTGTCAGAACGCCAGGGACGCCAGTTCTTCCCATTCTTCCCCCATCTCTTCGTACTTGTTCCTTAGCAATGTACCTATGTTTTCTAGTTTATTCCAACACTCTAAGGTACATATAAACATCATGAAATCATCCATAAACATGAGATCATGAACCTTGAATCCATAATCAAATTCAACGAAAGTTAGGATCAAAGTCAAGAGAAGTTAAGAGTCAAGTCTACAAGTTAAGAGGCAAGTCAAAGCAAAGTTTTTAAAGTTTTCAAAAGTCTTTAACAAACGTTTTAACTTTGTTTTAAGACTTAAGTTTCAAGTTAAGCAAAGATAATATTAGTTCTTTAGTCTTATTCATTCAGTTGTATACGTTTAAGACTGGAGTTGCTATTTTTGGCTAAGTTATTTTCTTTTAAGTTATTGCATGAGCTATATCTCTTGTGTTTAAGTCTTCCGCTGAGTAAGTAAGCCAGGCCAAGGGTTCTCTTGGGGTTAGCATTGGTTCTCGAATGCCAGCCACGTCTGGGGTGTTGGTTGGTCCTGGAATCCTTCCAGCAGGGCATGCTACTCAACCCCAAACTAATCACCCCGCTAGTGTCACCGGTCCCAAGGGAGATGCGGCATTAGGTAATTATTCCTTTTTCCATCCTTTATTGGGTCCTGTAATGACTAGTAATGAGAATGACTTTTTGACTAAGTTTTTGAAACTAAAGCCTCCTATGTTTCTTGGTTCTGAGAATGAGGACGCTTATGAGTTTATTTTGGATTTTTATGAGAGGCTGCATACGTTAGGTATTGTGCATCAAAATGGAGTAGAGTTCGTGACTTTCCAGCTTTAGGGTGAGGCTTAGCAGTGGTGGAGAGCTTATGTGGAATGCAGATCGTCAACTCTACCCCCACTCCATTGGACACAATTTCATGTTCTATTTCTTGAAAAGTATGTGCCTTAGACTTTAGAGATTCTACGAAGGATGAGTTCATGTCTTTGGATCAAGGTGGTATGTCCGTGGCTGCTTATGAGGCTAAGTTCTATGCTTTGTCTAGATATGCAACGTAATTGGTAACCACGGAGGAATAGAGGATCCGTCTGTTTGTTAAGGGACCGAATTCTGAGCTACAAGTATTGTCTGTGCACATGACTTCTGCATCAAAAAGTTTTAATGAGGTAACAAATTTTGTGAAGAAAGTGGAGGGGGTGAGGCGAGACGGTCAGGCTAAGGCATTGGCTAAGAAAGCTAAGAACTCAGGAAACTTTTAGGGCTCCTACTCTAGAGGTTCAGGTAGGCCAACACTTGCAGCCCGACCAATTCAGTCCGCTCTGTCTGCCTTTATAGGTAATTACTCGGGAACTCCACCTCAAAATTTAATTTAGGATAGCCAGAGAGCCTCACCTACGGTGGGAAACAGTCCATCTTTTGATCATATTTGTTATAATTATGGAGAATCTAGGCATATGGGGAGAGATTGTCCCCACTCGTGCACATTGGACCCCGAACAACAACAGTCTAGGGTAATGGTATCCGTGGGGAATTATAATAATGGTCAAAGACGTCCACAAGGTGGGCTAGGCACAAATCAGCAAGGCCGTGAAGGTCGGGGAAATGGTAATGCAGGGAGAGGTGCTGCGTAGCTAGGTAGGGAAGTCACCCGTCAAGATGACTGGACTCAGTGTTACGCCTTTCCGGGTAAGAGCGAGGCAGAATCTTCTGACGCGGTGATCATAGGTACTATTCTCGTTTGTGATCGGATGGCTAATGTGTTATTTGATCTGGGTTCTACTTATTCTTCTGTCTCAGTGCAATTTGCCTCAAAATTTGATATGATTTGTGGTATACTTAATGCCCCCATCCATGTTTCTACCATAGTTGGAGAGTCTGTCATAGTTACCCATGTCTATCGTGCTTGTCCTATCTTATTTATAGGGTTTGAGACTTGGGCTGCGTTGGTTATTTTAGATATGACTGACTTCGATATCATCTTAGGCATGACTTGGTTGTCCCCCTATTATGCAGTGCTTAATTGTAATACTAACTCTGTGACTCTAGAGATCCCCGGTAGGGAAAAATTAGAGTGAGAAGATGTGTATAAGCCTTAGCTAGCTAAGATCACATCCTCCATTCGGGCTAGGAAATTGGTGGGGCAGGATTGTTTGGCTTATTTAGATCATATTCGGGATGTTGAGGTTGAGTCTCCCTCTATTGAGTCTATCCCCATGGTGTTCGAATTTAGAGAAGTGCTCCCTACTGATTTGCCTGGTATGCCTCCGGATAGAGATATAGATTTCAGCATTGACTTGGAACCTGGTACCTACCCCATTTCTATTCCTCCTTATCGTATGGCTTCGGTGGAATTAAGAGAGCTTAAGGCTCAAATCCGAGAGCTTCTTGATAAATGATTCATTAGTCCTAGTGCTTCTCCTTGATGTGTTCTTGTCTTGTTTGTTAAGAAGAAGGATGGTAGTATGAGAATGTGCATAGACTATCGTCAATTGAATAAGGTCACAATTAGAAATAAGTATCAATTACCTCAGATAGATGATCTTTTTGACTAGTTGTAGGGCGCATCCATTTTCTCTAAGATTGATTAAAGGTCTGGTAACCATCAGTTAAAGATTAGGGCTGAGGATATACTAAAAACGACATTTAGTACCCGCTACGGGTATTATGAATTCCTAGTTATGTCATTTGGGTTGATGAATGCGCTTGCAACTTTCATGAGTTTGATGAATGGGGTATTCAAACCCTTTTTTGTTTCGTTTGTGATAGTGTTTATTGATGATATTATGGTTTATTCTAAGAGTAAGAAAAAACATGTCGACCATTTTCGTATAGCTCTTGGCGTTCTTGGGAGACAAGTTGTATGCAAAATTTTCTAAGTGTGAATTTTGGTTGACTTCGGTTGCCTTTTTGGGGCATGTAATTTCGAAGGAAGGGGTAATGGTAGATCCCTGAAAGATTGAAGCAGTTAAGAATTGGGTTCGGCCTAGCGCTGTGACTAAAATTAGGAGTTTTTTGGGGCTTGCTAGCTGCTATCAGTTTGTGAAAAAATTTGCTTCTATAGCCGCACATTTGATAAGATTGACCAAAAATGAGGTACCTGCTGAATGGATTGAAAAATGTGAGGAGAGAATTCAAAAGCTCAAGACTCTTTTGACCACAACATGACCTATTCTTGCGCTACCGGTGGAAGGTAAAGATTTTACTGTCTATTGTGACGCTTCACATTCAGGTTTGGGTGCGGTGTTGATGCAGGAAAAGAATGTCATAGCTTACGCATCGCGATAGTTGAAAGTTCATGAACGAAACTACCCAACACATGATTTAGAGTTGGTAGTGATAGTATTTGCTCTTAAGATTTGGCGGCATTGTATTTATGGGGTTAAGTGTGAAGTATTTACTGACCATCGTATCCTACAACATGTATTCACTCAAAAGGAATTAATTTTGAGACAACGAAGGTGGATGGAGTTACTCCAGGATTATGACGTGACCATCCAGTATCATCCGGATAAGGCTAATGTAGTGGCGGATGCACTAAGCCGAAAATCGGTGAGTATGGGTGGTCTAGCTTGCTTGGGTATGACCAAGCGGCCTTTGGCTAAATAAATTCAACATTTGGAGTCTAAATTCATGCGGTTGGGCATCTCTGAAAAAGGCGGGGTGTTACCTAGCATTGATGTTAAAGCCACATTCATTGAGGAGATCAAGGCCAAACAGTTTGAGGATGCGAATTTAAATGAGCTTAGAAAGAAGACGGTGATTGGTAAGGCACAAGACATGATTCTTGATGAGGGGGGTGTGCTCAATTGTAAGGGAAGGATTTGTGTTCCTAGAGTGGGTGACTTGATTCAAAGTTTATTGACAGAATCCCATGGTTTGAGTTATTCCATTCATCCGGGTGTGACCAAGATGTACTGAGATTTGAAGCAACTCTATTGGTGGCCTGACATGAAGAAAGATATAGCGGAGTTTGTGGCTAAGTGTCCAAATTACCAACAAGTAAAATATGAACATCAAAGGCTTGTGGATTTGCTTCAGAGAATGCCAATTGCGGAATGGAAGTGGAAAATGATAGCTATGGATTTCGTAGTTGGTCTTCCTAAGACATTGAGGAAGTATGATTCTATTTGGGTAGTGGTTGACAGATTGACTAAGTCAGTCCACTTTATTCCAGTCAGAGTAGACTATAATGCACAACAATTGGCTAAGGTGTATGTAAAAGAGATAGTAAGACTGAACGGGGTTCCCCTTTCTATCATCTCAGACCGTGGTATGCAATTCACATATAAGTTTTGGGGCAAAGTGCATGAAGAGTTGGGTACTCAACTCACCTTTAGTACAACCTTTCATCCGCAGACGGATGGGCAGTCGGAGAGGACTATCTAAGTGTTAGAGGACATGTTGAGGGCATGTGTGATTGACTTTGGAGGACATTGAGGTAAGTTCCTACCTTTGTGTGAGTTCTCCTATAAAACCAGTTACCTCTCCAGCATTGATGTAGCACTATTTGAGGCACTATATGGGAGATGATGTAGATCACCGATAGGATGGCTTGAGGTTGGAGATTTGAAACCTTTGGGAGTTGACTTGGTGAAAGATGCTCAAGAGAAGGTAAGAAACATCCAAGCTAAGCTCCAAGCATCCCAAAGTCGATAGAAAAAGTATGCAGATCATAAGGTAAGGGACATGACATTTCAAACTGGCGAGAACGTTCTTCTTAAGGTATCACCCATGAAAGGAGTGATGAGATTCAGCAAGAAGAGAAAGTTTAGTCCCTTATACATTGGACCATTCAAAATTCTTAACCGTGTAAGGCCAGTGGCTTATAGATTGGATTTTACCTCCTAACTTATCAGGAGTTCATCCGATATTTCACGTGTCCATGTTGAAGAGATATCATGGTGACGGGTATTACATCATAAAATGGGACTCAGTTATGTTAGACAAAGACCTTCAGTATGAGGAGGAACCGATTGCAATTCTTGATTATGATGTCTGAAATAGAAGGACCAAGGAGATTAAGTCCGTGAAAGCTCAATGGAAGCATCTTTCGGTTGAGGAAGCAACTTGGGAAACCGAAAAGGACATGCGAGACAAGTATCCCAAGTTGTTTGACGATTCAGGTACTACTCCACACTTTAGCCTATTATTCCTTGTTTGTCACTCGGGGACGAGTGATGGGTAAATTGGTATCTATTGTAATGACCTATTTTTGTCATTATAGAAAAGCCAACGGGGAGTATTTTTGGGCCAGAAAACTTTTTGGTAGTAACTTGAAATTTCCTAACCTAGTTCAGATTTGGATGAAATCGGAGTTAGGGAGGTCTAGGGAAATATGGTAACAAAGAGAAGGTCTAATTGTGAATTTGACCATATGAGTAGATATGTAAGACGTTAATGAAACCGTATGACTTTACGAAATAGAATACGGGCAAGTAGAACTCCAGAAATTGATCTTAGCGTGAACAAATAGTTTCTGACCATCATGGGATGAAGGTGCGTTGTGAAATAAGGGTTTGAAACTCTTAATTCGAATTTTTGTCTCTGTGCAAGCTGCTATAGAGGGATTTATCCCGCTAGGGTGGGGCTGTTGTAGCGGGGTGAGGGCGGTCATAGGGGGACATTCGCGAAGTAAGTCGGTAATAAACCCCAAAAATGTTATTATTCTGCAACTTTCGACCTTGAGAGCTAAGGAATGACCCAGAGATATTTCTTGAAGGTTTTCCACCTCTTATATCACCAAAGGTAAGGTTTTTACTCTGATATACCGTGAATTTATGGTATTTTAAATACAATTTCACTTATAAGTTGTTTGTGTCTAGAGCCATTTTGTATTAGAATTAATGTGTTTTGTATCATGTTTGCAGGAAATAAGCTTGGACGTGGAAGTAGAGAGATACAACTGAGACGTTGCAGAAGTGGCCATCCACGGATGTGACCTACAGACCGTAAATGGGAGGCGTAGATGGAAAATCAGGAAATTATTGACCAAGTGTGGAACTACGGATGAGAGTGACAAACCGTAGGTCGACCCACGGGCCGTCCTGCAGGTCCGTCGATTGATTCAGAAAGTGAAGTTCCAGTACCTGATTTCATAGTCTTAGTATGGAGCCACGGAAGAGGACCCACAGACCGTGGATCAACCCACGGTCCATCCTACAGGTTCGTCGATCACAACTGAGTGTTGAAGGTTCCAAGTGTCTGAGAAATTTTCTAAGTACAGAGTTATGGAAGGGACCTACGGACAGTAGGTCAGTCCACGGTCCGTAGGTCAGTGTCGTCAAATGCAACCGCGTCCAGACAGTTTATTTCCTTATTTCATTTCCTTTTTATTTAGGCCATGTTTTTCTATATATAGGGCATGTAAACTTCGTTTTGGGGGAGAGCCATTATTCTTTACTTCTAGTTCTTGCTTTTTGGAGATTAACTTGCAACTTTAGCATTTGTTGATTTCCTAAGTTCGTTTTTGAAGATTTTAACTTTGCAATTCAAGTTGGGATTTTTGAATTTCGTCTACCCTAATCGTAGGTTCATGAGTTCTTTTTTTATCAAAATATGAATTGTGTTCTTTCTAGCATGAGTAACTAAATCCACAACTAGGGTTGTGGGAACCATGAGCAATTAACAAAGTATGAATAATGACTAAGTAATTCCCGAATAGTGTTCATGCATGTATTATTAATTCTTTCTTTTATAAGTCTTTTCAATGGTGCACAACGTTAGAACTCGCGTCGTTGCTACTTGCCGGACCAATGAGGTAGTTAATGGGAAAAAGAATTAATAACAGACATTTAGTGTGCTACTATCTAATAGTCTAATATCAATTGGTGCGAGGGTGAAAACTAAGCCATACATTGATGTGATGTCTAATCTGAGGTAAAGGTAAGGGTTAGTAAGTTAGACACACGTAGTCGGACCAAGGTGCGGGGTGAAATTCCCTATTTGGAGGATCAATCACTTAGGGATACCTATCTTACAACTTTGCATGTAAAACACTAGGAATAAATTACTATTATTAGGATTACTGAGTTAAGAGCTTATGGGAAACACATACACCCTAGTTTTCTTCTCATATTGATTTCAACAAAGTTTGATTTCGGCTCACTTGTTACCTAAACTATTTTCAGCATTTGTTTCATAAACCTCCTCCCCCCCACCTTTACTTACTTGTTTCCGGGAGTAGTTTGACTAAACGAAAATAATAGGTAGTTAAGTTTAAGTCTAGACCATATTCCTCGTGGGATCGACCCCAACCTACAAGTTTGGTTCTTTATTTGACAACGATTGCTTATACTTCTATAAGGAGGTGTAATTTGAGCGTATCATACTCCTTGATTCCATTTATCGATTCATAGAAAGTAGTTTCTTGGGTAATTATCAATGGATGAGGGTTTTGATTTGAGAATTATGATGGAAAAAGCCCTAAAACTGGGTAAGGGGATCAAGGGTTTGGCCTAGGGTTGATGAGTTCGATTATAATCCAAGTAATTAGGCTTCATTTATTAATCCTTGTGTTATATTGATTGTTTGTAGACCAAGAACAAGCGAAAAGAATCCGGAAAGGGAAGAATCAAGTTTCTTAGAGGATTCAAGCTTTGTTCGAGGTAGGTAATGATTGTGATTTCATGTTTGTGTGATATCTGTTTGTTCTTGCTTCATTATATTGCATGTATGTATACAAATTTTCATTATTGATCACACTAATCGTAAATGAGTATGAAAGAATAACTATATGCATGGATCACCTCTTAATTGTATGATTGTGAGAATGTACATTGTGATTGCGATTGTGATTGTGGTATGTTGATTGGAGCCGGTGTCACGTTCCGACACACTAACTAGGATCGTATGTCACGTGCCGACATAACTTTGGAACGGTGTCACGATCTGACACACTAATTTGGAACGGGTGTCACGATCCGGCACACTAACTGTTTGATTATGGGTTCCGTGAGAGGACCAATGACTTGTCATATATGCGTAATATTGAAAATGTGGAATTGTACATTGATTCTGAACTGCTATTAATAGTGTATATGTTCGGTGTATGCATGTTTATGATGTTGTAATGACTTGTTTATATTGCAGTTAGTGGGATAGCCGCGTGATCCTACCAGTACACTGTGGTTGTGTACTGATACGACACTTGCTCTTTCTTTGTTGAGTACATGGTATCTTCAGGTGGCTACTGACGGACCTCTTTTAGAAGATCATTGATCAATCGAATTCAAGGGTGAGCCAGTTCTTCCAGGCAGCCATGAATCCTCTTTTTGCCCAGTCCATCTTTTTCAGACTTAAATTAGTTCATTAGATATTCTATGTTTAGTTTGGGTTGTACACATTTTCTTAGACTTGTTGGTTAGAGTTTTGGTATATTGACTTTCAAGTTTTAGGGATTAATTTCCACAATATTTTAGTATCGTTGTTAGACTTTTGGAGTTTATGGAAACACTACTTAATTTCTGCATTTAAACCTGTTTCCGTATCTTTAAATGCTTAGTTTGAGGTTAGTAGTTATGGTTCTCCCATCGGAAAGTTTGTGTGGGTGCCATTCACGATGGTCTGGGTCGTGACACTAGCGCTGGCGGTCACGAGGTGGTTTGCCTATTTCGGTTTCACCGGTGGCTTTCGCAGGCTATTCGCAACAACATCGAGAGAGAAGAAAAGGAGCGACGGGGTGGCACTGCCTCTAGCGGCTGTGGGAAGAGAGGAAGAGATACGAGGGGAGAGAGAGATGAAGAATAAGAGGCAGGTGAAGAGGAGAGGTGGCTACCACTGGCACCTCGCCGGAGCTACTGTTGTCGTTTGCTTCGCTTGGAGAGGAAGAGAAGAGGGAGGGAGAAGGGGAGAGAAAGAGGAGGAAGAGAGAAATGTCGCCGCCTTTGGTGGTGGTCGGAGGAGCATCATGAGAAGAGTGGGAGAGGGTCGGGCGGCGCTGATCTTGGAGAAGAGAAACATGAAGAATCTTTAAGGGCATTGGTCTTTTAGAACTAAAATAGGAGAGAGGGTGTTTAACAAATCTGGCCGGTTGAATTCATTCAGATGAGCGGCTAAGATTTATTCTAGGATTGGATAGATTAAAATGGGTCGGTGAGATTGAATCATGGACTTGAAATTAGAACGAATTGGCTATAATTGCAATGAACAAAAGGGCTAAAATTGCAACCAAATTGGAATAAAAGGTTACAATTGAAATGAAATTGAATAGAAAGAAGGATAGGAATTAAATGAATTGGAATAGATTAGGCTATGATTTAAATAATTTAGAGGAAGAAAGTGAATTGCTATTTAATTAATAACATACTCATTTTAAAAATAATTTTATATAATGTATACACATTTAAGGTATTTAAATAAGTAAGTAAAATAAGTGTTTCGAGTTGAACTATCGATAAATTTAATAGAATTTTTTTTAATAACAATTACAATAATTTATTATAAATCATACATACTAAAATATATAATTTTTGGCAAAATCAATTAAAATTTTAAACTCGAAATATTTTTTTTTAATAAAAAAAATACGTATTTAATCGAATAGCAATTCCGAAATAATTATAGGTCGGTCAAAAATAGGTGCCAACACGAACCAATGAGAGCCCATATGAAAGTAGTAAGTGCAATAACATGTAAAAAGGCCCATCTCACCATATTCATATGATTTTTCCCCATGCTGGAAGAAGAAGATTTTGTGATGTCGGAAGAAGATGACAGTGTTCCACATGTACGGTACCCTTGTAGGTTTTTCGTTGTCATTCTTCAACATTTGTTAAAGCTCATTATTGTGCCTATGTGAGCATATGAGTTTAAGCTATTTCCTATGTGTTGAGAACGTTTAGATTTTGAGAAATATGCTACTCAACACTTAATTTCTTTGATTTCTCAAATTTGAGCCGATAGTCTTTTAAAAATAATTTCTCTATCTCAAAGAGGTAGTGGTAAGGCTGACGTGTACTCTACCCATTCTAAACCCCACTTTTGTGGAATTTCATTGGATTTTGTGTTATTGTTGTTGTATGTAGGTCTGAACATGACACACAGAGCATCAATAGAAACTGCACTTATTTATTTTGGAACAACTCTAATAAAGGTGAATACATTGTGTTGAATATGCCATTCTTCAATTACCTTATGTTTTAATTTAATGAATATAGCTATCCTAATAACAATTGTAGAAGTGCTTGAGAGATTAGAGTTGAGTTTTATCTCTGAAAACCAATTTGGAAAATATTGACAAATATGAAGTTGGTCGTCCGACTAATTGTTCTAAATGAATTTTCCTTCTTTCATTAATCATTCCTTCATTTTTTGTGCAAGTTGTTTGTCCTTAACATTTCTTAATGTAACTGAAAGACACAATTGTGATTATATCAAGTTATTTTCTCTCTCAATGGGATGTTTCCTTTTCCCCTATCATTGTGATTGCTGGCATTGTTCTGATGTCTCCTTTCGTCATGAATTCCATATATAATTCATGTTTATTGAGTCTCAACTTAGAAGAGGCTTAGGGTTCTATTCTATTTAACTATAAATTTTTAAACTTGATTACCCAAAACTAAAAGAAAGTTGATATTGATGGCGTGAATGAAGATTTCTTCCTTTTGAATGTTGATTTTGAATAATGGAAAGCTTACCGAGTATTTAGGCCAACAAACAACAAAGTGTGGCCTTTAAAAATTCAAATGCCACAACATCCATGGGTGTGACCTAGTGGTCAATGAAGTGGTTGAGAACCCTGAGGTATCAGGTTTCTAACTTAGCGGAGACAATAGATACTAGGTGATTCTTCTCATCTGTCCAAGCCTTGATGTACAGAGTTACCTGATACTTGTTGTTGGTGGGAGGTGGCAAAACTAATTCTCTTTTACCACTTCTAAGTCCTATTGCTTCAAAAATTAATCATTATCATTCTATGACAACAAGTTATGGGGGACACATTTGAGAAATTTGTGACATGAAAGGCTTGGTATTCATACAGTGTAACAAAAGGGTCAAGGACTATTTTGGATACTGTGGCAAAAACAGATCCTGGATTAGCCTAATGGTTGCTCTGAATCATGTTTGAGCACCTTTTTTCTGTCAATATATAGCATTAGCAAGGACACATTAAGATAAGAAAACTGACTGAACTAAAAAAAATAATCTAACAAATCCAGTATCACATTAAAGACATCAAAGCAATGCACTACAACAAACATATCCAGTCTTCAAAAATATGGTAAAAGAAAATTCAAGATATTCCGGCTAATAATAGTATATATATTTAGAAGAGAGAAGGTCCTAAATTGTATTTCCTAATAATTTTCTTCCTCTGCCTAAATCTCAACAAAATATGGTGAAATCCAAGGTTGTGTATTCATTTTCTCAACTAGCAAGGTTGAACATGCATACATCAATTCTACCTTCCAAGTTGAACCACTTGGACCTATTATATGGTGACTCCTCAAAATAATTGAATTGCTTCAAGATGTTACCACTATTAATTCCTCTTATTCTTTGTTCCTTCTCTTTCTTTTATGATATTCTTAAATAAAAAGTTGTTGGTCCGTTAGTTTTTATTTTAATTTCTTGCTCCAATTATAATATTTATAGAAAAGAGTCAAAACTACCCTTCAACTATTCGAAATAGATTAAATATACCCTTAAATTATTTTTCAGCTCAGAAGCGCCCTTTCTATTTTACTATTGGACCAGACTTACCCTTCTATTTAACGAAAGAGTTATGTGGCATCCCATTGTATATTAATATGCCACATAGACCTCCACATGTACATGCCCACCCCACCCACTTCTACATAGACATTTTAAGAGTCCTCATTTCACCATTTCCCCATATTTCATCATTTTCTTAAAAAAGACTCAAAGAAGGTTTCTTTCACCNTGGACCAGACTTACCCTTCTATTTAACGAAAGAGTTATGTGGCATCCCATGTGTATATTAATATGCCACATAGACCTCCACATGTACATGCCCACCCCACCCACTTATACATAGACATTTTAAGAGTCCTCATTTCACCATTTTCCCATATTTCATCATTTTCTTAAAAAAGACTCAAAGA
This sequence comes from Solanum stenotomum, assembly GCF_019186545.1. Taxonomy (NCBI): domain Eukaryota; kingdom Viridiplantae; phylum Streptophyta; class Magnoliopsida; order Solanales; family Solanaceae; genus Solanum; species Solanum stenotomum. The sequence goes on from NC_064287.1 coordinate 10,125,508, forward strand.
AGGTTTCTTTTACCAACCCTAATTTCACCCTGAAGATTTACACAACAACATTATTTAGAGAATACTGAGTGCAACATCATTCGTGATCTTGGCAAGTCTTGCTTTTTTGGTAGCGTATGCCCTATTAAAAATTCTAATGTAACTAACATCAGCTAGTGAAGTTTGATAGTTCAAATTATAAGTAATCTTTTACAGTTAATGGCACTTCATAGTTCAAACTTCAAACAACGTCCCCCATCCCTAAGTTGAATAAATAAAAAAGTTTAGATCTCAATTCCCTACTTGTCACATCGTTCTTATTTCTGAATACTAGTTGTCTCACTTTAGTTCAATGCTTTTGTTTACTTTTCTATTTTTTTCTGGTCTTTGAAATAAGTTGAAAGCAAAGAGTTCATTACGCAAAAAGGAAGTTGATAAGGAGGGAGAGTCCAACCAAATTGCAGCCAATACTTTTTTATTTCGTGATTTAGCAGCCGCAACAAAAAAATTCCTAGTTGATTATCTTCTCGGAGAAGGAGACTTTGGTAGAGTTTACAAAGGGATGATCGAGTCCAAATAGGTTGATTCTCATCAACTCTTTTTTTATTTTTGCTAATAATGGAATGTAACAAAGAGACCAATAGTTTGGTTTGCCTCTAATCTACCAGATTCTGTAGCACTCACTATTTTCTAAATAATGTTGTTGTGTAAATATTCAGAGTGAAATTAGGTCTGGTGAAAGGAAGCTTCTTTAGGTCTTTTTTAAGAAAAAGATGAAATGTGGAAAAATGGTGAAATTACGGCTCTTAGAGCGTCTATGTAGAGGTGGTGGGGGTGGATGTGCACATGTGGTGGTCTGTGTGGTATATTAATACACACATGAGATGACACATGCTCTTCCATTAAACAGAAGGGTAAGTCTGGTCTCATAGTAAGACGGAAATGGTACTTTTGAACTGAAAAGATAGTTTAAGGGTATAATTAATCTATTTCGAATATGTAAAGGGTTGTTTTGACCCTTTTCCGTGATATTTATGTTATAAAGTTAAAGTACAACATGAGGTAAGTTTATTTGTACATTATTTTTGGTGCAACCTGCATTCATGAATAAAATACTATGATAAATAATAATTTTAAGGACCAAAACTGTTTCATAATTGAATTATTTGTTTATATGCAAATTTACAATATATTACCATTTATTATAATTTTAGCATTTTACAAGCATCTTATATATTAATATTTTTCAACAATACTCATTTATCATTTAATAATAATTAAATAAAGTAATAAAAATCCAAAAACTCAACCTAATTTCCAATCCTAATCTCAGCTAAGTCATTTTCATTGTAGCCACTTTTCTCTATTGGTTTTGACGATTAATTTTTTCTACAAAAAGAAAATGGGTGCTTCACATCAAATTAAATAAACTTATCAATTCATCTCTCAATTTTCCGTAAAAGGAGAATGGAAGAATAATTTCACTCCCAATAGGAGATCTTTTTTAAAAGAAAATTATCTTCATGATCTGTACAACATAATTATTTTTTCTAAAAACCAATTGATCAAAAATGTAAAAGTGTCATTCTCTTTTTTTTTAATAATCTAAAAATCATTCATTAAAAAAAACCAAAGAGAACTTCAGGTTTTGTAAAATTTGATCCACATAACAAGCTTCGTCAAAAATTTAAAGGGGCTTAGTCACTTACAGATTGTTGATCAAAAACTCTAGAAAGAATCTGAAAAAATTGAATCATTATAAATTGTGTTTACTAGGTTTGCTCTATCCATTCTCTACCATTCTCACTCCTCATTCTGTCAAGGAAAAAAAGTATTGAGGAAAAAAAGAAATAAAAAAAGTTATTTTTTCAAATATTTTATGAATGTAATAAAAAGAGAATCGAAACAAAGAAAAAAGATGAAAAATTCAATCCTTTGAAGAATAGAATATTTTTAATTTATTTATTAAAAACTCACCTGATTTTAGATATGTTGATTATAAACCTGAAAGAAACAGACTCTTGAAAGTCTTTAGAGTATCAACAACACTGTAGTTGAAAGCGGAAAAAAGGTACTAGGTTTTGAAAAAGGCAATATAATTTATACTCTATTGAGATTCTTGTTGACCATCCAATATTTTGTACTTAGTGGTGTTTTTTTTTTTGGTCAACCGGTAACATTCTGCATTCAACCAAAATTCTCCATACAAACCAACTAACTCGTTTTGGACTTAGAGCTAGCTCTCATATAGACACTTGTTATACAATTGAGTTAACTCAGAAAGTAAACTACCAACTATAAATGAAAAATGCATCTAATTAGGATATCCTATCATTTGATCTAAATAAGGCTTCCAGTTGCAGTGTCTTTGTCCTTCAATATGCACCTGTATGGCTATTTCCTTCAGTCTCTGTGTTGTGCTTCCCTTTTTCTTAGTGGCGTATTTGTTTGTATTTATGTGACGTAAGAGCCTATAAATGAAAAAAACTAATTATAAAATAATTTTTTTTTTTCAAAATTTGAGTTCAAAAAGTATAATTAATAATAGAGATTTCATCAATGTCACTATATATTTGAGTGAATTTTCATTGATCATTCCTTCCTACATGTCATCACAACCTTTTTATTACATTCGTAAAAGGATTTGAAAAATAAAATAACTTTTTTATTTGTTTTTATTTTCATCATATCTTTTTTCCTTTGGCATAATGAAGAGTGAATTATTTGATCAACAAATTGTATGTGACAAAACTTCTTTAAATTTTTGATGAGGCTTCTTGTGTGGTTGAAATTTTGCAAAATTTTAAAAGAATGACACTTCACCTTTTTGATTAATTGTTTTTTTTTTAAAAAAAACAATTGTGTTGTGGAAATCGTAAAAAAAAATAAATAGAGATCTCCTATTGGTAATGAAACTATGCTTGTAGTCTCCTTTTACAGAAAATGAAGAGATGAATTAATAAAATTATTAATTTCGATCTAAAATACCTATTTTACTTTTATAGAATAATTCAATTGTGAAGACCAATAAAACCACAAAAAAAAATGACTCAGCTATGATTAGAGTTGGAAATTACGTTGAGTTTTTGGGTACACGCACGCATGCACGCGCGCGTGCGCACACACACAAGTGTACAAATGTGTGTTTCATGTCAATACCTTTCATATCACAAGTATTTTAAATAAATAAATAAAAAAATTCTTTTAAGGTGTTAACATTGAAAAAAATAGTAATCTATTGTAAATTTGTATATAAACAAGCAATTCAATCATGAAAAGTTTTTTTTCCTTAATATTATTATTTATCTTAATATTTCAATAATAAATGTAGGTTGCACCAAAAATAATTTACAACTAAACTTACCACATAATGTGCTTTAATATTATAACTTTAATATATAATTAAAGGTTGATCCACCCCTCTAGGTTGGGAGGTTAACTTCGAAAAAGTCATATATATATATATATATATAATTTTATTTTTAAAAAATAAACTCATAGAATTAGGATATAATTAATAATGAATCATGAAAAGCATAGGAGTGCCATTGTGCTATTGGTGCAAGCTAGAGAGTAAACAAATTATTATTTAAGAATATCATAAAGTAAGAGAAGGAACAAAGAATAAGAGGAATGAATAGTTGTGATATCTTGAATCAATTCAATAATTTCGAGGAAACACCATATAATAGAACAAAGAATTTATAAACTCAAAATATTATATTTGTTTATAATTTTATTTTGACTTTTTAATTTACCAGAATGACCAATAATGAAAATTTTGTAAATCCAATTATAAATTTAAAATTGCAATTTTATATTATATTACTTACGTACACTTATTTAAGGGTAAAAAATGTCACACCCCAAGCCTACACCCTGGACGTAACTGGCACTCGAGAATCATTGTTGGCTCCAACGAACCCTTGGCCTGTCTCAATACACAGCGGAAGACTTACTCAACAATATAGGAAATTCAAATGCAAAGATTTAACTCAACTCTCTCAAATAAATAATTCAGAATATATCAAAATATTCAACTGGCCATAATTAGGCAACTCAAGTCTTAAAAATTAACAGTTGAAATGGAAAAGGCTCCTCAAAATACTACTGTCTATGAAGCCTCTAATAACTATGACGGAAGTCGGGACAAAACACGATATCCTAATACGACTAAAATTAAATGTGGAACTCTTCGAAGCAAGGAGGCTCACCAAAGCAACTCTAGAACTGCAAGTGGTATTAATGGAGTGCATGTTGGTGACCCTGATTACCTGTATCTACATCAGGAAAGATACAGGACAAACGTCCAGTACATGGAATGTACGAACATGTAAGGAGAACTCTAGAGCACAAACATATGTTTGAACTAATAAGAAGGAAGAACATACTCACCTCACCTCATCTTAACTCAACTCAACTCAACACAATTCAACTCAGAAATACTCAACCCAAGTCAATATAAAAGCAATCATAAAAAATGTAGTATAAATAACGGTTTTAAAATAGTAGATAATAACTCAATGTATTTAAAATACAATAATAAACTCTTTTACTCTTATTTGGGAGATTCTCTAACCGATAACCATCACTATGAGCTATGTGATGATACAACGTCTTGCTCACGCTGCCAGAACTATCCTATACCTTTTCAGAGTATAAGATATCCTCAACTAAGTGGATCAACTAAGCTATGCTTAAAAGCAATAAGAAATCATCTAAAAAGTATGACCCTTTACACATGTTGACATACATGGTTTATACGGACTTTGAGTTGTCTGAACTTATCCCCATATCAGTGCTCAATACTACTCCCAATAATAAAACTCATGCTCATATGTTTAAAAACATTTCCTCATTCTTTCACTTTGAGATTATTACTCAAAAGGTTCTCTTAAAAGAGATAGTGCTCAAAAACTCCTCATGAACTTATTTGGAAATCAAAGTTTCCTCTTAATTTAAATGTAAATCATTTACTCTTGGGAATACTTGATTCCCTTATATTCATTTTGAAAACATGAACTCAACTCTCCTCATCCTCATGCTCAAGTACTCAAGTCTTAAAATAAGTTTTAAAAGTTTGTAAAAGACTTCTTGAAACGACTCAATGGACTCCTAGGAACTTTACTCTTAACTCTATCTTGAATTTGAAATGTGAATTCAAGAGTTATGTTTTGGATTGTAGGATCTTTCAATGATTTAGGAAGGTTAAGATAGTTGATCATAAGAAACGAGCGAAGACACAAATTGGTGAACACAGGCGTGACGCGGAGATGAAATTAAATTTTTGGTCACGAAATAATTTTTGAGACAGAGGACTCTGTATCCTCTCCGCGACGCAGAGAGAGGGTGACCATCTGGAAACTGAAATTTTAGAGAGTCACTGCGACGCGGACCTAGATGCAGATTTTTGCCCGATATTTTCTTCCTCTCCCAAACTCGATTCAACTCATACACACTTCAGTTATATGGTCCAATTTAATGAAATTTCACAAACCCAGAACACTTTCAATGAACCCACACAAACCTGAAACAAGAGACTTAACTATTACCCAAAACCCTCACCTCCTGGATTTCAAAGTCCTAAATTTATCAATTTAACTCAAGAACTCAATAATCAACTTCAAGAAGAAATTCACGGGTAAATTTTTACATGATAGGTGTGAGGGCGAATAAACCCAAAACTATGAAAGCTTACATACCTCGAAAGAATCAAATCCTTGGCAAAAATCCTCAAAGCTTGCAAGGAATTCTTGAACGCTTGAAGTTTTTCCCCCTTTTCTCCTCTTTGAACTTTTCCCTAACTTTCCAAACATTTTAGAATTTAACGTAACTGCTTTTAATCAACTTTGACCCCTAATTTGGGTGAAAAAACGTGTGGACTTAGTGGGGTAAGAAAAAGACCAAAATACACCTCCTTAATTCGCATGAATTTCCTTAATTGAACAATATGAACTCAAACAGGCATATCTCCCTTATCCGAATTCGAATTTAGAAAACTCAGTGGCGTTGGAAAGAGGAGTAAAGATCTTTCATTTGATATCTCATGGGCCACCTAAATCATCCTGTGTTGAAAGTTATGGTCATTTGTAGTTGACCCAAAACTCACAATTGAAGAGTAACTTGCACAAATCTCAAATTGGCTATTTCTAATTTAGTTCTTTCTAAAATTAGCTCTTTCCAATACCGAGGTGTTATAAAAATTTAAACATATTAAGGGTAGTGATAGATTCTAATTGCTTGTCCACTTAACCGACAGTTATTTGAGTTTTTGTGATCTTAGCTAGTCTTCTTGTTGTACATAAAAAGTGAATCTTAACTAAGAATGATGAAATTGCAGGTCATTGATTAACGACTCAGGTTACACCTCTTCAAATTCTAGATGTAAGGACGGTCGTTATTCTATATAAAACTCAACGAAGAGTTGGGGTCGAACTCACAGGGAGCAGTAAAATTTTTCAGATTCAGTTATGAAAATGTGTTCCATTCAGTTATAGGAATATACATTATCAGAAACAAGTGAATAAATCTAATAGGATGAAAACGAATGTCAGATGGGAGGTTTGGATTGTTAACTATCAGGTACAACATAAGCAAAACAAAGGAAAATAACAATATAGAGAGGGATTCTCGGGATGTGATCGATTATAGGCTAATTTCGCTACATGGGTACTTGAAATTACTAACGAATTGCTAAACTTCAGTCGGTAGGCTAGACTAAAGATGCTATAGTTTTCTCTCAAACAACTACCACGATTCAAGTGATTTCTTTTGAACATCAACAAGCTTAACAATAGTAACAACCCAAAACCTTAATTTATCTATTCTCTCAAGCTAGATAGGTAGGATCGAGTTCAAGATTTACTCTTTCGAGCTAAACCCATTTCAACCCGATAACTACAATCATAAATTGAAAGCTTTGATTCTAAAACCTCTTTTTCAATCAAGCCCAGAATTCTAAGTTCGAATAGCATTTGGAACTACAATTCTTAGATTAAAACACAACTATCAATCAAACCCACTTTAATAAAGCATTTAAATTAGTAAGTAATAATACCCACAAGCTAATTTAATCCATAATCACATGATCACACCCCAAGAATTGGGGTTTTAGCTAAACATCATAAAAAGGTAAAAATATTTACCAACTCGATTAGCCATCAGTCGGGTAAGAGCCTTCAAGTCCTTACAATGTTCCAAAATACTTAAAAATCAAAAACCCAATTATGAATCCTCGCAATTAAGCTTAGAAATCCTCAAAATTATATGAAAAACTGAAAAGCTTCAAAGAAAAGTCTAATTCTAAAACTTGGGGATTAGAACTCCTAAATTTCCCTTTTGAATTCTAATTTATAGTTGCCCACTTTTTGGACTGAAAGTCCAGTTGGTGGAATAAGTTGCGCCTCGCAGAGTGGTTCGGCGATCCACCGTTTTCTCCTTTCCATCGCCATTTTGAATTGGTTATTAGCCTCATAGGTCCTGTAACTTTGGACCATCCAAAGTTGACATCGCAGAATCGATCGACGATTTGCCGACTGCCCATTTTTATCGCCGACTTGGTTTTTCCCCAAGGCTGATACATTGGAACTTTGGGCGAGCTGAAGAGCCACTCGGCGATTGCCGAGTGGTCTTGGCGATCACCAAGATCGATTTTCTTCACTTCTTCAGCTTGTTAGTTCCTTTTTGTCTTGTAGTATCCTTGCTCTGCTCTTTAGCCTGTAATGCTGCAAATCAACACTTTAACGTCAGTTTAGAGCATAAATTAGGCATTTGAGGACACATATACTATCAAAAAAAGCCCTAAATGAGTCGAAATCTCTGACTCATCAACACCCCCAACTTAAAATTTTGCTTGTCCTCAAGTAAAACTTAAGATCAATCAATTCAACAAGGATATCTACAAACAGTGCTGCATAAGACTCAACATAAAAGCACACAACAAGGTTCAAACTAGTCATACAATTATCAATTGTACACTCGCAATTTCAAATTGTGACTCACCATCATCAAGTATACTCAGGCTCATAATGGTTGCTTCAAATGTAAGTTCAAGCTCCGTAAAGTATTCAGATGCCCTCATAACAAAGATGATTCCACATTCTCACCATATCTCTCAAAAATTTAGGATTCCAAAATCACATACAACTCTCACAGTCACAAAGATGAACACAAGTATGACTCCACCCATAAGTTTGCCCTTATTTTCCAATCAACATTCGTTTTAGCTCACTCAACATCACTAATGATTTTTTAAGGCTTGTAACGAGGCGGATGTCAAGGTATGGTCATTTAGGCTTTAGTGTCTTTTACCTTCATAAGTGTGGCTTGGAAATCATTTTCTCCTTCTCTTCCTTATTCTAACGTGATCATAATCCACCCCATTATCCAACTAGAAATGATTTACCGGATACCCCATTTCTTTTGTTATTTGCACAACTTCATTTTACATCTTTTTCTCCTTTTCAGCATTCTTCTTTCCTTTCTTTTTTTTTCTCTATTTTTGTCTCTTTTTATTACATGGAGAGGTTCCATCTTTTTCAAAACACTTCATCAACAAGGGTAATTTTTCACACTTCTTGACTTTCCTTCTTTTTCACCACACCCCCAACTTAGGCTTTTGGCCTAAGTTGGCTATTCAAACAAACCAAACTTCATGAAGGTTATGGGTGGTGGTATAGAGAGGTCAAAGCTGTTCAAGTTTCTTCCAAGAAAATGATAGTCAAGTTGGCCACAAAGAGGTATATTGTTCAAGTTTCTTCCAAGTTTCATCTCACAAAGTTGGCCACAAAGAGGTATATTGTCAAGTTGGCTCACTCTTCAAAATCCTTGCCTAAGATCACTTCAATTGTTTGCTTTACTCAATCAATCGGACCAATAAGGTAAATTCTAGGTGTCCTCAAGCACACTGTTCAAGACAACCTCACCACACAAGGCAATGATACAATTATCAAACAAGACTCCACACTTTCTAGCTAGTGTGCAATGTTCATCACAAGAGAATTCATCTTCAATCGGCTTGTCACAACCAGATGCTCAAAGTTCACATATTGCCTATGTAACTTCATTTGCCTCATCGTAGTTGCACATTCATTTTCTTCAATTAAGAGCACTATTAAAGTCATCGATATTGACCACAACCGACACTCAAATTTGTACAAGAACAACCACAATCAAACACACAAGAGGTGGCGAAAATTTAAAATTTGGTTCAAAACATCTTCCATATCAAAACAATGGGCCATAAGCTCTCCAATACCACGATATATATAAACCAAAAGGCATCAATATAAAAACACAATAAGCAACACCTCAATATTCACAAAACAATCAGAAAAGAGGTAGGTAAGGAAATACCTCACCCCACCAACAAAAATGCGCAGTTTACCTCAAATGAAACTAAAACAGTGACAGTTTATAAATTAACAGAGAGGAAGGGGAAAATTCATCTTGCCAGGCTAAGCTTGGGTGAAGTCTGCATCTCAGTCATTCCATTTGTCTGAGCATTAGTGCCCGGTATCTCATCATCCTTGGCTCCACTGGAGCCCACCATCGAAGTATCCTTTAGCGATGCCTTTTGAGCAGTCTCATACATGGCACCCTCCAAGTCAACTAATTCATCATAAAGCGCCTCTTCTTGATAACCAAGTTGCTCCCCGTTCGTCTTAGCCTCAGACTCATTCTCTGCATCATCAGCTCTAACCTCATCTCTAGTCGTAGTAGCCGGAGGCACATTTGAATAGGCTAGAATATCTAAGCTCGGGAAATCTGGTATGTCCATAATGCCAAACAACATGGAGAGGTCGATGGACTTCAGCTCATCCACGTCTCAACGAAGTCCAACAAGATCGACCTCCAAGGCCGTCACCGCATCAAAAGCATCCTGACTCTGCTCACAGGCCTCAACTTTGACTGTAAGCGCATCTATAGCCAACTTGTGGCTATCCAACTCAGCTCTAAGATGTTTCAAAATAGAAATAATGTTTCTCTTGATCATCTCAGGAATAACGGTCTCTAATTGAGAGGTACGCATATCAACATACTCAGCCAAATGCCCAATCTTGAACATCATCACCTGGGTGACCGGAGGTCTAAAAACAGCAGCGGCAACATCAGGTCTAAGGGGAGGGGATGCAATAGAAGTGCCAGTAGTATCAGGAGGAATAGAGCTAGAAGTACCTGAAGGCACAGTGGCCGAAGTAGGCAATACTGCCTCTGCAGGTATCATGTTAATGTTAATCTCTAGGGATGTGTCCACCGGGGCTGCCTTTCTTCTGTCGGCCTCGTCTCACGTGTACTCGACCTCTAAATGCCGGATGTTGGTAGAAAAGGTTGGTGTAACCTCAATATCCCTTTTCACACCTATCAGGATATGGGCCTGTCGATATAGCTCGGTGATCAAAATCGGAAATGAAAGCAAAGTCTGGCGCTGCTTAGTCCTCATAACCATCTCCCGCTCAATGATCAGGCCCAAGTTTAACCTTTTCCTGGCTATGATGGACCCAAGACAGGCCGCCTTTTGGGGGAAGAGGATAGAATTATTCTGGGACGGTATAATTGTGTTGTTGATGAAGCTAAAACAATACCGAGCCGCCACATTTAAATCCTTTCTCTCTATCATTGCTCCAGCCTCTATTCACCCCGGGGTGATGTTAGAAAGAAGAGGGGCCAACCAACCTTTTAGTTGCTCCAGATTTTTTATTTTGATCATACTTTGGTAGTCATGCATGAAGTCGAAGGCACGATCGAAGACAACAATTATATCATCACTGTGGCAATTTACCTTCTTCCCGCGGACTACAAAAAAGTCCACCGGCTTGAAGGCACTAGCCTTCTTATTCGCTTGAGGCACCAAGTCACTATAAGTTGCATTGAACTCCCGGACCCAGGTGGGATTGCATGGGCCATGGGGCTTGGTGAAGACCTCGAATTTGTGGAACCAGAGAGTGTCCCACACATCTGGATGCCTTTCCACCACACCATCTGTGGACAATCTCATCTCCTCTAAGATGGTCCTCAATCCCTTGGCTTTTAACCAGTTGAGTGACCGGGGAGGAGGACCCTTTACTGGTGCTGCTGGGACCACTGGCTGCTCAGGAGGAGGAACTGGAGATGAAGCTGAAGAGGCAAGCATCAGCGGCACTGGGATCCTAGATGGATCATTAATCGACTTGGAGCGTAGCTCCGCTCTCCAGGCCTGTAATAATTGGTCATATTCAGGCTCGGAGATAGAAGCCTGAGAATAATTGGAGTCTCCCTCACTATATGATGTGGTGAGGTGAGCCTCGTAGACCTCCTCACTGTTTGAGCTTGCCTCCTCAGGAGGCACATCTACGAGCGCCCTGCCTTTGCCTTTGCCTCCCTTTAGAGGTATTTCATTTCCTTTGCTCTAGATGAAGCTATATCCCCATTGATGGTTATTCCTTGTGTCCTCTTTCGGGGGGTATGTCTCTTTTGAAAATTTTAGGTCTAGCAACATAGAAAAATGTTGGGAAATTTCCAGGGAAAGTGTAGAAAATAAGTTGTAGAAAGACTTGCCGATCCACTCGGCGAGTTGCCGAACCTCTTTGAAGAGCCAGGTCGGGCTGGCCGAAGATTACTGAACAAAAGATTCAATCATGCAAAGCTGGTCTGGGATGTCCAGGGCTTTTCAGCGGATCGTCGACATCAATTGTCGAACTAAAAGTAGCTCGCCGAAAGTTACAGTGTATTTTAAGAGATTAGGGGCATAGAAGGGTGATCAAGAAGTACTTTCGGTGAGTCGCCGAGTGAACTCGATGTATCGCCAAAATCTACAGAATAACAACTCAATATTAGAAGAAATTAAGGGTGATCTTGGGGGACTTAGACGAACCACCAAACCCTTCGACAAGCTCGACCCAGCTCGCCAAAAGGCCAAACATGCAAGTTTTTCACCCTGAACTTCTAAATCAAGCCTGCAGCCCCCGAAACCAAAATCAAACACTTACACTAAAATTAAAGCAAGACCCATACGACCCATTCCCTCAGGGTACTACTTCCCCTAATTTGGCCAGAATTGGCCACTTCACGTCTTTTGCCCTTAAGAGCGGCGTTAATATCTCTATAATTGGGCAAACTACGACAATTAGCACAATTCGGGGTTACTCAAGCTTCACCCCTTTATACCGAACAAAAATTTATCACAACCCAATAATTTTGACTCGATTATAATAAGCAAAAACATGATAATCATGATTGAAGGAAGAATAATTACTATTTCACTTAAAATTAAGCAAACACTCATACGATGAGTATCCAACAATATTCAACAAAAAAATATCAATTTCATTCGTGTTCAACCAGATATAGAGTTCGGGGTTCGAAAAACCAACCTTTATGCCAAAAATGAATTTGAATTGCTAGGGGCCAAAGTAATTTGATTAAAGATCCCAATAAAAAGAAAGTAAAAATGTGAAAATATGAACAATATAATATCGGGGTGAGAGTACGAGATTGGAAAATGAGAGAAGATGAAGGATTTTTAAATTTAAAATTGTTTAGCCTTTTTGAAACCTTTCAGTTCGTGCGCCCTTCGGCGGAGTAAGTCTTTCTCGCCTAACCACTCAGCGATGCGCCAAGTGGAATTTTTGCTCACCGAGTTTTACAGAACCTCTGGCAAGCCAGGTGGTTCCAACGCCGGTCCTGGTCGAGCTCGCCGACCTGTTCGACGTGTCGCCAATCGGACTTTTGGCTTGCCAAATTGCTGTTTTCCCAAAACTTCAACTTTTGAACCTGCCAGGCAACACCCATTATTCAAACAGTGAAACTAAAAGAAATAAACCTTGGGTTGCCTCCCAAGAAGCTCCTTAGTTAACGTCGTGGCACGCCGTGGATACGCTTTCAAGTATCATTCTTCGGTTGGTCAAGGTATCACTTGGTAAGCCCCCTTTTGGCCTTTGGTTCAAATGAGATGAAATTTGACCCATTTGCGTTTCGAGTAGCTTAACTGACACTGAATGTGAGGTGACCGTCTGATTAATAGTAGAGATGTCCTCTTTCATTTTTATTAGCACTTTCTACGATCCGTCTACCTTTTTAAGAATTCTTGCAAGCATGTCCTCTGTAAGGAAATTCTCCGGGTCAGTCCTTTGATTTTTAGGCTTTTGACGCTCATGAGGTGGGATGTATTTGTCCTTATCACCCTCTCTTTCCTTCCATGTGGCGTTACGATCACGCCATTCTCTGTCATGATCTCTCCATCCATCATCTCTATTCCAACCCGGATTTCCACCCGACCTTTGATAGTTAGAACGAAAACATCCTTCTTGATTTGCAAGGAAGTTTACTTCTTCATTGTACAGTGCCTCAAAATGTGCCTCTTAAGGGTTTGGTCCCCCAATACCCAAAGAATTCACACTTTTCAACCCACTACCCATCACATTTTTTGACAATAGGTCTAGCTGGGTCATCATTTTTGCCATGTTTTGGTCTCTCTTGATCCTTCTCGATTTGCTTTTTTGTCATTTTAAAGGTGAGAAGAGACACTTGATCCTCACGAGTGTACCATTCTCTATTGATCATGGTCATGCGATCAAGGAATTGAGATGCAACCTCCCAAGGTTGTTGCTTTTACCACCGGGAACAAGTTGATCAACAATCTCTTTGTTCACCGAATCAAGACTCATGTAAAAAGTATTGCAACAAGACATCTTAGGGAAGCCCATGAGTTGGGCATTGAATTAAAAGCTTCTGAAACCTCAGCCACGCCTCGTGGATTGGTTCGCCTTCTAAATGTTTAAACCCTTGAATACTATCCCTTAGCGTCATCATCTTTGACGGGGGAAAGTATCTCACATGAAATGCTATTGTAAGCTCATCCCAAGTTGTAATAAAATTTCTCGGAAGATTAGCCAACCGCTTCGTGGATTCTCCCATCAAGGAGAATGGAAATAATCGAAGAAGGACCAATTCTTGAGAAATGTTCTTGAATGAGAACGGTCCGCAAATGTCAACGAAATTCCAAATGTGCTCATGGGGATCCTCACGAGCTAGCTCTCCAGACAATCTTTTCAATTGTAAGAGCTGAAGCATTGTGCTTGTAATGTGAAAAACATCGTTCCTTTCAGCTAGAGGCAGACGCATTGCCTCAACACCACCCAGTTGGATAGGGTCGTTAACATCATTCAAATTCCCAATATCGTCTTGGTGGTTACCATTTCTTCCATTCACACTCATCTCGTCTTCTGTTCAAAGAAAGCCAACACAACCACAAACAAAGTAAGTCGATTCAACTATAACATAAAAAGATCACAATTCACACTTCAATAATAGAATCTTAAACAACACCTCTCCTCGGCAGCGGCGCCATTTTGATTAATGGTTCCGGTTACACCTCTTCCATTTCTAGATGTAAAGACGATCGTTATTTAGTATAAAACCCAATGAAGAGTTGGGTCGAACCCACAGGGAGCGGTACAATTTTTCAGATTCAGTTATAAAGAACAAATGTGTTCCATTCGGTTATAGGAATATACATTATCGGAAACAATTGAATAAATCTAATAGGGTGGCAAAGAATGTTAGATGGGGGATTTGGATTGTTAACTATCAGCTACATCACAAGCAATACAGAGGAAAATAACTATATATAGAGGTATTTTCGGGATGTGATCGATTATAGGCTAGTTTCTCTACATGGGTAATTGAAATTACTAACGAATTGCTAAACTTCAGTGAATAGTCTAGACTAAAGATACGATAGTTTTCTCTCGAACAACTACCACGATTCAAGTAATTTCTTTCGAACATCAACAAGCTTAACAATAGTAAAACCCCAAAACCTTAATTTATCTACTCTCTCTCGCTAGATAGGTAGGATCGAGTTTAGGATTTACTCTTTCGAGCTAAACCCATATCAACCGATTACTACAATCATCAATTGAAAGCTTTGATTCTAAAACCTCTGTCACACCGCCATTTTGACACGACAGTAAGGGTTTTTCCAATTTAAGTGACAGTATTGATTAAGGGATTATTTTTATTCTTTTAGAGACGCCACTTGGAATTGAGTTATGGTGTTCCAAGTCACCTTTTTTAAATCCCTAATCAAAAGGAAATGACTCTTTAATTTGGTCTGCGAACCAGAAATTTGGGTAAGGAATTCTGTTGACCGAGGAGAAGGTATTAGGCATCCCTCGAGTCCCGTGGTTCAAGCACGCTCACTTTATTGACTTATACTTATTTTAAAATTATATTTGGATATATTTTTACAGGCCATGATTTGCTTGCATTTCTTATTTGTTGAACTTTTTATTTGGTCTTGACCTAGATGCGTAACCGCATTCTTGATCTTGACATTTAGATGCATAATTGTCTTCTTCGCATAATTGTCTATAAGTCTAACTTTAAATTAATAAAAGTTATTTATATTTTTGAACAATGTGTGTCACCGCATCCTTTAGTTTCTTTTACTTTCTCCAAAAAGATGTGTAACCACATTGTTAATTGAAACAAATATTCTTTTTAATGTATCTAGAATTTTTCTAATCATTATAAAACTACTATTTTCCTTTATACGTAAAACTAAGTAAAGTAAAATAAATCTAAATGTTGAGTATACGATATATAATTCTGGCATCATTTCTATATCCTTTTATTTTATATTCTATATTTTTATTACTCTTAAAATTAACGTCAAAATTGAGGATACATTTTTTCATCAAATAAAACAATAACGAATTTAAAAAAATTAAATCTTATTTTTTTTGATAAAAATAAAATAATAATTTATTTCTTTAGCCCAACTATACCTACTTTATTATTATTATCTAAATTAAGACTAAAATAACGTCATGACCTGTTCATTTTTAAGAGGTCACAACTAGCGAATAGAAATAAATAAAATAAAAAGTAATCATTGTTAAATCTACCTTCATTCATTAAACAGAGATATAAAACTAACAAATTATTCACATCAATCAAATTATTAATTAAAAAAATCAAAAAACTTGTCATAAAATTACATTAAATTTCATAAATAAATTTAAAAAATAAGGTAAAGTTGAATACCGCAATATCTTGACTGAAGCTTGATTAGAACGCCCACAAAGCTTTTGTAGATTGTATGTGGTGATATATATGCATTGTGTTTATACGAAAATAATAATGAGAAAGGAAGAAAAGATGTAAAAGCGTTGGTAAATTTTTGAAAGAAAAATAAAATACAATGAGAGTGTATTTTTTGTTTCTCATGTGTTGCTGTTTCTGATTTTTTTCTTTCCTTTTTCCAAGTGCTCGTGTGTTTTCTAGGAAGTGTGTAGTGTTATTTTTTGGATTTGTTTACCTTTTTTTTTTTCTTCTTTTGGTGTTGTGCGTCTATGTGTGTCGTGTGTATTGTACTCTTTTTACTTGGAAGATGTGTAGTATATGTTAATATATAGTAGTGTGTGGATTTTTTTGGTGTTGTGTCGAGTGTAGTGTGAGGGAGTGTGGTGTGTTGTGT
This sequence comes from Solanum stenotomum, assembly GCF_019186545.1. Classification (NCBI taxonomy): domain Eukaryota; kingdom Viridiplantae; phylum Streptophyta; class Magnoliopsida; order Solanales; family Solanaceae; genus Solanum; species Solanum stenotomum. Next base: position 10,141,946 of record NC_064287.1, read on the forward strand.
GCAGATGGTGGGGTTGTGAGTGGAGTGGGGTAGTAGTATAAGGGGTTAATGGGGTAGTGTAGGTTAGTTTTAGGTTTATTTTATTTTTATTTTTTTAATAATAATATAATATAATATAATTACTTTTTAAACTAATAAAAATTGAGTAGTTAATAATAAATTATAATTAAGAAATACTGGCTTATTTATTAAATTAAAATTAAAACAAAACATATATATAATTTGTTATTTTCAAATCTTCTAAAATAAACTTACTAAAATAAGATAAAATAAGAATATTTAATTTATCTATAAAAGAAATATATATGTACTAAAAATGGTGTAATACCTTAAGTTCGGTCAAAAATTACGTGTCTACAGGTTGCCCCTCTTTGACTGGAAACACGAAGAGTTTTCATACAAGAAGTAGACAATGAGACAAATTTTGACCGAACACTTATTTGAAAGGAAAAAATATGTGTGGCCGAGTCTTGGTTATGGACATCCTACATATCCGGGTTATAAGGGAATCAGGTCATGTGTAGTTCAAGGAGATGAGGTAATGAGTTGGAAGTTAAGTGAGGTTCCATCGAGGCTCCAGGTCGCGGCTCCTATCCTTACGTAAAAAAAATTGAAAGATAATAGTCAAATGGAAAAATAAAAGTACAAGCTCCTATCTATGCAGCTTCTCTTGATTCTTCACTTGAGTCTTGACTTTCAGATATCACCTTGAATTTTTGGGTGAGTATCTTGATCTTGAATTGTATTTGATGCTTAACGTGTAACTTAGAGTGAGTTTTTGGCACTCTTCGAAATGACAATTTCAATACGTTCTTGAATGACTGCATGTTTTCTTGATCAGAAGCTAAATAAAAATAGACGTCAGGAAGTCAGGTTGCTACAAGCATTGGAGAAGTCGATTCTGGCTATCATGGGATTGATCATTCTGAAAAGAGTTGAAATTTTGTTGAGTTTCAAATCCATATTTCGCTGAAAGAAACCTAAAAACCATCACAAACAAAAGAAATAAATAAATAAAATTTCCCAGACTAGGAAGTGTTTATCCTAGGAGAAAATAAAATATAAATGCCTTAGACAAGGAAGTGTTTATCCTAGGAGAAAATAAAAAAACGTCTAAGACTACGAGGTGTTTATACTAGGAGAAAATAAATAAATAAAAATAACGGTCTCAGACTAGAAAGTGTTTATCGCAGGAGAAAATGAAAAATAACAATCTCAGACTAGGAAGTGTTTATCCTAGGAGAAAAATAAAAAATAACGATCTCAAACTAGGAAGTGTTTATCGTAGGAGAAAATGAAAAATAGCTATCTCAGAATAGTAAGTGTTTATCCTAGGAGAAAATAAAAAATAACAGTATCAAACTAGGAAGTGTTTATCCTAGGAGAAAATAAAAATAACGTCTCAGACTAGGAAGTGTTTATCCTAGGAGAAAATAAAAAATAACAATCTCAGACTAGGAAGTGTTTATCCTAGGAGAAAAATAAAAAATAACGGTCTCAGACTAGGGAGTGTTTATCCTAGGATAAAATAAAAAATAACGTGTCAGACTAGGAAGTGTTTATCCTATGAGAAAATAAAAAATAATAATCTCAGACTAGGAATTGTTTATCCTAGGAGAAAAATAAATAATAACGGTATCAGACTAGGAAGTGTTAATCTTAGGAGAAAAATGAAAAATAACGATCTCAGAGTAGAAAGTATTTATCCTAGGAGAAAATAAAAAAATAACGTCTCAGAGTAGGAAGTGTTTAGCCTAGGAGAAAATACAAAAAAAACGTTTTAGACTAGAAAGTGTTTATCCTAGGAGAAAATAAAAAATAAAAAATAACGATCTCAGACTAGGAAATGTTTATCCTAGGAGAAAATGAAAAATAACATCTTTGACTAGGAAGTTCTTATCCTCGGAGAAAATGAAAAATAACGGTCTAAGACTAGGAAGCGTTTATCCTAGGAGAAAATAAAAAATAACAATCTCAGTCTAGAAAGTGTTTATCCTAGGAGAAAATAGAAAAACAATGGTCTCAGACTAGGAAGTGTTTTGCCTAGAAGAAAATGAAAAATAACGACTCAGACTAGTAAGTGTTTATCCTAGGAGAAAATAAAAAAATAACGTCTCCGACTAGGAAGCGTTTATCCCAGGAGAAAATGTAAAATAACGGTCTCAGACTAGGAAGTGTTTATCCTAGGAGAAAATAAAAGATAACGTCTCAGACTAGGAAGTGTTTATCCTAGGAGAGAATAAAATAATAATAAAAAATATCTCAGACTAGAAAGTGTTTATCCTTGGAGAAAAAAAAGTCTCAGACTAGGAAGTGTTTATCTTAGGAGAAAAAAAAAACAATCTCAGACTAGGAAGTATTTATCAAAGGAGAAAAATGAAAAAAACAATATTAGACTAGAAAGTGTTTAACCTAGGAGGAAATAAAAAATAACGGTCTCAGACTAGGAAGTGTTTATCCTAGGAGTAGGACAAGATAAAATTAACTATCTGTGAAAGTATAAAAATAAAATGGTGAGAGATTTTTATCGTAACTCTGTTATCCAATCTGAAACTGTGAAACAATGTTTATTTTAGCAAGAAAACTTCTTATTTCAAAAAAAATAAAATTGTGAGTTTTAAATTGGTGGTTGATTTCTGGCCTTGGCTTTGAAGATGATTGCTCCTTTTATTGCAATGTTAAACCATATCAGTTTGAGCAGACTGTTTTCATTTGCTAGTCAGCCCACCTCGATAATCTTGAAAACATCTTCAAATTTGTTATATTGTTTCCACCCTCCAACAATAATTGAATCTTGTATTCATATAAAGTCTCAAAAATTGTCAATTGTTGACAAGTTACTATGCATATCATTATTTCTTAGATCATATCACGATTGATGTGCTGACCAAACTTTGTTTTGTGCAATTGAAGAGATGGTAGCAATTTTGAAATCATTTTCCGCTTGTTTAATGAAGACTAACTCAAGATCGAATTGAGCAACACAAAATAAGAAGAAATAATATTTGACCCTTTTTAGAAAAATAATTAAATAAAAATAAATTGACTCCATTGATAGTGGTCGTCAATTCTAATGATCATGACATGCATTTCAGATTAAATGGCCTGGTATGTCCAATCAATCTAAACTTCATCTTCGTTAAACTTTCAACTTTGAAGTCTAACTTCTATAATACAACTTTTGCACTATATTTATGACTAGCACTTGACTTGTGGTGCCTCTAAAGGTTTTCACTAGCAAGTCTCTCTCTCTTTTATTATCTCTCACTAACTATCGTCTTACGGTACCCTGAGAGTTTTCACCAATAATACTCTCTCATTTTTCACTTTCTCTCAACTCAAATGATCTCTTATAGTGCTTTCGATTATTTTCATCAATAAAATTCCCTCATTTTTCACTCCTTATGCGAGTGGCATGACATTTTTCCTAGTATGATAATCAACACTGAAAGCTTGCTTGACTTGTCATTGTTAAAAATTGATTAGAAGGTCTTTATTTGAACTGTAACGTGGATTTTGGACAAGGTTACAAAGAAATGATCGGCATGAAGGCTCAAAGATATTGTGGTAACAGTGTTAAGACTTACAACTTTTGGAATCGAATCTTTTTTTTTTGAAAAGATAAAATAAAATAAAATAATAATTATTATTATCATTATTATTTTTACCCCCAGTTTTTGTGATGATGACTTTCTAGATTTTCTTCTTGGTTAGACCGAACCTCAAAATAAGGTTGCCCATGTATCTTGTCAAAGCAAGAATTAGGTCGAACGTAGTTCAGGAAATTTATTCTTTTGTTGTAATTGATTTTACAACTTTTTTTTCTTGATTCTTTTTTTTTGTGACTTCTTTTTTATTTGAATTTGTGATTTCTTTTTTCTTTCTTTTTTGAATGTATTTTTGATTAAAAAAGAGGGGTATGAAAGAAAATTAAATTAATTTTCAAAAGGGATAGGAAAGGATTACACGGTGCTTTGGATAGTAGAATGAAATGTCTTTGTCATATCAATTATTATAAATGCCACATACAAGCATGCCATTTAAGATGTGAAGTGAAAATCATACATTATCTCTTTGCAACGTATGCATTGATGGATATGTTTATCGTTTTTGTTCCATATTTGTCAGCTTGAAATTTCCATTTGAGTAATACCTTCTTGATAACAAACGACATACGTTAATTTAAATGACATTTATTCTTTTAACCATTTTCGATTCTAAAGGACGTATCAAGGTGTTTAAGTCTTTTATTAATTTCCTCATTCTTCTTTTTTATTTCTTTGGTGTATTCATTCCATGACTAGATATAACCTTAAGATCTGACCAAACCTTCTTGCATATCTTGTCACAAAAATTGAATTGAAAAGAGATGCATATATGAAAAGCAAAATAGAACGGATCAAAGTTACAAAAGACAAATATTACATTAGGGTAAAAGGACTTGATAACAAGATAACAAACTAAATTTTAGGTTACAACTCTATAATAAACCAAACTATGGCAAGACACAACAAACAAACACTTAAGAGAAATGATAGAAAGGTCTGATTTACTAAAATAAAATAAAAAAGAATTGCATAGCAGAAATGATGACAAAATACACTATTCATACACTCTTTTTAGAGAAAAGAAAAGTGTCTCCCAATCACCAAGCTTGACTTCTTAGCCACTTCTTTGCACGTTAGCCTTCGTAAAAGCTCTACTAATTTCAATTGTTTTTTCTTCAGAATTGAGAGAATTGTCATCACCCATTATCTCAATGAAGTGTACATCATTAGGTACTGGTAGAGGATTCTGAGTAACATTTGGGGGATTATCATAGTGGACCACAATCATCTTTCCTTGGATCATCTTTTCCACCTCACTTTCAAAGTTCGACAATTTTCAGTACTGTGCCCTAGGGCATCAGAATGGTATGCACATCGTGCTACAGGATTGAAACCTTTTGAACGTGGATCTGCAAAATTTTGAGAAATCGGCTCTATCATATTCAAATGTTTCAATTTCTTAAATAAACTCGTGTAAGACTCTCCAATTGGTGTGAAATTGTTCACAGATCTTTGACCTGCTTCAAATTCTCATCTTAAACGGGGATTATAAGGTGTACAAAAATTTTGAGAAGAAGGACGAATATTTTGATATGTTGGCGCTTGTCATTGAGGATAGTTTGGTGGATATACATATGGTTCTGCACCTTAGACTGCATATTAAGGTGGGATAATAGAGTATTGTGTGTCTTGAATGGGGAGATAGTGATGAAATTGAAGTGGTGCATATTCATAAACTAGACCCCTTTGACCATTTTGTGTGTCAGACACAACATTTGCTACATTCTCCTTCATTTTCTTTCCCCCAAGATTTCCTGATCCATTTTTAAGCACTTGTGTGCTGGCTTTCAAGGCAACTTGACTTACAATTTTTCCAAACTTGACACCATTTTCTACCATTTCACCAATCTTAATAACTTCGGGGAATGTTTTTCCAACAATGGAAAGTAAATAATGAAAGTAGTTTGGTTCTTGCGGTTGGAGAAAAACATCAATCATTTCAAACTCTTTCATTGGTGGCTTTAACCCTAGCAGTTTTCTCCCTCCCACCTAATAGCATATTCATGAAAATTTTTAGTGGTCTTTTTCCTCATTTTGGCAAGTGAAGTACGATCTGGAGCTATGTCAATGTTATATTGAAATTGTTGAACAAAACATCGAGCCAAATTATCCCATGTATGCCAGTTAGAAGTATCTTGATCTATGAACCATTCTGAGGCAATTCCCATCAAATTTTCCCCAAAATAGGCCATGAGCAATTCTTCTTTGCTTCCAGCCCCTCTCAGTTGATTACAATATCTCTTTAAATGAGCTACATGATCTCCATGTCCATTATATTTCTCGAACTTTGGAGTTTTAAAACCGATGGTTAGATGAACGTGGGGAAACATGCACAAATCATTGAATGAGATACTTTTGTGACCTCCCAATCCTTGCATATCTCTTATAATCTGTTCCAAACTCTTCATTTTTCTTGCCATTTCTTCATGTTTCTCGTTCTTAACAGCTTTTTCAGCCTCAACATTGAAACTATACTGATGAGTGTAAAGGTAAGAGCCTGGAATTTTAAAAGTCACTTCAGGGGTACAATCTCGATCATATTGAACTTTAGGTGGAGGATCACTGTTGGATTTTTGCTCCATTATAGATTGCGGGACGCTATTAGTTGGTACAATTTGCACGAAGAATGGATTACTCTTCATAGGTGTACTCAAAGGGCACACCGTAGAAGTTCCAGCTATGTTGGATGTTGAAACGACCCCAAAAATGCCCGAAAATGTGCTTCGAAAACACCTAAAATTGTAATTTCCATATATCTCAAAATCCGTGCATCATTTCGGAAATTCGACTTCATATTCTTATTCAGGGGGTCAAATTGAGTGGGAAATGAGTCTAACCCGAATTTTAGAACAACCGTATCAAAATTCGAAAATCGCAAAAAATGCGATTTTGAGGGTCAACTTTAAAGGGGCATATCTCTCAGCACACAAGGAACTGGAAGGAGCTCAAACTATCAAAATTAAAGCTCTGTGAGTTAGCTTTCCAACGCAATTTGTTTCACCTCATTCCGAGTTAGGATGAAGGAGTTATGACCATTTTCGTAAAACCTGTCCGGCAGAAAATGCAAATTCCAGTAGCCGAAAACACTGTTCACCCGCCTCAATTTTTTTTCTAAGTGTTGGGACGTTTTTTTATAAAAAGGGGACATATCCATACTTAGTCATTTAACTTCAAAACATCCAAAAACTCTCTCTAAACCCTCTCCAAAAATTCCACCAAGATCATCAACCAAATTCAAGGATCCCAAGCTTTAATTCCGGATTCAAGATTCAATCTCAAGCAATTCTCCATTCCAATCTTCATCAAGAATTCTCCAAAGTTGAGGTATGTGGGTTGATTGTGGAAACCTTCCTTTCCACAAGTCCAACCATTTATCCTCTATTTTACTTCAAGTTTATGGGTCCTTATGATCATTTATGAACTCTTGAATTATGGAATTATTACTACACATCCTATTATGGTCTATTTTTGTATATTATCATGAAATGGAATGATTATATGATGTTTATGGTTTTCATGCCTCCATGATCAAATTATGAAGGTTGTTATATATGTATATATATATGTATGTTGTTGGTGGGCTGTTTTATATGGATTTTGAAATTGGTTGGACTTAGTACTCTTGAAACACATGATTTTATTTACATGAACAAGTAGCCCACCATATGTTTGATAAAATGCCATTTATAGAATTCTTATGAAATGGAAGGTCCAATGTACGTCCTATGAGTCGGATGATTATATAAGTATTGAAATGATGATGAAATGGATACATGTATATGATTTTCTCTATATAGTGTGTGAGTCGACCAAGCCTAGCTCGGGGGGTTGTAGGCCCGGGTAACCGTATCAAGGGGTTGGTACCTTGGTTGCCTAGTACGGGGGGTAGTAGGCCCGTATAACCGTATCGAGGGGTTTGTACCTTGGTTGCCTAGTACGGGGGGTAGTAGGCCCGTATAACCATATCGAGGGGTTTGTACCTTGGTCCCTAGCTCGGGGGGTGGTAGGCCCGGGTAACCACATTGAGGGGTTTGTACCTCTTTCGCCTCTCCAAGGGGGTGGTAGGCCTTGGAAATACTATATTGATGGTCACTCACTACACATATACTATGCCCTACTAAATATGATTTTTATATAAGCATCATTATACATATCATCTCATTAATATGCTATCTATCGGGTACGATTATGCATTTTGCCTATGATGTCCATCCCTTGTTGCATTGCATTGCATCCCATATACTTAGTACATTCAAACGTACTAACGCATACTCTATGCCTACATGATGTCACCATGTAGGGACCGGAGCACCGCTTGACCCTCGTCCTCCGCGTGGCTAATACGATTTTCTATCAAGGTTATTGGTGAGTCCTCCATTCCGGGGACGTTGCTTATGATCTTTTGCTATGTATAAGACTTTTCCTTTTAGTTATGTTTTGTCTATGAGGGTGAGCCCAGTTGTTTGTCTTGGCCCCCGCTAAAGTACCTATGTTTAGAGGTGGTGTTGGACAAGTTGTGTATTATGTTTGAGCTTGATTCATCTATGGTATTTATGTATCATTTCTTCTTTTTTTCTTGCCCCATTAGTCCCGATTTCCCCCTTGATTATGCTTATCGCTTATGGTCATTTTAATTGCTTCCGCGACCAATGATGTGTAAGATACGCTATGAGGCTTGTTTGGGGTTCCTTCGGGTTCCCCATTCGCCGGTCACGTCTAGGCCCTAGGCTTGGGTCGTGACAATTAGCATAGGGACCAAATCCAGGTGGATAAATAGGATTACTTATTGATACTTAGATAGGGGGTGACATATTTGTATTTAGATAGTCACGGATTGAAAACGGTGGAGTTTGTCCACTCATCCAAGCTTCGTACATCTCCTCCATTTGTTGTCTTAGTATCCTTACTTGTTCGGTTGACACTGTTTCTTGTGACATCCTCTGGTTCTAGACCTCATCATTGTCCGACTCATTTTCGTCTTTGTGAGCCATTTTATTTTTCCTTTTTGACCTTGTATTGTAGGGATGAGATGATAGCTTAACCACAAACCAACCACCTTAATTTAACTGTGTGCATGGATGATAAAGTTTGTAATGGTTAGACATTTCTTAATTATTAGTTTTTCAAAAAACAAATGATTCGATTATGCATTGATCAAATCCGCAATATGCTTGAGAACATGAATTAGATCATTGCATATTTTTTCTAAAACTCAATAACTATGTTTTTTTTAGAGCTTTGAGATAAAATCCTTTAGTTTTCTTTTGAATTATTAAAAGAAAATTAAGAAAAGCTTGTTTTTGATAAAGATTAAAGCTTCTAGTTTTTTCATTTTTTTTGTTTTTGAATTTTTGGAAAAAAGGTTTTTATTTTTATTTTTGAATACAGATCACCGAACCCAAAGAGGATTGCCTACGTATCTCATTGGGATGAGAATCAGGTGTGCGTAGATCGTCCATATTGGACAGTAAAAATAATCTTTAAGCTATTGAAACTTGACTTGATAAATGCATTGTTTTTCAATACTTTCTAAACAAATGCATTTTTCATGTAGCACATAAATGGATCTAAGTGGTCAAGCAAGAGAGAGATATTTGTCCTAAACGGACCCAACTCTTGTTTCGGGTCTCACTAAGTCAAAATATAAATTATGCAAATAAGTGGAGCCTACTAGGGATACGCATGTCCATGTTCCCATTTTACTAGATTCAAACCTGAAGAGATTAGTATCTATACCGGCTTACCCGAGCAGACAACTAGTGTCAGGGAGGGACAACTTCTCGATAGCAACACTATTCCAATTTCATTCCTGGTCCAACCCCGCCTAACATGTGTGACTAAAAATCCTTCACTGGTGTCAAGACACTCAAGCTTTATCTCAATAGAAAGTAGGATGCATAGCTGAATTCTTGTGACCGTGTGTGAATGTGTTCATAGAATTATAATGGTTGTGCAAAAGAAAATAATTTAATACAATTCAACAATATAAAAACGATAAATGAGCAGCATGTAGCACATTAGGCCATCAAACCCAATATATCCAATAAAATAATATAATAAAATCAAGTAAACTTTAATATAACAAAGCTCGAATTCTGGTTATTTCCCAGCGGAGTCGCTAGAGATGTCACACCCCTTTTTCGCACGACGATAAGGGTTTTTCCAATTTAAGTGATGGTATTGATTAAGGAATTATTTTTATTCTTTTAGAGTTGCCACTTGGAATTGAATTATGGTGTTCCAAGTCACCTTTTTTAAATCCCTAATAAAAAGGAAATAACTCTTTAATTTGGTCTGCGAACCAGAAATTTGGGTAAGGAATTCGATTGAATGAGGGGAAGTTATTAGGCATCCCTCGAGTCCCGTGGTTCTAGCACAGTCACTTTTATTGACTTATACTTATTTTAAAATTATATTTGGATATATTTTTACAGGCCATGATTTGCTTGCATTTCTTATTTGTTGAACTTTTATTTGGTCTTGACCTATATGCGTAACCACATTCTTGATCTTGACATTTAGAGACATAACTGTCTTCTTCGTATAATTGTCTATAAGTCTTACTTTAAATTAATAAAAGTTATTTATATTTTTGAACAAGGTGCGTCACCTCATCCTTGAGTTTCTTTTACTGTCTCAAAAAAGATGTGTAAACATATTCTTAATTGAAACAAATATTCTTTTTAATGTGTTTAGAATTTTTCTAATCATTATAAAACTACTATTTTCCTTCATACATAAAACTAAGTAAAGTAAAATAAATCTAAATGTTGAAGATACAATATATAATTCTGGCATTTGTATTTTTATTACTCTTAAAATTAACGTCAAAATTAAGCAAGCAGTTTTTAATCAAATAAAACAATAACGAATCTTTTAAAAATAAATCTTATTTTTTTATTTGATAAAAATAAAATAATAATTTATTTATCTAATTATTTAGCCTAACTATACATACTTTATATGATTATTATCTAAATTAACACTAGAATAACATCATGACCCGTTCCTTTTTAACAGGTCACAACTAGCGAATATAAACAAATAAAATAAAAAGTAATCATTGTTAAAGCTACCTTCATTCATTATACAAAGATATAAAACTAACAAATTGTTCACATCAATCAAATTATGAATAAAATTTTTTCGAAAAACTTGTCATAAAATTACATCAAATTCGATAAACAAATTTAAAAAATAAGGTAAAGTTGAATACCGCAATATCTTGACCGAAGCTCGATTAGAACGCCCACAAAGCTTTTGTAGATTGTATGTGGTGATATATATGTATTGTGTTTATACAAAAATAATAATGAGAAAGGAAGAAAATATGTAAATGTGTTGGTAAATTTTTGAAAGAAAAATAAAACACAATGGGTGTGTATTTTTTGTTTCTCGTGTGTTGCTGTTTCTGATTTTTTCTTTCTTTTTTCCGAGTGCTCGTATGTTTTCTGGGAAGTGTGTAGTGTTATTTTTTGGATTTTTTTCTTCTTTTGGTGTTGTGCGTCTGTGTGTGTCGTGTGTATTGTAGTCTTTTTTCTTGGAAGATGTGTAGTATATGTTAATAGAATACTGTGAGTTTTTTGGTGTTGTGTCGTGTGTAGTGTGAGGGAGTGTGGTGTGTTGTGTGCAGATCATGGGGTTGTGAGTGGAGTGGGGTAGTAGTATAAGGGGTTAATGGGGTAGTGTAGGTTAGTTTTAGGGTAGTTTTATTTTTATTTTTTTAATAATAATATAATATAATATAATATGATATAATTTAATTTAATTGTTTTTTAAACTAACAAAAATTGAGTAGTTAATAATAAATTATAATTAAGAAATATTGGCTTATTTATTAAACTAAAATTAAAACAAAACATATATTTTTTTTATTATTTTCAAATCTTTTAAAATAAACTTACTAAAATAAGATAAAATAAGAATATCTAATTTATATATAAAAGCAATATTTATGTACTAAAAATGGTGTAATAACTTAAGTTCGGTAAAAAATTACATGTGTACAACCTCTTTTCAAGCAAGCCCAGAATTCTAAGTTCGAATTGCATTTGCAACTATTATTCTTAGAGTAAAACACAACTATCAATCAAACCCACTTTAATTAAGCATTTAAATCAGTAAGTAACAATACCCACAAGCTAATTTAACCCATAATCACATGATTACACCCCAAGAATTCGGGATTTAGCTAAACATCATATAAAGGTAAAAAACAATTACCAACTCGATTAGCCGTCAACTAGGTAAGAACCTTCAAGTCTTTACAATGTTCCAAAATAGTTAGAAATAAAAAGCCCAATTATGAATCCTCGCAATTAAGCTTAGAAATCCTCAAAGTTATATGAAAAACTAAAAAACTTCAAAGAAAAGTCTAATCTAAAACTTTGGGATCGGAACACCCTAATTTACCTTTGAATTCCAATTTATAGTTTCCCACTTTTTGGCCTGAAAAGTCCATTGGCGAACTAATTCGCACCTCACTGAGTGGTTTGGCGATCTGCCGTTTGCTCATATCCATTGCCATTCTGAATTGATTATCACCCTCCCAGGTCTTGTAACTTTGGGCTATCAAGTTGACATTGCGGAATCGATCGACGATTCGCCTACTGCCCATTTTTATTGCTGACTTGGTTTTTCCCTATGGGTGATACACTGGAACTTTGGGCGAGCTAAAGAGCCACTCGGCGGTTCACCTAGTGGTCTTGGTGATCACTAAGATCACTTTTCTTCACTTCTTTAGCTTGTTAGTTCTGTTTTGTCCGGTAGTGTCATTGCTCTACTCTTTAGCCTGTAATGCTGCAAATCAACACTTGAACGTCAGTTTAGAGAATAAATTAGGCCTTTGAGGACACTTACATTATCAAACAAAGCCCTAAATGAGTCGAAATCTCAAACTCATCAACACCCTCAACTTAAAATTTTGCTTGTTCTCAATTAAAAATTCAACATCAATCAGTTCAACAAGGATGTTTACAAATAGTGTTGCATAAGACTCAATATAAATGCACATAACAAGGTTCAAACTACTTATACAATGATCAATTGTTCACTAACAGTTTCAAATTGTGACTCACCAATATCAAGTATATTCTCACCATATCTCTCAACAATTTAGGATTCCAGAATCACATACAACTCTCACAGTCACAAAGATGAACATATGTATGACTCCACCCATAAGTTTCCCGTTATTTTTCAATCAACATTCATTTCAGCTCACTCAAGATCACAATGGTCTTTTTAAGGCTTGTAACGAGACTAAGTGTCAAGGTATGGTCATTTAGGCTTTAGTGGATTCTACCTTCATGAAGTGTGGCCTGAAAATCATTTTCTCCTTCTCTTCCTCATTCCAACGTGATCATAATCTACCCCATTATTCAACTAGACATGATTTACCGAATACCTGATTTCTTTTGTTATTTGCACAACTTCATTTCACAACTTTTTCTCTTTTTCAGTCTTTTTCTTTCCTTTCTTCTCTTTTTTTTTGTCTCCTTTTTTTTACATGGAGGGGTTTCATATTTTTCAAAACACTTCGTCAACAAGGGGTAATTTTTCACACTTCTTAACTTTCCTTCTTTTTCACCACACCCCCAACATAGGCTTTTGGCCTAAGTTGGCTATTCAAACCAACCAAACTTCATGACTGTTATGGGTGATGGTATAGAGAGGTCAAACCTGTTCAAGTTTCTTCCAAAAAAAGGATAGGCTTAAATGGGGCCAAACAAGGTTCACACATCTTACAAGGTTGTCAACAAAGAGGTATATTGTCAAGTTGGCTCACTCTTCAAAATCCTTGCCTAAGATCATTTCAATTGTTTGTTTCACTCAATCAATCGGACCAACGGGGAAAATTCTAGGTTTCATCAAGCACATTGTTCAAGAAAACCTCACCACACAAGGCATTGATACAATTATCAAACAAGACTCCACACTTTCTAGCTAGCGTGCAATGTTATTCACAAGAGACTTTATCTATAATCAGCAATTCACAGCAAGATGCTCAAAGTTTACATATCTCCTATGAAACTTTGTTTGGCTCATCGTAGTCGCACATTCATTTTATTCGATTAAGAGCACTATTCAAGTCATCGGTATTGACCACAACCGTCAAATTTGTACAAGAACAACAACAATCATACACACAAGAGGTGGAAAAAATTTTAAATTTGGTTCGAAACAGCTTTCATATCAAAACAATAGGCCATAAGCTCTCAACAACCATGATATATATATATATATATAAAAACCAAAAGGCATCAAAATATAAACACAATAAGCAACAATCCAATAATCACAAAACAATTAGAAATGAGGTAGGTAAGAAAATACCTCACCCCACCAACAAAAAAATGCAGTTGTCCTCGGATGAAACTAAAACAATGAAAGTTTATAAAGTAACAGAGAGGGAGGGGAAAAGTCATCCTGCCAGGCTATGCTTAGGGTGAAGTCTGTATCTCAGTCACTCCATCTGTCTGGGCATCAGTCCTCGATATCTCATCATCATTGGCTCCACTGGAACCCACCATCGCAATATCTCGAAATGATGCCTTTCGAGCAGTCTCGTACATGGTTCCCTCCAAGTTAACTAAGTCATCATAAACCGCCTCCTCTTGATCACCAAGATGCTCCTCATTCGTCTCAGCCTCAAACTCTCCCTCCACATCATCAGCTCTACCCTCATCTTTGGTCGTAGTAGTCGGAGGAACATCCAAACAAGATGGAATAGCTGAACTTGGGGCATCTGGTATTTCCACAGTACCAAAGAACATGGAGAGGTCGTGGACTTCAGCTCATCCACATCTTGACGGAGTCAAAAAGATCGACCTTTAATGTCGTCACCGCATCAACAACACCCTGACTCTGCTCACAGGCCTCAACTCTGACGGTAAGCACATCTATAGCCAACTTGTGGCTATCCAGCTTAGCTCTAAGGGGTGTCAAAACAACAATAATGTCTCTCTCGATCATCTCAGGAATAACGGCCTCTAATAGGGAGGCACACATATTAACAGACTGGGCCAAATGCCCCATCTTAAACAACATTGCATGGGTGATCGGAGGCCTGAAAGCAGCAGTGGCAGCAACAGGTCTATGGGGAGGGGGTGCAATAGAAGTATCGGCAGTATCATGAGGAATAGAACTAGAAGTACTTAAAGGCCTAGTGGCCGGAGTTAGCAATACTGCCTTTGCAGGTATCATGTCAATGTCAATCTCCGGGGATGTATCCACTAGGGCTTCCCTCCTCATGTCGGCCTTGTCTCGCGTGTACTCGGCCTCTATACACTGGATGTTGGTAGAAGATGTGGGTGTTACCTCAACATCCCTTTTCGTATCTCTCGGGATATGGGCCCGTCGGTATAGCTTGGTGATCAACACCGAAAATACAACCGAAGTCTGGCACTGCTTGGCTCTCATGGCCATCTCCTGCTCGATGATTAATCCCAAGTTTAACCTATTCCTGGCTATGATGGACCCAAGACAGGCCGCCTTTGGGTGACGGAGGATAGAATCATTCAAGGACGGGATAATTGTGCTGTTGATGAAGACAAACCAATACCGAGCTGCCACATTCAAATCCTTTTTCTCTATCGGCGCTCCAGCCTCTATCCACGTCGGGGGGATGTCAGAAAGAATAAGGGCCAACCAATCTTTTAGGTCCTCTAGAGTCTTTGTCTTGATCATACTCTGGTAGTCATTCATGAAGTCGGAGGCACGATTGCAGACAACATTTATATCATCACCACATCATTTTATCTTCTTCCCTCAAACTATCACAAAGTCCACCGGCTTAAAGGCACTAGCCTTCTTCTTCCCCAGAGGCACCAAGTCATTACAAGTTGCGTTGAACTCCCAGACCCAGGTGGGAATGTATGGGCCACGGGGCTTGGTGAAGACCTGAAACCTGAGAGTGTCCCACATAGTTGGATACATGTCCACCACACCATCTGTGGACAATCTTTTCTCCTCTAAGATGGTCCTCAATCCCTCAGCCTTTAACCGATTGAGTGACCGGGGATGAGGACCATGTTCTGGTGGTGCTGGGACCATTGGCTGCTTAGGAGGAGGCACTGGAGCTGAAGCTAAAGGGGCAGGCGTCAGAGGCATTGGGATTTAGATGGATCATTAATCGACTTGGAGCGTAGCTCCACTCTCCGGGCCTGTAATAATTGGTCATCCTCAGGCTCGGAGATAGAAGCCTGAGAATAATTGGAGTCCCCCTCACTATCTGATGTGGTGAGGTGAGCCTCATAGACTCCCTCAATATTTGAGCTTGCCTCCTCAAGAGGCACAACTACAGGCGCCTTGCCTTGCCTTTCCCTCCCTTTGGAGGTATTTTTGTTTCCTTTGCTGTAGATGCAGTTGTATCCTTATTGATGGTTATTCCTTGTGCCCGCTGTTGTGGTGGTATGTCTCTTTTGGAACCTTTGGGTCTATGCATTCCTGCAAACAACTTAGAAAACGTTAGAAAAAGTTCTAGGAAAAGTGTAGAAAATAAGTTACAGAAAGACTCGCCGATCCACTCGGCGAGTTCCCAAACAACTTTGGCGAGCTAGGCCGGGATCGCCGAAAGTTACAGAACAAAAGATTAAAACATGCAAAGCTGTTGGTGATGTCCAGGGCCTTTCGCCAGATAGTCTACACCAATCTGCGAACTAAAAGTAGCTCACCGAAAGTTAAAATGTATTTTAAGAGATTAGGGGTGTAGAAGGGTGATCAAGAAGTACTTTCGGTGAGTCGCTGACTGAATAGGGCGATCTCAGGCATATTGCCGATTGCTACAGAACAACAACTCAACATTAGAAGAAATTAAGGGCGATCTTGGGGGACTTAGGCGACCGCTGAACCCTTCGGCGAGTTCGACCAAGCTCGCCAAAAGGCCCAACGTGTCAGTTTTTCACCCCGAACTTCAAAATCAAGACCACAGCCCCCGAAAGCAAAATCAAACACTTACACTACAAATTTAAAGCAAGACTCATACTACCCATGCCCTCGGGGTACTCAGACTTCCTCTGATTTGGCCAAAATTGGCCACTTCACATCTTTTGCCCTTAATAACGACGTCAATCTTTCTATAATTTGGCAAACTACGAAAATTAGCACAATCCGGGGTTACTCAATCTTTACCTTGCTTGACCCAACAAAAAATTAGCATAACCCAACAATTTCAACTCGATTATAACAGGCAAAAAAATGGGAATCATGATTGAAGGCCGAATAATTACTATATCACTTAAAATTAGGCAAACAAACACTCGTAACGATGAGTACCCAAAAATATTCAATAATAAAATATCAATTTCATTCGTGTTCAACCACATATAGAGTTCGGGGTTCGGAAAACCAACCTTTATGCCGAAAATGAATAAAACCCAACGAAGAGTAGGGGTCGAACCCACAGGGAGCGGTACAATTGTTCAGATTCAGTTATGGAGTAAAAATGTATTCCATTAGGATATAGGAATATACATTATCGGAAACAAGAGAATAAATCTAATGGGATGACAACGAATGTCAGATGAGGGTTTGGATTGTTAACTATCAGCTACATCACAAGCAAAATACAAGAAAATAACAATATAGAGAGGGATTCTTGGGATGTGATCGATTATAGGCTAATTTCGCTACATAGGTAATTGAAATTACTAACGAAATGCTAAGCTTCAGTGGGTAGGCTAGACTAAAGATGCGATAGTTTTCTCTCAAACAACAACCACGATAAAAGTGATTTCTTTCGAACATCAACAAGCTTGACAATAGTAACTGCCCAAAACCTTAATTTATCTACTCTCTCGAGCTAGATAGGTAGGATCGAGCTTAGGATTTACTCTTTTGAGCTAAACCCATATCAGCCCGATAACTACAATCATCAATTGAAAGTTTTGATTCTAAAACCTTTTTTTAAGCAAGCCCAAAATTCAAGGTTCGAATTGCATTTGCAACTACAATTCTTAGATTAAAACACACCTATCAATCAAAACCACTTTGATTAAGCATTTAAATCAGTAAGTAACAATACCCACAAGCTAATTTAATCCATAATCACATTATCACACCCCAAGAATTGGGGTTTTAGCTAAACATCATAAAAAGGTAAAAACAATTACCAACTCAATTAGCCATCAGCTGGGTAAGAGCCTTCAAGTATTTAAAATGTTCCAAAATAGTTAAAAAATCAAAAACCCAATTCCGAATCCTCGCAATTCAGCTTAGAAATCCTCAAAGTTATATGAAAAGCTGAAAAACTTCAAACAAAAGTCTAATTCTAAACTTGGGGATTAGAAATCCTTAATTTCCCTTTTGAATTCCAATTTATAGTTGCCCCCTTTTTGGCCTGAAAGTCCCGTTGGCGAAATAAGTAGCGCCTCACCGGAAGGTTCGGTGATCCGTCGTATGCTCCCTTTTATCGCCATTTGGAATTGTTTATCAACCTCCTAGCACCTGTAACTTTGGGCGATCCAAGTTGACATTGCGGAATCGATCGACGATTCACCGACTACCCATTTTTATCTCTGACTTGGTTTTTCCCCAGGCCTGATATGCTTGAACTTTGGGAGAGCTGAAGAGCCACTCGGCGGTTCGGCGAGTGGTCTTGGAGATCACCAGGATCGCTTTTCTTCACTTCTTCAACTTGTTAGTTCCTTTTTGTCTAGTAGTGTCTGTCCTATGCTCTTTAGCTTGTAATGCTGCAAATCAACACTTTAACGTCAGTTTAGAGCATTAATTAGGCATTTGATAACAATTATACTATCAAAACAAAGCCCTAAATGAGTCGAAATCTCGGACACATCTGTCATACCCCAAAAAATTGCTAAAAATATGAGGAATAAACTAGAAGCTTAAGTGAGCATTTGGGTTTCTGCTATTTTCATCTGTGTTGGGAATGTTTAGATTTTTAGAAATATGCTACTCCATTAAAAGGGACAATTAATTTCTTTGATTTGTCAAATTTGAGTAGTTAAATAGGAATTTTTTTGGAATGAGTTGTTCTAATGAACTCAATTTTGTCTGATTATTTTTTTACCGCTATTTATACTCTAGTCATCAAAACTATGGTCTAAGAAAATTCAAGATTTCCCAGCTAATAATAGTACATTTAAAAGAGAGAAGTTCCTAAATTGTATTTCCTCATTAATTTCTTCCTCTGCCTAAATCTCGATGAAATATGCTGGCATCCAAGATAGTGTATTCATTTTCTCAACAGGCAAGGTTGAACATGCATACATCAAATACATCAATTCTCCTTCCAAGTTGAACCACTTGGGCCTATATATGGTGACTCCTCGAAATCATTGAATTGCTTGAAGACGTCACCACTATTCATTCTTGTTATTCTTTGTTCCTTCTCTTTCTTTTATGAAATTCTTAAATAATAATTTGTCGTTAGTTTTTTTAAAAAAAATTCTTGCTCCTATAATAATAAATACGGAAAAGGTTCAAACCTACTTTTCAGCTGTTCAAAATTGATTATATATACCCTTAAATTATATTTTTTGGCTCAAAAGTACCCTTCCTATCTTACTATTGGACCAGACTTACCCTTCTGCTTCATGGAAGAGTTATGTGGCCTCCCATCTGTATTAATATGCCACATAGACCTCCACCCACCCACCTCCTGCACACCCACATCACCCACCTCCACATATGACTCCATCTCTGTCCAAATCAGAGAAGCGATTAATACATGCATTTTTTTGCTCGTGTCTAGAGAGATTCACTCATCGTAAAAGAAAATCCAGCACTTTCTCATTATCTTGAAGCTTTACATTGTTTTATATGCATACATATATGTTGTTATCTTTGACTAATGTTTTACACATTTATTTGCACCTATATTTATGCTTGTTTTAATTTATATTAAAATTTGTACAAATCAACTAAGAATGTTAGCGAGACATAGTCTCTCACCTTCCCATCCTTTATATATTGGGTTTGGTATATTGATTTGGCTTAGAATGATGCCCACTTTAAATTAAGTTCTACCTGTAGATTAACTCGCTTTTCTTTTTGGATTAACAAGGCATAATTTGCAATGAAGAAAAACATTTTTTAATAGATATGTATCGATTTTTAAACTTGTTTTGATACATTGGGAGTTTTAAAATACAACCTTTTTTATAACTTATGAGAGCAGACTTTTTTTTAGGGTTACCAAATGTAATTTTTTCAACTTTGAAGTGAAGCATTTCGAGTATCAAAAAGGGCAGATTTTGAGAGCAAAACACATCTGTACTTGAGTACTTTTAAGTGCAAATTTTAGTATGAAATGTTGATATGTTTAAAGTTTAAGACGCAAATCTTCTTGGTAACTTTGAAAATGCATATTTAAAAATAAAATTTAGCTTTTAAGTGGATCAAACACTTCTTTTGGGCAAAAATGCATATTATATATATTGCTGAAAATTTGACATCTCGTGCTTTAAGAAATATTTTTTAAACTAATTTTATGAAACTATTTTCCTTAAAACGACGCATTTCAAAAGCAAGACTTGGCTAGTTATACACATTTCCTCAAACTCTTTGACTCAGAAAAAAAAATCCAGTCTTAACTAATTTAATGCTTTCAAAGTTGTAAGAGGTTTTTGATTTCACTTTATGGGTCTTTATATGCAAAGTTAGTATGTTTTGAAATTTTATACTTTAACTTCTTCTTTTTCAAGATTAAGCATATAAAGTTTTAATAAATATTAATTTTCTCTTAAGATTTTCAATAATATATTTTATATTTTTCTTTAATTAACCTAAGTTTGACCGTTAATCATTTCTAACGAATATATAATAATGCTTAATCCCTTTCCTTTAGTATAATTTGAACCTTTACCTAGAATTGAATAAGTTAAGTAAAGCATTAATTAGCGTAAATTTTTTAGTATTACTTGGTTAATAATTTAGGTATCCTAATTTCCCTTAAAAATAATTAGGTGGCGACTCCTTACGTTAAATAATTTAGTAATCGCTAATATGTTGTACACCGTTTGGACCTCGAGTTAAAATGTGGTGTAACAACTTGACGATTCCGCTAAGAACTTTAGGTTCTAAACTATAGCAAACTTAGGTTAATAATTAAGACATTTAGCATTTTTTGGTTTTTTGATTGTTGATTTTATTTTAAATGCTTACTGCTTTATTTTTTATGTTTAAGTAATATAAACTGCTTATTTATTACTGTTTTTCCATAAATGGTTTATTTGTTACTCTTTCATATAAACTATCAGTACATTCATACGTCCTCCAATTCTGAAAAATTCACACAATCACACGTACACACGAGGTGTACTTTGCGCACCCACAAATTTCGTTCCAAATCCCAAAAGTTAGGAGAGTTGTCGTATGCGCAGGGCGTCTGAATCTTTTTCCGTGTGACTACATAGCCTTTTCATATGAGTTGTCCGCTCGGAAACCTTGTATCTTGTAAGACGAATCATAAGTCATGCATGCATACACCTTAGGTGGACCAATCCTTGGTAGCGACTCCACGCTTAGGAAATCCACCCTTATTTCGACACGTTTCACGACCCAACGACCAACAAGCATGTTTTGTGCAATGTGATAATGATAGACGGATCCAAGCCTAATTTTGTCATAGTGAATTTTGAAATAATATGCTCTTTTTACTTTATTTTGTTTTAATTTTTATTGTAGGATGAATCTAGTCTCCCAAGTGCCCAAAATTAGGATGGTCGAGGGTGTCCCGCACAAATTGAAGACATGGTGGGAAAATATCAATCCTAGTGAAAAACTAGAGATTGCAAGAAGGTTGGGGTTCCTCACTATGCTATTCAAGATATCCCTTGACAAACATGTGATTAGAGCATTAATTTTGTTTCGGGATCCAAATCGTGATGTGTTCGCATTCAAAGACTTTGAACTAACACCTACATTGGAGGAAATTCACTAGTTCACCAACTTGAAGTATAAAGGAAAAGGTCAAATTATTCCACACATCCAATTAAGGAAAAAATTCCTTCGCTACTAATTAGGATTGAAACATGACAAGAAAATTTGATGCTTCAAACATAATGGGGTTTCTTTGGAATACTTATATGAAAAGTATGAACGCTCGGATAGTTACAAACTATTCAGGAAAGAATTCTCTTGCACTTCTGTTCATTGACAAGTAAGACGTCCTATTGCATTTGTTATGGCTTTACTAGGGACTTTTGTGTTTTCGCTAGAACATGGGCATATTAGCACTTGCGTATGTGCTGTGGCTCGAGTACATTTTGAAGGAGTTGATGGCGAAGAACTCACCTTGGTTCCCATGATTTTAGCAGAAATATTTAGAAGTCTTGGAAAATGTAAAAGAGGGGACACCCATTTCTTTGAAGTTTCCACTCATCTTTTACAAATATGGGCAATGGAACATTATTACCAACGTACAAACATGGTGGACATATTCTTTAGTAACACAAATCAGATTAAAAGTTTTTACAATAGGACGAGATGATTTGTGTCTCCGGTTGATACTGATGATTGGTATGAGTTCTTGGATTCCCATACTAATGACCGAATTCAGTGAAAATATCCATTTACTCTCACGTTCCATTGCCTATATAAGATATATAGGTATTTATTATATCAAGCTTATTGGGTTGAGAGGTCTCCAACACATATGCTCCGGTACGCGTGCTTCAACAATTTAATCAAATATAAGTAATTCCTCTTCGACCAAACATGTGAATTTCTAAAATTTACTTTGAACCAAACTTTGAATTCCCTAGAGATAGAGAGGATCTTTATGAATGGAGAAATATTATCATGATAGATATAGAAAATGGTCAAGCAAGAGAAATTCCAGAATATTAGGTAGGATTTCGAGAGGATCGTGACAGCATAATCCCAGAAGGTGAACAAGGTTGTTGAGAATATTGAGAAGATGATTTGGATAAGACATTGTCATCTTGGAACCAAAATAGTTACTCCTGAAATGTGGGCTGAAATGGAAAAATATTTCAATATCTGAATAATGTGGGAGTAGGGCCTAGGAATGTTGGAGCATCATTTTCAGTTCCTCCGCCAGCATGATTGAGCTAGTTTTAGGCCAAGTCTTAGAATTGTCTTTGTATTATGTCATCTTTTTATGTATTTTTAGTTTATTGCTTTTCGTTGTACTCTTCTATTGGTATTTAATGAAAACTTTGCCTTTTGTTTCCAAACTCAAGTTTTCATAAATTAATGGGTTGGATCAATCCATCATAATCTTGTTATGTTTGACATTTAGGCCAACCTCTGGCGTAAAAGAGGTCCCGTACATATTAGGATGCATTTTATTTTTTATTTTTCTTTTATTATGTGATTTACTTGCTACATGATACATGTTTCTTCTTTATTCATTTTTTAAATTTTATTTGCCTAATTATTAATATTATTGAAAAAATAATTACCCATTTATAATGATATTTTTTAAAAAAAGATTTTCAATCCTTTTGGTTTATTTTCCCCAAAAGGTTGATGTGTGTTGACTACTAAGTGGCAGATCATCCATAATCTACGAGATCAAAAGCACGTGCATTTACTGACATGACTGATTCAGCTATTCAGGTGCATCTGATAGAAATGGTTTGGGACTTGTCACTATCCTGAGAGATGTACCCGAGGCTTCAGAAGGAAGGGATCCAATCTCTTATGATGAACACATTGTCAATTTGATGCAAAAAAATGGCTAAGATGCAAAGTGAGATTTATCGACTTTGAAACCTCACCAATTTGTCCATCACCCTGAATACACCACTTTCAGATCATGGAACAAATAAAAATATTCTACCTCCTTTTCCACCTATTGACTCGCCATCTCCTCAAAACATTACACCAAATCCTTCACTTCACAAGGCTAATCCAACTGCTTCCAAACAATTCACCAACACTCAACAACCTAACTTTCCACAAAACAATCTGCAATAGACCAACCATTTACCTTTCACTACCAATATGCGTCCCAAACTTTACTTACCCAAACTCCAGTCATCCAAACTAACTCACTTACTCGAACCCCACTAACCCAAACCACCTCGCTTACCCGAAAATACCAAGCGACCCAACATATATCGGCGACACACACTGCAAGTCCTAACATGCAATATGTGCCTCAAGTATATGTTTCGGAAGCTCAACCTTTTATTACTCCAATGACAACCATGCCAGAAGTTGATTCATATGAAAAGATGGAGAAATAAACAAGGTGAAAAATAGATGACAATGTAGCAAGTGAGATTCGTAATTTGAAGGAAACTTTCAAAAGTATCCAAGTCCATAAGGGGGTGAAGGTCTTGGAAATAAGGATTTATGTGTTCATCCTAATGTTGAGTTTCCTGTGAGGTACATGGTACAAAAAATTGATGTGTTTGATGGGAAGGGAAATCCTCAAGCTCATTTAAGATCGTATTGTGACAAGTTAGCTGGAGTGGGGAAATATGATGCCATTAGAATGAAGTTGTTATAAGGAGTTTGATAGGAGAAGCCCTTGATTGGTATACAAGTTGGGACCTATATAAATGGCATAGTTAGCATGCGATGTCACAAGAATTCTGTAACAATTCTCAAAATGAAGTAGGATAAAGTAGAGCCTCACATGGGTTTTATGCATTAATAACTTGTTAAAATAATGAAGAAAAAACTTTTTATTCAGTTTTAAAGAGTTTGGAAGTCAAATGTCAAGGGAAGACCAAGATGTTCGGAAACTAGTCTTTTACGTATTGGTGTGTTCTAGTATGTTGTTCATGTTTTTATGTGTTGTTTGGAATCTAAAATCAGTGGAGGTGACCCTAGTGTTTTAGTAAATATTCTTAGGGTCAAAGCATTCAGGTACGACTCCTCGGGACCACCCTAAGGGTCCCTGAGGAGGACCCAAACCCTTGGCCAAACAAGCTGCCAAGGCAGCTTGAAGTTGCTCATGGATGGAGCATGTCCACGTCGCGGACTAGCTCCACCAAGGGCCAAAAGTTTGGTCCGCGTCGCAGATGTGTCGCGGACTCTTCTGTCTCGTAATTTAATTTATGAAACTTCTGGGAACACCCTCGCGTCGAGGACTTGTTCCCCGACGAAATTTGAGAAAATAAAATTCAAGTTTGACTTGTTTAAAAGGTCCAACTAAGTGAGGGGTAGTTTGGGTAGTTTCGAGAATTATTATAAACGGTTATTCTACCTAATTTAGGGTATTTTAAGTTGGTTCAAACCCCAAAACCTAGAATTAGAACCCATTCTTCAAATTGACCCTTCCCTCTCAAAATTAGATTCTCTCAAAAACTCCATTGAAGACCTTGATGAAGCTCAAGCTAGAAGATGGATTTTCAACTGATTTCTTCTTCAATTTCATGGGTCTTCAATAATTAAGGTATAGTAACTCTTGATTCTTGAATAACCTCTCATTCAAGGAGTTCTATCAAAGATTTTCAAAAATGATTCAAAGACCAAAAATCCCAATTTTCAATCTAAACATGGTTCCTTTTTCAAAAGATTTTATAAGTCATTATATTGATGAATTAATGTGGAATTAAGGTTTTTAAGATAATTTTCAAGGAATACTTGAAGAACACATGATCCCCAAATTCTCAAAAATTGGCCTATGATGTGGGTCTTTGTGAATATGTTCTCTATTGGTAAAATTATGTTTAGATTAGATTGTATTGATGTTTCCTATGATTATCTATACTTATTCGGAGAAAACTTCTATACTATGCCATCCTAATGTTGAAACCGGTAGGCGAGGAAAGCCGTTTAGGGGAGTAAACAAAGTTGAGGCGCTGATAAGAAGGAAGTATCCGCTAAAGTACGATGCTAGTAGTGACAGGAAAATATAATAAACATAATCTAATTCATAATGATCTAATATGAATTTAGTCAATTATGAATATGATAGGAAGGAATAATTTGAAATAAAAAATCTGCATGCTAAAGAACATGAAAAACAAATATCAGAAATAATAATAGACGATGAAAAATATACGCAGATAGAATACTTAGATTATGAATTAGAAAGTGAAGATAGCATATATGAAATATCAGAAAATGAAATAGATAATGACATAGAAATAGAATCAGATAATCTATATATAACAAATGACTGAAGAAGACATACAAATAATAAATAAAGAAGAACATCAAGACAAAGAATCTTTAGAACAGAAAATAATATTTGATAATAGTATATTTCAACAAATAAAAGGAAAAGAATTAGACCTAAGCGTAGCAAAAATATTCGAAATACCAACAATAAGAAACTGGTTTAAACGACAAAAAGAAGAATATTATGTAGTAAGTCAAAGAAACATATCATAGATTGCATATACACTAAAGGAAAGGCCAAAATACCAATAATAAATAAACGAATAATAAATAAAGAAATACAAGATATTAAGGCTAAAAATCCAATTAAATATGTACATTTAGGAGGAACAGAAATATTAATAAAAGCATGTTTTAGAGAAGGAATAGATACACCCATAGAAATATATTTAGCGGATGATAGAATTTTACAACCAATTTTCATATGTTTTTTCATCTATTGCGTATTCTTCTTTATTAATTTATAAATTATGTTGTAGTTTATATTCTAAGTTATTTATTTGTATTTCTAGATATAAAATAGTCTTTCTTTGTGTTATTATAGATTTGTGACAAATTCCTGCGAATATATTATTGTTAAGTCTATTTTGCCTATGTTCTAATTCTTGTCTTTTTACTATAATTATTTCATTAAGTTTTTGTCTATATTCGTTATTCTCGTTATTCTTTGTATTTTTAAGTATTGAATATTTATTTTTATAATACCTATACGTACAACCAAATTGAGGTCCTGTCTTATTTTTGCAACATGCCAAGTTTTTTACTAATATTTTTTCTATCTTTATTTCTTCTTTATGGTTTTCACATAATTTCATAAACCATCGCTGTAAGAATTTTATTCTAGCTGCTAAGGTATCTGTTAATTCTGCTTCATTCCAACTTTTTATTACTCTTGAATTAAAAGGTTCTGGTAATTTTATAAAATATAATTTTCTTATTTCTTTACTTTCTTCTATGCTATATGTTCCTTTATAATAGTATTCTCTAAACGCACATGTATATTCATCTTTGTAACACATATTACATATTGCTAATTTTGTCATTAGATTTCGATTTAAGATTTTTTCTTTATTTTGTTATTCTACCTCTGTTGTCATACTACTAAATTTATTTCTTATAGCTATTGCGTATTTATATAGTATTTCCATAGATGTAGTAGCTATTCCTCCATCAAATTTTTTATTACTTCTTAAAGTTGTTAAGCTTTCACTTGTTAAATTTTGTAGCCATAATTTTACTGTTCCTATAATTGTTCTTTCTATGTATCCTGGTGCCTCTGTTGTTACTATCTTGTTATCTAGTAATTGTTTTGATATGTATCCCATCCATAATTGGATTGTTTTATTTATATCTACTACACTGTCTAAATCTAAAAAATCATGTCTTTCAGTTATTGGTTTAGGTGTCCATTTTTTGTTTAATCTTTTATCCCATGTAGTTTTTTCTTTATCATATTGTTCATAATTTTCATTATAATATTTTGGATTAAAATTTTTTGGGTTTTTTACTCCTGATGTGCTAGGTTTTTCGTCCATATCTACGTCTTTTGTATTATCTATGTTTGCTAAAAGTTCCGTATATGTTTCGCTTGTTTCCGAATGTTGTTCTAGATCATCATCGTTTATTTCATCAATTCTTATTACGGGTAGATTATCTTGGCTATTTTTTTCTTTTTCTTGTAATTCATCTTGTAATTGCAATTTTTCTTTAAATTTAATTATCTCATTTGCTAATTTTTGTTTTTTGTTCTTTTTCTTTTTTTTTAATCTCATACATTTCTTTTAATATTTATAGCTATTTTTCTAGCTCTATTATTTTGGTATCTTTTACTTCTTCTAATTGTTGTACTTCCTTTTTGGCTTGTTGTTTTATTTTTTCAATTTCTGTTTTTCTATCTATTTCTTTATTTTCTTTTGTTATTCTTATCATAGCAGTTAAAATATCTTCTAGTTTTACCGTTTATTTTTCTAACATTAAACTTATATTGTCACCTATTTTCTTATATCTTCTTCCTAGATTAGAAAATATTATCTTTATTTTTAATCCGTCATAATTTTCATATGTTTTTTCATCTATTGCGTATTCTTCTTTATTCATTTATAAATTATGTTGTAGTTTATATTCTAAGTTATTTATTTGTATTTCTAGATATAAAATAGTCTTCCTTTGTACTATTATAGATTTGTGACAAATTCCTGCGAATATATTATTGTTAAGTCTATTTTGCCTATGTTCTAATTCTTGTCTTTTTGACATAATTATTTCATTAAGTTTTTGTCTATATTCGTTATTCTCATTATTCATTGTATTTTTAAGTATTGAATATATTTATATTCTATTTTAGATATATTATCTATTAATTGATCTAATTTTACGTTATCAGTCTTTGTGATATTAAGTTGTTTATATTCCGGGTATAATTTGTTCAATTTTCTTCTGAGTTTTCTTAATTTTCTACTCGTATGTTTCTTACCGTGTTTCTTATTATCCTTAGCTCTGATACCATTTTTCAGAGCGGAACTGATAGTTGGGGGATTCATGGAAGTGGTAGTGTGGTAGGTGGTAGAGTGGTAGGTGAGTATTTTATTTTAAAGATTTTATTGTAGTATTCTTTTGTTAAGTGTCTTAATCTTGATATTTCTTTAATATTAGGTGTAAAATTCATGGTAAAATATAATAATATTTATTGTAATATTCTTTCGATAGTTGTTTTAATCTGAATATTTCATTAATATTATTTATGATATATTCTAGATATAACATATCTTGGGTTCTTTGGTACATATATAAATTTTCCTCCATTAATTGTTCTAATAATTTTTTATATTTCATAGATTCTGTCCAATATTGTAAATATTCGTAGTTCATTTTAGTCTGAATTTATTTCTAAATCGTACCATTCTATTCTTTCGTAGTCTAAATCATGTAAGTCTATTTCATACCATTGTTGGTTTAATATATCTTCCGATTCGTTATCATTAAAAAAAATTTCCCATATGATCCATCTTAATTCAATTATTTTTATATCTTTAAGTATATATAATATTAAAGTTTCATAGTTTTTTATCATTTCGTAAGTGGTCATTCTCTTTATCATGCAGATTTTTTATTTCAAATTATTCATTCCTATCATATTCATAATTGATTAAATTCATATTAGATCATTATGAACTAGATTATCTTTATCATGTTTTCCTGTCACTACTAGCATCGTACATTAGCGGATACTTCCTTCTTATTAGTGCCTCAACTTTGTTTACTCCCCTAAACGGCTTTCCTCGCCTACCGATTTCAACATTAGGATGGCATAGTATAGAAGTTTTCTCCCTGTTTCCAGTGTGCTAATAAACTAGAAATCATGATTCAAATAATTCTAATACATAATAACTAACATAAATTTATTCAATCATATATATGATATTCAGGAATATATGAAATTAGTTCCGCATATTTTTTGAACAATATACCTTTGCCTCTTGCTTAGCCATGCTATCTGAAATATGTTATTGGATTTCAGATTTATCCATTAACTTTTAAGTATTTAGTATCTTAAGAGAGTTTTTTGAAAGGAGAGATTTTATTTAGGCGTTGCCTGCCTTTCAATGTTTACGACTAAGTCTTTATATAGACATACAAATTTACTATTCTAAACACATATCCTAATACATTTTTTACACATGTCCACTACTATTTACTACTATTCATGAATAGTTTCCTATTCTAATCTACTACTATCTTATTAAAACTTATTTACAACCTTGTCTCCTAACTTTTACACTTGTCCTTAATATGCACATGCACTTATTGACTATTTTACATTTCCTTGTCTTTTTACAATAATAATGCATGACTAATAATTTACATTGTCACGTTATTTTACATAACTTAGTCAAAAGACTTTAGCTTTCCTTATCCTTTCTGCCACTGCATCTTATCTTTTTTGTCCATATCTTATCTTGTCTTGTCTGCATCTTATCTTCATCATTTTTTTCTTTTTACTCTAAATCGACATCTGGAATTATGTTATCTTCACCGTTACATTTTGAACATATGTGATCAGGGTATTTGTGTCCAATTAGTTTGCAATATCTGGTTAATAACTCCGTTGAAATAAATCCTGCTCTTAGTGCTGTCGTCGTAGGTCGTTCTTCTGGCTTAAGTAATGACAAAATCCATCTCTAGACTTCATCCATATCTGCTCTCCTTAACTCCTTTGAATTGAAATAAATCATTAGCTGATCTCTTGCATAGTAGCTCCATATAGCGTTTTCGTTAAATAATTATTTGCTAGCTCCTGTATGATAGTTGATGTACCAATTATTCTTTTGTTGGCATAAAAACTTGGTATCTCTATTTTGCATATCTCTTCTTGTTGTCCGATGTCCTCGGATATAATCATATCTTTAGTCAGTCCTATCTTGATAACCTGTATTGGAGGTTTTATTTCCTCGTATAATATCTCCGCTGGTGCTGTATAGAATTTTATATAAAATAAATTTCCTTTTGTAACTCTTTTTTATGTGACGAATGCTTTGTGTAGCTTCGGTATTCTACTAACTTCTTCTCCGTCGTATGTGTATACGGTATTTAACAGTCCGTAGTTGTAACATGTTCTTACAAAATTATCGTTAGTTTTTGGCCGTGCAATTAACTTGTTATATCCTTGTAACTTTTGTGTCAAATAATCTTGGTTTGGTTCTTTTGTAGTTGATATGGGGTTGCGGTTTTAATAAGTTTGGATTTTCTGTATATTTTCGATATAGGTTCGTGTGATGTAGTTATATGTCTATTTCTCATTTTGGTTTTGCAAACTATCTGCGTATGTAGATGTTTGTGGTTCTATGGACATATGTCTAGGTGTCCATTGGGTAAATGGTTTTGCGAATAGCTGGTTTAAGTTTGCATTTTTCTGTTGCTTATCGCTAACTTGTTTGCTTGTACCTACAACTGTATTTAAACAAACATTATGGGTTTTAAGGAGTTTCCCATCATCTCCTTTTAGCTCTGGGTTTTTTCCGCCTTCCTATCGACGTAGCTCCGTATTTTTATAGTCATTCTGCTGACTATCTTTAGACTTCAGATTATCTTTATTAGTCTTTAGCTTTTGTATCTGGTTGTTCATACTATCCACTTTTGTACAAAGTGTAGTAATAGCTTTGAGTATCTTTTCGATTGTATCTTCTTCCTCAGTCTCAGTATGAGTAGCCTTGTCGTGATAGGTAATCTGCAATAACATTCTTATCAGTTTTTATTACTTCAATTGTGAATGTAAAATTTAATATATTTAATACAAATCTCCTTATTTCTTTTGTTGTTACCGAATCTTGTATTTTTCTTGTTAGCCACCATTTTACTTGTGTATTATCTGTTCTTATAATAAATTCATTATATACAATATATGATTCAAATGATAATAAACACTTATACACTGAATATAATTCTTTTCTATTTATTTCTCATTTTATTTTTGTATTATTAAATGTTCCTGAATAATACCTACAATAATGTTCTATCGTATTGCCATCATAACTGTATTTTAATATTCCTCCATAACTTTTTTCACTCGCATCTGATTCTACTATATAAGTAAATTTTTTGTTTTCATCCGGAAAATATAGTTTAGGTAAGTTTTTACATAATAATTTTACCTTTTGTATTTGTATTTGGTCTTTTTTTATCAAACTGGTATTCTATATCCTTCTTTAAATTTTGTTGTAATGGTTTTAAATTCTCTGCTAATTTTGGTATGTATTCTCTCACTTGATTTACTAGTCCTAAGAATGATTGTAATTTCTTTTTTGTGTCTAGTTGTTCATATGAGTTAATTATTTTTTGTAATATATGTGTTTGCATTTTTATTCCGTTTTTATCAATCTGTATTCCTAAGAATTCTATTTGATTTTTCATTATATCTGCTTTCTTTTTACTTAGACTTATACCTGAATATTCTATGATGTGTATAAATTTTTCTTATAATCTTATATGTTCATCTTGTGTTTTGGAACATAATAATATATCATCAATGGACACTACACAATTTTCTATTTGTTTAAAGTAATTGTCCATAAAGTGTTGATATCTACCTAGTGCGTTTTTATATCCAAATGATAATACGTTCCATTCATAAAATCCTTGTGGTACAGTGAATGTTGTTAGTTTTTTAGATTCTTCTTCTAGTTTTAAGTGATAAAATCCTGATTTACAATCAAATTTGCTAAAATAATTATATCCTTGTATTTGTCTTATCTTTAGTATTTTATTTGGTATCGGATAATTATATGTTTTGGTTTTTACATTTAAATTTCTATAATCAATAATCATTCTGCTTTTTCCTCTTTTTTGTTCACTATGTTTATTTACGATAAATGTCGGGCTTGTGTGCTTACTATTGCTTTCTTGTATATATCATTTTTCTAGTAATTCATCTATGTGTATCTTAAATTCGGTTAAATCATTAAAATTATACTTTAATGGTTTTTGGGTTATTATACTATTATTATCAATTAACTCAATATTTACTTTTGTTTTATGTTTCTCCCATCCTTGTAGGGGATCCTCACTATATAATAATTCTAACTTATCTTGAATTTTTTTACTTTATCTATAGAGAATATAATTAATTAATTCTATTTTAGGGTCTTCTTCTTTTATATTTTCTAATTTTTGTGTAATTTTTTCACTTCCTTTAACCCATGCTGTTGTTTTTTCGTTTTTTATTATTTACTCTTTTTGCTCCTATTTTTTGTTTACACGGTGTCGTGAACCACCAATGTGTTTTTGTTATTATATGTGGGTATAATTTTTCTAAATATGACATTCCTAATAGCATATCTTTTGTAGTTAATTCAAAGTTCTATATTTCTTCTATAGTTAATATCTTATCCATATTTGTATTTTTATATTTGTTGCCTTATATGTAATCATGCTTCCCTCGTTATTAAATCATGTTACTACTATCGGTGTTTTTAATTCTTCTCATTTATCTTCTGGTAAACAATTGTATTTACATATATTAGCTTCTACTCCCGTATCTATCATTGGTGTATAATATCTGTTGTAATATCCCTCTATTATTATCTTTGCAAGTATGTATATTTTCATACTAGGGTTCTTTTTATTATTACTCTTTTATTTTCATAATTTATTGTTAACTGTTTGTCTTCTAGATTATATGGTTTTACTTGTTCTAACCATTTTATTCCTAAAATGATATTTTCATTTCCTTGATATATTTTAAATTTTATCACTATTGGTATTACTCCAATGATTATTTTCTTTTCTGTAGTTTCTTTGGTATACATTAATGCTTTTGGTAGTTCGGGGCATGATTGCTCAATAGTTATTATTTCATCTTCCGTCACTAATTCTCTTGTAATATAGTTTTCTTCTCGTCCTGTATCTATTAATATTATATATTTTCATTGTTTCATTATTCCCGTTATGTAGTAATGATGTGGTTTTATTTCGTCTTCCATTGATTTTTGTGGAGTTTTCTCTATTCTTCTTGAGGTACTCATTTTTTATGAAAGTTGGGGTATTTCATTGTTTATTCTTTTTTATATACTTAGTCTTTCTTTTACTATTTCTAAATCTTCTTCTTTATCAATTTCAGTATAACTATAGTTATAATGAAATTGATATAGAAGAAGATTTAGAAATAGTAAACGACAGACTAAGTACATCAAAAAGAATAAACAAAGAAATACCCAACTTTCATAAAAAATGATTACCTCAAGAAGAATAGAGAAAATCCCACAAAAAATCAATGGAGGACGAAATAAAACCACATCATTACTACATAACGGGAAAAATGGAACAACGAAAATATTTAATATTAATAGATACAGGACGAGAAGAAAACAATATTACAAGAAAATTAGTGACGGAAGATGAAATAATAACTATTGAGCAATCATGCCCCGAACTACCAAAAGCATTAATGTATACAGAGGAAACTACAGAAAAGGAAATAATCATTGGAGGAATACCAATAGTGATAAAATTTAAAATATATCAAGGAAATGAAAATATCATTTTAGGAATAAAATGGTTAGAACAAGTAAAATCATATAATCTAGAAGACAAACAGTTAACAATAAATTATAAAAATAAAAGAGTAATAATAAAAAGAACCCTAGTATGAAAATATACATACTTGCAAAGATAATAATAGAGGGATATTACAACAGATATTATACACCAATGATAGATATGGGGAGCAGAAGCTAATATATGTAAATACAATTGTTTACCAAAAGATAAATGGGAAAAATTAAAAACACCGATAGTAGTAACAGGATTTAAAAACGAGGGAAGCATGATTACATATAAGGCAAAAAATATAAAAATACAAATATGGGATAAGATATTAACTATAGAAGAAATATATAACTTTGAATTAGCTACAAAAGATATGCTATTAGGAATGCCATTTTAGAAAAATTATACCCACATATAATAACAAAAACACACTGGTGGTTCACGACACCGTGTAAAAAAAGAATAGGAGCAAAAAGAGTAAATAATAAAAAACGAAAAACTACAGCATGGATAGAAGAAAGTGAAAAAATTACACAAAAATTAGAAAATATAAAAGAAGAAGATCCTAAAATATAATTAATTATATTCTCTATAGATAAAGTAAAAATAATTCAAGATAAGTTAGAATTATTATATAGTGAGGATCCCCTACAAGGATGGGAGAAACATAAAACAAAAATAAAAATTGAGTTAATTGATAATAATAGTATAATAACCCAAAAATCATTAAAGTATAATTTTAATGATTTAACCGAATTTAATATACATATAGATGAATTACTAGAGAAAGGATATATACAAGAAAGCAATAGTAAGCACACAAGCCCGACATTTATCGTAAATAAACATAGTGAACAAAAAAGAGGAAAAAGCAGAATGGTTATTGATTATAGAAATTTAAATGCAAAAACCAAAACATATAATTATCTAATACCAAATAAAATACTAAAGATAAGACAAATACAAGGATATAATTATTTTAGTAAATTTGATTGTAAATCAGGATTTTATCACTTAAAACTAGAAGAATCTAAAAAACTAACAGCATTCACAGTACCACAAGGATTTTATGAATGGAATGTATTACCATTTGGATATAAAAACGCACCAGGTAGATATCAACACTTTATGGACAATTACTTTAAACAAATAGAAAATTGTGTAGTGTACATTGATGATATATTATTATATTCCAAAACACAAGATGAACATATAAGATTATTAGAAAAATTTATACACATCATAGAATATTCAGGTATAAGTCTAAGTAAAAAGAAAGCTGATATAATGAAAAATCAAATAGAATTCTTAGGAATACAAATTGATAAAAACGGAATAAAAATGCAAACACATATAGTACAAAAAATAATTAACTCAAATGAACAACTAGACACAAAAAAGAAATTACAATCATTCTTAGGACTAGTAAATCAAGTAAGAGAATACATACCAAAATTAGCAGAGAATTTAAAACCATTACAACAAAAATTAAAGAAAGATATAGAATATCAGTTTGATAAAAAAGACCAAATACAAATACAAAAGGTAAAATTATTATGTAAAAACTTACCTAAACTATACTTTCCAGATGAAAACAAAAAATTTACTTATATAATAGAATCAGATGCGAGTGAAAAAAGTTATGGAGGAATATTAAAATACAGGTATGATGACACTACGATAGAACATCATTGCAGGTATTATTCAGGAACGTTTAATAATACAGAAATAAAATGGGAAATAAATAGAAAAGAATTATATTCAGTATATAAGTGTTTATTATCATTTGAACCATATATTGTATATAACAAATTTATTATAAGAACAGATAATACACAAGTAAAATGGTGGCTAACAAGAAAAATACAAGATTCGGTAACAACAAAAGAAATAAGGAGATTGGTATTAAATATATTAAATTTTACATTCACAATTGAAGTAATAAAAACTGATAAGAATGTTATTGCAGATTACCTATCACGACAAAGCTACTCAGACTAAGACTGAGGAAGAAGATACAATCGAAAAGATACTCAAAGCTATTACTACACTTTGTACAAAAGTGGATAGTATGGACAACGAGATACAAAAGCTAAAGACTAATGAAGATAATCTGAAGTCTAAAGCTAGTCAGCAACATGACTATAAAAATGCGGAGCTACGTCGATCGAAAGACGGAAAAAACCCAGAGCTAAAAGGAGACGATGGGAAACTCCTTAAAACCCATAATGTTTGTTTAAATACAGCTGCAGGTACAAGCAAACAAGTTAGCGATAAACAACATAAAAATGCAAACTTAAACCAGCTATTCGCAAAACCATTTACCCAAAGGACACCTAGACATATGTCCATAGAACCACAAACATCTACATACGCAGATAGTTTGCAAAACCAAAATGAAAAAAGACATATAACTACCTCACACGAACCTATATCGAAAATATACAGCAACAATGTCTCTCTCGATCATCTCAGGAATAACGGTCTCTAACAGGGAGGCACGCATATTAACAGAATGGGCCAAATGCCCCATCTTAAACAACATCGCATGGGTGATCGGAGGCTTGAAAGCAGCAGCGGCAACAACAGGTCTATGGGGAGGGGGTGCAATAGAAGTGTCGGCAGTATCATGAGGAATAGAACTAGAAGTACTTGAAGGCCTAGTGGCCGGAGTTAGCAAGACTGCCTCTGCAGGTATCATGTCAATGTCAATCTCTTGGGATGTGTCCACTAGGGTTTCCCTCCTCCTGTCGGCCTTGTCTTGCGTGTACTCGGCCTCTATACACTGGATTTCGGTAGAAGATGTGGGTGTTACCTCAACATCCCTTTTCGTATCTCTCGGGATATGGGCCCGTCGGTATAGCTTGGTGATAAACACCGAAAATGGAAGCGAAGTCTGGCGCTGCTTGGCCCTCATGGCCATCTCTCACTCGATGATTAATCCCAAGTTTAACCTATTCCTGGCTATGATGGACCCAAGACATGCCGTCTTTGGGTAGCGGATGATAGAGTCATTCAGGGATGGGATAATTGTGCTGCTGATGAAGACAAACCAATATCGAGCCGCCACATTCAAATCCTTTTTCTCTATCGGCGCTCCAGTCTCTATCCACGTCGGGGGGATGTCAGCAAGAATAAGGGTCAACCAACCTTTTAGGTCCTCTAGAGTCTTTGTCTTGATCATACTCTGGTAGTCATTCATGAAGTCGGAGGCACGATTGTAGACAACATTTATATCATCACTACATCATTTTACCTTCTTCCCTCAGACTATCACAAAGTCCACCGGCTTGTAGGCACTAGCCTTCTTCTTCCCCTGAGGAACCAAGTCAATACAAGTTGCGTTGAACTCCCAGACCCAGGTGGGAATGTATGGGCCATGGGGCTTGGTGAAGACCTGAAACCTGAGAGTGTCCCACACAGTTAGATACCTGTCCACCACACCATCTGTGGACAATCTCTTCTCCTCTAAGATGGTCCTCAATCCCTCAGCCTTTAACCGATTGAGTGACCGGGGATGAGGACCATGTACTGGTGGTGCTGGGACCACTGGCTGCTTAGGAGGAGGCACTGGAGCTGAAGCTGAAGGGGCAGGCGTCAGAGGCATTGGGATTTAGATGGATCATTAATCGACTTGGAGCGTAGCTCCACTCTCCGGGCCTGTAATAATTGGTCATCCTCAGGTTCAGAGATAGAAGCTTGAGAATCATTGGAGTCCCCTTCACTATCTGATGTGGTGAGGTGAGCCTGATAGACCCCCTCACTATTTGTGCTTGCCTCCTCAAGAGGCACAATTACAGGCGGCTTGCCTTGCCTTTGCCTCCCTTTAGAAGTATTTTTGTTTCCTTTGCTGTTGATGCAGTTGTATCCTTATTGATGGTTATTCCTTGTGCCCGTTGTTGTGGTGGTATGTCTCTTTTGGAAACTTTGGGTCTATGCATTCCTGCAAACAACATAGAAAACGTTAGAAAAAGTTCTAGGAAAAGTGCAGAAAATAAGTTGCACAAAGACTCGCCGATCCACTCGACGAGTTCCCGAACAACTTTGGCGAGCTAGGCCGGGATCGCCGAAAGTTACAGAACAAAAGATTAAAACATGCAAAGTTGTTGGTGATGTCCAGGGCCTTTCGCCAGATCGTCTACACCAATCGGCGAACTAAAAGTAGCTCATCGCAAGTTAAAATGTATTTTAAGAGATTAGGGGTGTAGAAGGGTGATCAAGAAGTACTTTCGGCGAGTCGCTGACTGAATTGGGCGATCTCAGGCATATTGCTGATTTCTACAGAACAACAACTCAACATTAGAAGAAATTAAGGGCGATCTTGGGGGACTTAGGCGAACCACCGAACCCTTCGGCGAGCTCGACCAAACTCGCCAAAAGGCCTTACGTGTTAGTTTTTCACCCCGAACTTCAAAATCAAGACCGCAGCCCCGGAAGCAAAATCAAACCCTTACACTACAAATTTAAAGCAAGACTCATACTACCCATGCCCTCGGGGTACTCAGACTTCCTCTGATTTGGACAAAATTGGCCACTTCACGTCTTTTGCCCTTAATAACGACGTCAATCTTTCTATAATTGGGCAAACTACGGAAATTAGCACAATCCGGGGTTACTCAATCTTTACCTTGCTTGACCCAACAAAAAATTAGCATAACCCAACAATTTCAACTCGATTATAACAGGCAAAAAAATGGGAATCATGATTAAAGGCCGAATAATTACTATTTCACTTAAAATTAGGCAAACAAACACTCATACGATGAGTACCCAAAAATATTCAATAATAAAATATCAATTTCATTCGTGTTCAACCACATATAAAGTTCAGGGTTTGGAAAACCAACCTTTATGCCGAAAATGAATAAAACCCAACGAAGAGTAGGGGTCGAACCCACAGGGAGCGGTACAATTGTTCAGATTCAGTTATGAAGTAAAAATGTGTTCCATTAGGTTATAGGAATATACATTATCGGAAACAAGTGAATAAATCTAATGGGATGACAACGAATGTCAGATGAGGGTTTGGATTGTTAACTATCAGCTACATCACAAGCAAAATACAAGAAAATAACAATAGAGAGAGGAATTCTTGGGATGTGATCGATTATAGGCTAATTTCGCTACATAGGTAATTAAAATTACTAACGAATTGCTAAGCTTCAGTGGGTAGGCTAGACTAAAGATGCGATAGTTTTCTCTCAAACAACTACCACGATAAAAGTGATTTCTTTC
This sequence comes from Solanum stenotomum, assembly GCF_019186545.1. Taxonomy (NCBI): domain Eukaryota; kingdom Viridiplantae; phylum Streptophyta; class Magnoliopsida; order Solanales; family Solanaceae; genus Solanum; species Solanum stenotomum. Next base: position 10,180,894 of record NC_064287.1, read on the forward strand.
GAACATCAACAAGCTTAACAATAGTAACTGCCCAAAACCTTAATTTATCTACTCTCTCGAGCTAGATAGGTAGGATCGAGCTTAGGATTTACTCTTTTGAGCTAAACCCATATCAGCCCGATAACTACAATCATCAATTGAAAGTTTTGATTCTAAAACCTTTTTTTAAGCAAGCCCAAAATTCAAGGTTCGAATTGCATTTGCAACTACAATTCTTAGATTAAAACACACCTATCAATCAAAACCACTTTGATTAAGCATTTAAATCAGTAAGTAACAATACCCACAAGCTAATTTAATCCATAATCACATTATCACACCCCAAGAATTGGGGTTTTAGCTAAACATCATAAAAAGGTAAAAACAATTACCAACTCGATTAGCCATCAGCTGGGTAAGAGCCTTCAAGTCTTTAAAATGTTCCAAAATAGTTAAAAAATCAAAAACCCAATTCCGAATCCTCGCAATTCAGCTTAGAAATCCTCAAAGTTATATGAAAAGCTGAAAAACTTCAAACAAAAGTCTAATTCTAAACTTGGGGATTAGAAATCCTTAATTTCCCTTTTGAATTCCAATTTATAGTTGCCCCCTTTTTGGCCTGAAAGTCCCGTTGGCGAAATAAGTAGCTCCTCACCGAAAGGTTCGGTGATCCGTCGTATGCTCCCTTTTATCGCCATTTGGAATTGTTTATCAACCTCCTAGCACCTGTAACTTTGGGCGATCCAAGTTGACATTGCGGAATCGATCGACAATTCACCGACTGCCCATTTTTATCGCTGACTTGGTTTTTCCCCAGGCCTAATATGCTTGAACTTTGGGAGAGCTGAAGAGCCACTCGGCGGTTCGGCGAGTGGTCTTGGAGATCACCAGGATCGCTTTTCTTCACTTCTTCAACTTGTTAGTTCCTTTTTGTCTAGTAGTGTCGGTGCTATGCTCTTTAGCTTGTAATGCTGCAAATCAACACTTTAACGTCAGTTTAGAGCATTAATTAGGCATTTGATGACACTTATACTATCAAAACAAAGCCCTAAATGAGTAGAAATCTCGGACTCATCTGTCATACCCCAAAAAATTGCTAAAAATTTGAGGAATAAACTAGAAGCTTAACTGAGCATTTGGGTTTCTGCTATTTTCATCTGTGTTGGGAATGTTTAGATTTTTAGAAATATGCTACTCCATTAAAAGGGGCAATTAATTTCTTTGATTTGTCAAATTTGAGTTGTTAAATAGGAATTTTTTGGAATGAGTTGTTCTAATGAACTCAATTTTGTCTGATTCTTTTTTTACCGCTATTTATACTCTAGTCATCAAAACTATGGTCTAAGAAAATTCAAGATTTCCCAGCTAATAATAGTACATTTAAAAGGGAGAAGTTCCTAAATTGTATTTCCTCATAAATTTCTTCCTCTACCTAAATCTCGATGAAATATGCTGGCATCCAAGATAGTGTATTCATTTTCTCAACAGGCAAGGTTGAACATGTATACATCAAAACATCAATTCTCCTTCCAAGTTGAACCACTTGGGCCTATATATGGTGACTCCTCGAAATAATTGAATTGCTTGAAGACGTCACCACTATTCATTCTTGTTATTTTTTGTTCCTTCTCTTTCTTTTATGAAATTCTTAAATAATAATTTGTCGTTATTTTTTTAAAAAAGAATTCTTGCTCCTATAATAATAAATACGGAAAAGATTCAAACATACTTTTCAGCTGTTCAAAATTGATTATATATACCCTTAAACTATATTTTTTTGGCTCAAAAGTACCCTTCCTGTCTTACTATTGGACCAGGCTTACCCTTCTGCTTCATGGAAGAGTTATGTAGCCTCCCATGTGTATTAATATGCCACATAGACGTCCACCCACCCACCTCCACTTGTGCACACCCACATCACCCACCTCCACATATGACTCCATCTCCGTCCAAATTAGAGAAGCGATTAATATATGCATTTTTTTGCTCATGTCTAGAGAGATTCACTCATCGTAAAAGAAAATCCAACACTTTCTCATTATCTTGAAGCTTTACATTGTTCTATATGCATACATATATGTTGTTAACTCGCTTTTCTTTTTGGATTAACAAGGCATAATTTGCAAGGAAGAAAAACATTTTTTAATTGATATGTATCGATTTTTAAACTTGTTTTGATACATTGAGAGTTTTAAAATACAACTTTTTTTATAACTTATGAGAGCAGACTTTTTTTTAGGGTTACCAAATGTAATTTTTTCAACTTTGAAGTGAAGCATTTCGAGTATCAAAAAGGGCAGATTTTGAGAGCAAAACACATCTGTACTTGAGTACTTTTAAGTGCAAATTTTAGTATGAAATGTTGATATGTTTAAAGTTTAAGACGCAAATCTTCTTGGTAACTTTGAAAATGCATATTTAAAAATAAAATTTAGCTTTTAAGTGGATCAAACACTTCTTTTGGGCAAAAATGCATATTATATATATTGCTGAAAATTTGACATCTCGTGCTTTAAGAAATATTTTTTAAACTAATTTTATGAAACTATTTTCCTTAAAACGACGCATTTCAAAAGCAAGACTTGGCTAGTTATACACATTTCCTCAAGCTCTTTGACTCAGAAAAAACAATCCAGTCTTAACTAATTTAATGCTTTCAAAGTTGTAAGAGGTTTTTGATTTCACTTTATGGGTCTCTATATGTAAAGTTAGTATGTTTTGAAATTTTATACTTTAACTTCTTCTTTCTCAAGATTAAGCATATAAAGTTTTAATAAATATTAATTTTCTCTTAAGATTTTCAATAATATATTTTATATTTCTCTTTAATTAACCTAAGTTTGACCGTAATCATTTCTAACGAATATATAATAATGCTTAATCCCTTCCCTTTAGTATAATTTGAACCTTTACCTAGAATCGAATAAGTTAAGTAAACCATTAATTAGAGTAAATTTTTTAGTATTACTTAGTTAATAATTTAGGCATCCTAATTTCCCTTAAAAATAATTAGGTGGTGACTCCTTATGTTAAATAATTTAGTAATCGCTAATATGTTGTGCACCGTTTGGACTTCGAGTTAAAATGTGGTGTAACAACTTGACGATTCCGCTAAGAACTTTAGGTTCTAAACTATAACAGACTTAGGTTAATAATTAAGACATTTAGCATTTTTTGGTTTTTTGATTGTTGATTTTATTTTAAATGCTTACTGCTTTATTTTTTATGTTTAAGTAATATAAACTGCTTATTTATTACTGTTTTTCCATAAATGGTTTATTTGTTACTCTTTCATATAAACTATCAGTACATTCATACTTCCTCAAATTCTGAAAAATTCACACAATCACACGTACACACGAGGTGTACATTGCGCACCCACAAATTTCTTTCCAAATCCCAAAAGTTAGGAGAGTTGTTGTATGCGCAGGGCATCTAAATCTTTTTCCCTGTGACTGCATAGCCTTTTCATATGAGTTGGCCGCTTGGAAACCTTGTATCTTGTAAGCCGAATCATAGAAACCATAAGATAGAGCTATGAAACCCCTTTAATTTAAGTCATGCATGCATACACCTTAGGTGGACCAATCCTTGGTAGCGACTCCACGCNTTTGACATCTCGTGCTTTAAGAAATATTTTTTAAACTAATTTTATGAAACTATTTTCCTTAAAACGACGCATTTCAAAAGCAAGACTTGGCTAGTTATACACATTTCCTCAAACTCTTTGACTCAGAAAAAAAAATCCAGTCTTAACTAATTTAATGCTTTCAAAGTTGTAAGAGGTTTTTGATTTCACTTTATGGGTCTTTATATGCAAAGTTAGTATGTTTTGAAATTTTATACTTTAACTTCTTCTTTTTCAAGATTAAGCATATAAAGTTTTAATAAATATTAATTTTCTCTTAAGATTTTCAATAATATATTTTATATTTTTCTTTAATTAACCTAAGTTTGACCGTTAATCATTTCTAACGAATATATAATAATGCTTAATCCCTTTCCTTTAGTATAATTTGAACCTTTACCTAGAATTGAATAAGTTAAGTAAAGCATTAATTAGCGTAAATTTTTTAGTATTACTTGGTTAATAATTTAGGTATCCTAATTTCCCTTAAAAATAATTAGGTGGCGACTCCTTACGTTAAATAATTTAGTAATCGCTAATATGTTGTACACCGTTTGGACCTCGAGTTAAAATGTGGTGTAACAACTTGACGATTCCGCTAAGAACTTTAGGTTCTAAACTATAGCAAACTTAGGTTAATAATTAAGACATTTAGCATTTTTTGGTTTTTTGATTGTTGATTTTATTTTAAATGCTTACTGCTTTATTTTTTATGTTTAAGTAATATAAACTGCTTATTTATTACTGTTTTTCCATAAATGGTTTATTTGTTACTCTTTCATATAAACTATCAGTACATTCATACGTCCTCCAATTCTGAAAAATTCACACAATCACACGTACACACGAGGTGTACTTTGCGCACCCACAAATTTCGTTCCAAATCCCAAAAGTTAGGAGAGTTGTCGTATGCGCAGGGCGTCTGAATCTTTTTCCGTGTGACTACATAGCCTTTTCATATGAGTTGTCCGCTCGGAAACCTTGTATCTTGTAAGACGAATCATAAGTCATGCATGCATACACCTTAGGTGGACCAATCCTTGGTAGCGACTCCACGCTTAGGAAATCCACCCTTATTTCGACACGTTTCACGACCCAACGACCAACAAGCATGTTTTGTGCAATGTGATAATGATAGACGGATCCAAGCCTAATTTTGTCATAGTGAATTTTGAAATAATATGCTCTTTTTACTTTATTTTGTTTTAATTTTTATTGTAGGATGAATCTAGTCTCCCAAGTGCCCAAAATTAGGATGGTCGAGGGTGTCCCGCACAAATTGAAGACATGGTGGGAAAATATCAATCCTAGTGAAAAACTAGAGATTGCAAGAAGGTTGGGGTTCCTCACTATGCTATTCAAGATATCCCTTGACAAACATGTGATTAGAGCATTAATTTTGTTTCGGGATCCAAATCGTGATGTGTTCGCATTCAAAGACTTTGAACTAACACCTACATTGGAGGAAATTCACTAGTTCACCAACTTGAAGTATAAAGGAAAAGGTCAAATTATTCCACACATCCAATTAAGGAAAAAATTCCTTCGCTACTAATTAGGATTGAAAAATGACAAGAAAATTTGATGCTTCAAACATAATGGGGTTTCTTTGGAATACTTATATGAAAAGTATGAACGCTCGGATAGTTACAAACTATTCAGGAAAGAATTCTCTTGCACTTCTGTTCATTGACAAGTAAGACGTCCTATTGCATTTGTTATGACTTTACTAGGGACTTTTGTGTTTCCGCGAGAACATGGAAATATTAGCACTTGCGTATGTGCTGTGGCTCGAGTACATTTTGAAGGAGTTGATGGCAAAGAACTCACCTTGGTTCCCATGATTTTAGCAGAAATATTTCGAGGTCTTGAAAAATGTAAAAGAGGGGACACCCATTTCTTTGAAGGTTCCACTCATCTTTTACACATATGGGCAATGGAACATTATTACCAACATACAAACATGGTGGACATATTCTTTAGTAACACAAATCAGATTAAAAGTTTTTACAATAGGACGAGATGATTTGTGTCTCCTGTTGATACTGATGATTGGTATGAGTTCTTGGATTCCCATACTAATGACCGAATTCAGTGAAAATATCCATTTACTCTCACGTTCCACTGCCTATATAAGATATATAGGTATTTATTATATCAAGCTTATTGGGTTGAGAGGTCTCCAACACATATGCTCCGGTACGCGTGCTTCAACAATTTGATCAAATATAAGTAATTCCTCTTTGACCAAACATGTGAATTTCTAAAATTTACTTTGAACCAAACTTTGAATTCCCTAGAGATAGTGAGAATCTTTATGAATGGAGAAATATTATCATGATAGATATAGAAAATGGTCTAGCAAGAGAAATTCCAGAATATTATGTAGGATTTCGAGAGGATCGTGATAGCATAATCCCAGAAGGTGAACAAGGTTGTTGAGAATATTGAGAGGATGATTTGGATAAGACATTGTCATCTTGGAACCAAAATAGTTACTCCTGAAATGTGGGCTGAAATGGAAAAATATTTCAATATCTGAATAATGTGGGAGTAGGGCCTAGGAATGTTGGAGCATCATTTTCAGTTCCTCCGCCAGCATGATTGAGTTAGTTTTAGGCCAAGTCTTAGAGCCTGTTTGGATGGGCTTTTAAGTTGGTCAAACTGGCTTAAAAACTAGTTTTTGACTTATTAGAGTGTTTGGAAATTATCAAAGTTACATATTTTAAGTCAAAAATGACTTATTTTAAGCCAAAAGCTAAAAGCTAGGGGAGGGAAGCTTTTTTTTTTCTTAACTTAAAAGCCCTTTTATGTTGACCAAGTATATTACCTTTTTGCCCTTATTTCTTTTATACAATTTCCAAATTGCCCATATTTAATTATTATTATTATTATTATTATTATTATTATTATTATTATTATTATTATTATTATTACTATTACTATTATTATTATTATTATATTATTATTATTATTATTGTTATTATTATTATAAATATTATTATTATTATTATTATTATTATTATTACTATTACTATTACTATTATTATTATTATTATTACTATTACTGTTACTATTATTATTATTATTACTATTACTATTATTATTATTATTATTATTATTTTATTACTATTATTACTTTTACTATTATTATTATTATTTTATTATTATTATTATTATATTATTATTATAATGTTTACTATTACTATTATTATTAGTATTTTATTATTTTAGTATTATTACTATTACTATTATTATTATTATTATTATCATTATTTTATTATTATTATTATTATTATTATTATTTCTAAAATATGAATTTATATTCCTCTTATAAGGTGGTAAAGAAATATGTGAATGATAGAAAAATATTATTACTTATGGATGTATAACATAAATTAATTTTGTTTTAATTTTTTTTTAAGTATAAAAACCTTAAATTAATCAACTTTTTATCATGTTAACAGCTTAAAGGGTATTTCAGACATTTTGATAAAAAAAAGTGTTTACCAGCACTTATTTGTCAAACACATCAACAACTTATTTTTCAACTGCAGCACTTTTATCCAAACACATAACTACTTATTTTAAAAATAAGTTCCAGCACTTTAAAAAGTTACTTTTTTTAAGTCAATCCAAACGGGCTCTTAGAATTGTCTTTGTATTATGTCATCTTTTTATGTATTTTTAGTTTATTGCTTTTCGTTGTACTCTTCTATTGGTATTTAATGAAAACTTTGCCTTTTGTTTCCAAACTCAAGTTTTCATAAATTAATGGGTTGGATCAATCCATCATAATCTTGTTATGTTTGACATTTAGGCCAACCTCTGGCGTAAAAGAGGTCCCGTACATATTAGGATGCATTTTATTTTTTATTTTTCTTTTATTATGTGATTTACTTGCTACATGATACATGTTTCTTCTTTATTCATTTTTTAAATTTTATTTGCCTAATTATTAATATTATTGAAAAAATAATTACCCATTTATAATGATATTTTTTAAAAAAAGATTTTCAATCCTTTTGGTTTATTTTCCCCAAAAGGTTGATGTGTGTTGACTACTAAGTGGCAGATCATCCATAATCTACGAGATCAAAAGCACGTGCATTTACTGACATGACTGATTCAGCTATTCAGGTGCATCTGATAGAAATGGTTTGGGACTTGTCACTATCCTGAGAGATGTACCCGAGGCTTCAGAAGGAAGGGATCCAATCTCTTATGATGAACACATTGTCAATTTGATGCAAAAAAATGGCTAAGATGCAAAGTGAGATTTATCGACTTTGAAACCTCACCAATTTGTCCATCACCCTGAATACACCACTTTCAGATCATGGAACAAATAAAAATATTCTACCTCCTTTTCCACCTATTGACTCGCCATCTCCTCAAAACATTACACCAAATCCTTCACTTCACAAGGTTAATCCAACTGCTTCCAAACAATTCACTAACACTCAACAACCTAACTTTCCACAAAACAATCTGCAACAGACCAACCCTTTACCCTTCACTACCAATATGCGTCCCAAACTTTACTTATCCAAACTCCAGTCATCCAAAGTAACTCACTTACTCGAACCCCACTCACCCAAACCACCTCGCTTACCCGAAAATACCAAGCGACCCAACATATATCGACGACACACACTGCAATTCCTAACATGCAATATGTGCCACAAGTATATGTTTCGGAAGCTCAACCTTTTATTACTCCAATGACAACCATGCTAGAAGTTGATTCATATGAAAAGATGGAGAAATAAACAAGGTGAAAAATAGATGACAATGTAGCAAGTGAGATTCGTAATTTGAAGGATAAAGTAGAGCCTCACATGGGTTTTATGCATTAATAACTTGTTAAAATAATGAAGAATAACCTTTTTATTCAGTTTTAAAGAGTTTGGAAGTCAAACGTCAAGGGACGACTAAGATGTTCGGAAACTAGTCTTTTATGTATTGGTGTGTTCTAGTATGTTGTTCATGTTTTTATGTGTTGTTTGGAGTCTAAAATCAGTGGAGGTGACCCTAGTGTCTTAATAAATGTTCATAGGGTCAAAGCATTTAGGTACAACTCCCTGGGACCACCCTAAGGGTCCCTGAGGAGGACCCCAAACCTTGGCCAAACAAGCTGCCAAGGCAGCTTGAAGTTGCTCATGGACGGAGCATGTCCACGTCCCGGACTAGCTCCAACAAGGGCCAAAAGTTTGGTCCGCGTCGCGGACTCTTCTGTCTCGTAATTTAATTTATGAAACTTCTGGGAACACCCCCGCGTCGCGGACTTGTTCCCCGACGAAATCTGCGAAAATAAAATTCAAGTTTGACTTGTTTAAAAGGTCCAACTAAGTGAGGGGTAGTTTGGGTAGTTTCGAGAATTATTATAAACGGTTATTCTACCTATTTTAGGGTATTTTAAGTTGGTTAAAACCCCAAAACCTAGAATTAGACCCCATTCTTCAAATTGACCCTTCCCTCTCAAAATTAGATTCTCTCAAAAACTCCATTGAAGACCTTGATGAAGCTCAAGCTAGAGGATGGATTTTCAACTGATTTCTTCTTCAATTTCATGGGTCTTCAATAATTAAGGTATAGTAACTCTTGATTCTTGAATAACTTCTCATTCAAGGAGTTCTATCAAAGATTTTCAAAAATGATTCAAAGACCAAAATTTCCAATTTTCAATCTAAACATGGTTCCATTTTCAAACGATTTTATAAATCATTATATTGATGAATTAATGTGGAATTAAGGTTTTTAAGATAATTTTCAAGGAATACTTGAAGAACACATGATCCTCAAATTCTCAAAAATTGGCCTATGATGTGGGTCTTTGTGAATATGTTCTCTATTGGTAAAATTATGTTTAGATTAGATTGTATTGATGTTTCCTATGATTATCTATACTTATTCGGAGAAAACTTCTATACTATGCCATCCTAATGTTGAAACCGGTAGGCGAGGAAAGCCGTTTAGGGGAGTAAACAAAGTTGAGGCGCTGATAAGAAGGAAGTATCCGCTAAAGTACGACGCTAGTAGTGACAGGAAAACATAATAAAGATAATCTAGTTCATAATGATCTAATATGAATTTAATCAATTATGAATATAATAGGAAGGAATAATTTGAAAAAAAAAATCTGCATAATAAAGAACATGAAAAACAAATATCAGAAATAATAATAGACGATGAAAAATATACGCATATAGAATACTTAGATTATGAATTAGAAGGTGAAGATAGCATATATGAAATATCAGAAAATGAAATAGATAATGACATAGAAATAGAATCAGATAATCTATATATAACAAATGACTGAAGCAAACAAACAAATAATAAATAAAGGACATCAAGACAGAATCTTTAGAACAGAAAATAATATTTGATAATAGTATATTTGAACAAATAAAAGGAAAAGAATTAGACCTAAGCGTAGCAAAAATATTCGAAATACCAACAATAAGAAACTGGTTTAAACGACAAAAAGAAGAATATTATGTAGTAAGTCAAAGAGAACATATTATAGATTGCAAATATACTAAAGGAAAGGCCAACATACCAATAATAAATAAACTATTAATAAATAAAGAAATACAAGATATTAAGGCTAAAAATCCAATTAAATATGTACATTTAGGAGGAACAGAAATATTAATAAAAGCATGTTTTAGAAAAGGAATAGATACACCCATAGTAATATACTTAGCGGATGATAGAATTATACAACCAATTTTCATATGTTTTTTCATCTATTGCGTATTCTTCTTTATTAATTTATAAATTATGTTGTAGTTTATATTCTAAGTTATTTATTTGTATTTCTAGATATAAAATAGCCTTTCTTTGTACTATTATAGATTTGTGACAAATTCCTGCGAATATATTATTGTTAAGTCTATTTTGCCTATGTTTTAATTCTTGTCTTTTTGCTATAATTATTTCATTAAGTTTTTGTCTATATTCCTTATTCTCGTTATTCTTTGTATTTTTAAGTATTGAATATTTATTTTTATAATACCTATCCGTACAACCAAATTGAGGTGCTGTCTTATTTTTGCAACATGCCAAGTTTTTTACTAATATTTTTTCCATTGTTATTTCTTCTTTATGTTTTTCAGATAGTTCTATAAACGATCGTTGTAAGAATTTTATTCTAGCTCCTAAGGTATCTGTTAATTCTGCTTCATTCCAACTTTTTATTACTTTTGAATTAAAAGGTTCTGGTAATTTTGGAAAATATAATTTTCTTATTTCTTTACTTTCTTCTATGCTATATGTTCCTTTATAATAGTATTCTCTAAATGCACATGTATATTCATCTATGTAACACATATTACATATTGCTAATTTTGTCATTAGATTTCGATTTACGATTTTTTCTTTATTTTGTTCTTCTACCTCTGTTGTCATACTACTAAATTCATTTCTTATAGCTATGTCGTATTTATATAGTATTTCCATAGATGTAGTAGCTATTCCTCCATCGAATTTTTTATTACTTCTTAAAGTTGTTAAGCTTTCACTTGTTAAATTTTGTAGCCGTAATTTTACTGTTCTTATAAGTGTTCTTTCTATGTATCCTGGTGCCTCTGTTGTTACTAGTTTGTTATCTATTAATTGTTTTGATATGTATCCCATCCATAATTGGATTGTTTTATTTATATCTGCTACACTGTCTAAATCTAAAAAATCATGTCTTTGAGTTATCGGTTTAGGTATCCATTTTTATTTAATCTTTTATCTCATGTAGTTTTTTCTTTATCATATTGTTCATAATTTTCATTATAATATTTTGGATTAAAATTTTTTGAGTTTTTTACTCCTGATGTGCTAGGTTTTTCGTCCATATCTACGTCTTTTGTATTTACTTCTAAATTCTTTGTATTATCTATGTTTGCTAAAAGTTCTGTATATGTTTCGCTTGTTTTTGAATGGTGTTCTAGATCATCGTCGTTTATTTCATCAATTCTTATTTCGAGTAGATTATCTTGGCTATTTTCTTCTTTTTCTTGTAATTCGTCTTGTAATTGCAATTTTTCTTTAAATTTAATTATCTCATTTGCTAATTTTGTTTTTTTGTTCTTTTTCTTTTTGTTTAATTTCATACATTTCTTTTAATATTGCTAGCTTTTTTTCTAGCTCTATTATTTTGGTATTTTTTACTTCTTCTAATTGTTGTACTTCCTTTTTTTCTTGTTGTTTTATTTTTTCAATTTCTGTTTTTCTATCTATTTCTTCATTTTCTTTTGTTATTCTTATCATAGCAGTGAAACTATATTCTAGTTTTACCGTTTCTTTTTCTAACATTAAACTTATATTGTCACCTATTTTCTTATATCTTCTTCCTAGATTAGAAAATATTATCTTTATTTTTAATCCGTCATAATTTTCATATGTTTTTTCATCTATTGCGTATTCTTCTTTATTCATTTATAAATTATGTTGCAGTTTATATTATAAGTTATTTATTTGTATTTCTAGATATAAAATGGTCTTTCTTTGTGCTATTATAGATTTGTGACAAATTCCTGCGAATATATTGTTGTTAAGTCTATTTTGCCCATGTTCTAATTCTTGTCTTTTTGCTATAATTATTTCATTAAATTTTTGTCTATATTCGTTATTCTCGTTATTCATTGTATTTTTAAGTATTGAATATATTTATATTCTATTTTAGATATATTATCTATTAATTGATCTAATTTTACGTTATCAATCTTTGTGATATTAAGTTGTTTATATTCCGGATATAATTTGTTTAATTTTCTTCTGAGTTTTCTTAATTTTCTACTCGTATGTTTCTTACCGTGTTTCTTATTATCCATAGCTCTGATATCATTTTTCGGAGCGGAACTGGTAGTTGGGTGATTCATGGAAGTGGTAGTGTGGTAGGTGGTAGTGTGGTAGGTGAGTATTTTATTTTAAAGATTTTATTGTAATATTCTTTTGCTAAGTGTCTTAATCTTGATATTTCTTTAATATTAGGTGTAAAATTCATGGTAAAATATAATAATATTTATTGTAATAAATCTTTCGATAGTTTATTTAATCTGAATATTTCATTTATATTATTTATGATATATTCTAGATATAACATATCTTGGGTTCTTTGGTACATATATAAATTTTCCAACATTAATTGTTCTAATAATTTTATATCTTTCATAGATTCTGTCCAATATTGTAAATATTCGTAGTTCATTTTAATCTGAATTTATTTCTAAATCATACCATTCTATTCTTTCGTAGTCTAAATCATGTAAGTCTATCTCATACCATTGTTGGTATAATATATCTTCCGATTCGTTATCATTAAATATTTTTTCCCATATGATCCTTCTTAATTCAATTATTTTTATATCTTTAAATATATATAATATTAATGTTTCATAGTTTTTTATCATTTCGTTAGTGGTCATGTTCTTTATCATGCAGATTTTTTATTTCAAATTATTCCTTCCTATCATATTCATAATTGATTAAATTCATATTAGATCATTATGAACTAGATTATCTTTATCATGTTTTCCTGTCACTACTAGCATCGTACTTTAGCGAATACTTCCTTCTTATTAGTGCCTCAACTTTGTTTACTCCCCTAAACGACTTTCCTCGCCTACCGGTTTCAACATTAGTATGTCATAGTATAGAAGTTTTCTCCCTGTTGCCAGTGTGCTAATAAACTAGAAATCATGATTCAAATAATTCTAATACATAATAACTAACATAAATTTATTCAATCATATATATGATATTTAGGAATATATGAAATTAGTTCCGCATATTTTTTGAACAATATACCTTTGCCTCATGCTTAGCCATGCTATCTGAAATATCTGATTGGATTTCATTTTATCCATTAACTTTTAAGTATTTAGTATCTTAAGAGAGTTTTTTGAAAGGAGAGATTTTATTTAGGCGTTGCCTGCCTTTCAATGTTTACGACTAAGTCTTTATATAGACATACAAATTTACTATTCTAAACACATATCCTAATACGTTTTTTACACATGTCCATTACTATTTACTACTATTCATGAATAGTTTCCTATTCTAATCTACTACTATCTTATTAAGACTTACTTACAACCTTGTCTCCTAACTTTTACACTTGTGCTTAATATGCACATGCACTTATTGACTATTTTACACTACCTTGTCTTGTTACAATAATAATGCATGATTAATAATTTACATTGACTAATAATTTACATTGTCACGTTATTTTACATAACTTAGTCAAAAGACTTTAGCTTTCCTTATCCTTTCTGCCACTGCATCTTATCTTTTTTGTCCATATCTTATCTTGTCTTGTCTACATCTTATCTTCATAGATTTTTTTTTACTCTAAATCGACATCTGGAATTATGTTATCTTCACCGTTACATTTTGAACATATGTGATCAGGGTATTTGTGTCCAATTAGTTTGCATTATCTGGTTAATAACTTCGTTGAAATAAATCCTGCTTTTAGTGCTCTCGTCGTAGGTCGTTCTTTTGGCTTAAGTAATGACAAAATCCATCTCTGGACTTCATCCATATCTGCTTTCCTTAGCTTCCTTGAATTGGAATAAATCATTAGCTGATCTCTTACATAGTAGCTCCATATATCGTTTCCGTTTAAATAATTATTTTCTTGCTCCTGTATGATAGTTGATATACCAATTATTCTTTTGTTGGCATAAAAACTTGGTATCTCTATTTTGCATATCTCTTCTTGTTGTCCGATGTCCTCGGGTATAATCATATCTTTAGTCAGCCCTATCTTGATAACCTGTATTGGAGGTTTTATTTTCTCGTATAATATCTCCGCTGCTGCTGTATAGAATTTTATATAAAATAAATTTCCTTTTGTAACTCTTTTTTATGTGACGAATGCTTTGTGTAGCTCCGGTATTCCACTAACTTCTTCTCCGTCGTATGTGTATACGGTATTTAACAGTCCGTAGTTGTAACATGTTCTTACTAAATTATCGTTAGTTTTTGGCATTGCAATTAACTTGTTATATCCTTGTAACTTTTGTGTCAAATAATCTTGGTTTGGCTCTTTTGTAGTTGATATGGGGTTGCGGTTTAAATAAGTTTGGATTTTCTGTATATTTTCTATATAGGTTCGTGTGACGTAGTTAGATGTCTTTTTCTCATTTTGGTTTTGCAAACTATCTGAGTATGTAGATGTTTGTGGTTCTATGGACATATGTCTAGGTGTCCATTGGGTAAATGGTTTTGCGAATAGCTGGTTTAAGTTTTCATTTTTATATTGTTTATCGCTAACTTGTTTGCTTGTACCTGCAGCTGTATTTAAACAAACATTATGGGTTTTAAGAAGTTTCCCATCGTCTCCTTTTAGCTCTGGGTTTTTTCCGTCTTTCGATCGACGTAGATCCGCATTTTTATAGTCATACTGCTGACTAGCTTTAGACTTCAGATTATTTTCATTAGTCTTTAGCTTTTCCATCTCGTTGTCCATACTATCCACTTTTGTACAAAGTGTAGTAATAGCTTTGAGTATCTTTTCGATTGTATCTTCTTCCTAAGTCTCAGTCTGAGTAGCTTTGTCGTGATAGGTAATCTGCAATAACATTCTTATCAGTTTTTATTATTTCAATTGTGAATGTAAAATTTAATATACTTAATGCCAATCTCCTTATTTCTTTTGTTGTTACCGAATCTTGTATTTTTCTTGTTAGCCACCATTTTACTTGTGTATTATCTGTTCTTATAATAAATTCGTTATATATAATATATGGCTCAAATGATAATAAACATTTATACACTAAATAAAATTCTTTTCTATTTATTTCCCATTTTATTTCTGTATTATTAAATGTTCCTGAATAATACTTACAATGATGTTCTATTGTATTGCCATCATATCTGTATTTTAATATTCCTCCATAACTTTTTTCACTTGCATCTGATTCTACTATATAAGTAATTTTTTTGTTTTCATCCGGAAAATATAGTTTAGGTAAGTTTTTACATAATAATTTTACCTTTTGTATTTGTATTTGGTCTTTTTTATCAAACTGGTATTCTATATCTTTCTTTAATTTTTGTTGTAATGGTTTTTAATTCTCTGCTAATTTTGGTATGTATTCTCTCACTTGATTTACTAGTCCTAAGAATGATTGTAATTTCTTTTTTGTGTCTAGTTGTTCATTTGAGTTAATTATTTTTTGTACTATATGTGTTTGCATTTTTATTCCCTTTTTATCAATTTGTATTCCTAAGAATTCTATTTGATTTTTCATTATATCTGCTTTCTTTTTACTTAGACTTATACCTGAATATTCTATGATGTGTATAAATTTTTCTTATAATCTTATATGTTCATCTTGTGTTTTGGAACATAATAATATATCATCAATGGACACTACACAATTTTCTGTTTGTTTAAAGTAATTGTCCATAAAGTGTTGATATCTACTTGGTGCGTTTTTATATCCAAATGGTAATACATTCCATTCATAAAATCCTTGTGGTACAGTGAATGCTGTTAGTTTTTTAGATTCTTCTTCTAGTTTTAAGTGATAAAATCCTGATTTACAATCAAATTTACTAAAATAATTATATCCTTGTATTTGTCTTATCTTTAGTATTTTATTTGGTATCAGATAATTATATGTTTTGGTTTTTGCATTTAAATTTCTATAATCAATAACCATTCTACTTTTTCCTCTTTTTTGTTCACTATGTTTATTTACGATAAATGTCGGGCTTGTGTGCTTACTATTGCTTTCTTGTATATATCCTTTCTCTAGTAATTCATCTATATGTATATTAAATTCGGTTAAATGATTAAAATTATACTTTAATGATTTTTGGGTTATTATACTATTATTATCAATTAACTCAATTTTTATTTTTGTTTTATGTTTCTCCCATCCTTGTAGGGGATCCTCACTATATAATAATTCTAACTTATCTTCAATTATTTTTACTTTATCTATAGAGAATATAATTAATTATATTTTAGGATCTTCTTCTTTTATATTTTCTAATTTTTGTGTAATTTTTTCACTTTCTTTTATCCATGCTGTAGTTTTTCGTTTTTTATTATTTACTCTTTTTGCTCCTATTTTTTTTTTTACACGGTGTCGTGAACCACCAATGTGTTTTTGTTATTATATGTGGGTATAATTTTTCTAAAATGGCATTCCTAATAGCATATCTTTTGTAGCTAATTCAAAGTTATATATTTCTTCTATAGTTAATATCTTATCCCATATTTGTATTTTTATATTTTTTGCCTTATATGTAATCATGCTTCCCTCGTTATTAAATCCTGTTACTACTATCGGTGTTTTTAATTTTTCCCACTTATCTTCTGGTAAACAATTGTATTTACATATATTAGCTTCTGCTCCCGTATCTATCATTAATGTATAATATCTATTGTAATATCCCTCTATTATTATCTTTGCAAGTATGTATATTTTCATACTAGGGTTCTTTTTATTTTTAAAATACCTATCTGTACAACCAAATTGAGGTGCTGTCTTATTTTTGCAAAATGCCAAGTTGTTTACTAATATTTTTTCCATTTTTATTTCTTCTTTATGTTTTTCACATAGTTCCATAAACCATCGTTGTAAGAATTTTATTCTAGCTCCTAAGGTATGTGTTAATTCTGCTTCATTCAAACTTTTTATTACTTTTGAATTAAAAGGTTCTGGTAATTTTGTAAAATATAATTTTCTTATTTCTTTACTTTCTTCTATGCTATACGTTCCTTTATAATAGTATTCTCTAAATGCACATGTATATTCATCTATGTAACACATAATACATATTGCTAATTTTGTCATTGGATTTCACTTTATGATTTTTTCTTTATTTTGTTCTTCTACCTCTGTTGTCATACTACTAAATTCATTTCTTATAGCTATTTCGTATTTATATAGTATTTCCATAGATGTAGTAGCTATTCCTCCATCAAATTTTTTATTACTTCTTAAAGTTGTTAAGCTTTCACTTGTTAAATTTTGTAGCCATAATTTTACTGTTCCTATAAGTGTTCTTTCTATGTATCCTTGTGTCGCGGACTCTTCTGCCTCGTAATTTAATTTATGGAACTTCTGGGAACACCCCCGTGTAGCGGACTTGTTCCCCGACGAAATCTGCGAAAATAAAATTCAAGTTTGACTTGTTTAAAAGGTCTAACTAATTGAGGGGTAGTTTGGGTAGTTTCGAGAATTATTATAAACGGTTATTCTACCAATTTTAGGGTATTTTAAGTTGGTTAAAACCCCAAAACCTAGAATTAGACCGTTATTTGTGAAAAAAAAAGATGGCTCTCAGAATGTGCATTGACTATAGGCCGTTGAATAAGGTCATAATCAAGAATAAGTACCCTATCCCCAAGATTGATGACTTGTTTGACCAAGTTTAGGGTGCTAGTCATTTTACTAAGATAGACCTCTGATTCGGTTAGCATCAGCTCAGAGTAATGATAGCGACATCCCGAAAACAGCCTACAGAACTCGGTATTGTCATTATAAATTTGTAGTTATGTCATTTGGACTAACCAATGCTCCTGCAACTTTCATGCACTTGATGAACACAGTGTTCAAGCAGTATTTAGACTTGGTCATTCTCATCTTTATTGATGATATCCTCATTTACTCTAGGAATGAGGAAGAACATGTGATTGATTTGAGGGTTGTCCAGCAAACTCTCAAAGATCGCCAGTTGTTTGCTAAATTTAGCAAATGTAATTTGTTGCTTTCCTTGGGCATATAGTGTCTAGCGAAGGAATCCGAGTGGATGCTCTAAAATTAGAAGCAGTGAAATTATGGCCCAGACCTACCTCTCCCACTGACATTAGAGGTTACTTGGGTTTGACTGGTTATTACAGAAAATTCGTAGAAGGATTTTCATCCAAAGCCTCTCCATTGACTAGGTTGACTCAGAAATAGGTCAAGTTTCAATGGTCAGACGATTGTGAGAACTTAAAACTAGGTTGATTACAACTCCTATTTTGACTCTACCAGAGGGTTTAGGCGGTTATGTGATCTATTGTGATGCATCTAGAGTCGGCCTAGGTTATGTGTTGATGCAGCGAGATAAGGTTATAACTTATGCTTCTAGACAACTTAAGGTGTATGAGAAGAATTATCCGACTCATGACCTCGAGTTTGTAGCGGTGATGTTTGCACTTAATATTTGGAGACACTACTTGTATGGTGTTCACAGACCATAAGAGCCTCCAGTATGTATTCACCCAGAAAGAGTTGAATCTTTGCTAGAGGTGATGGCTTGAGTTCCTCAAGGACTATGACATGAGTGTACATTACCATCCTGGTAAGGACAACGTAGTAGCAGATGCTCTTAGCAGACTATCTATGGTAGTGTACCACATGTTGAAGAAGAAAGGAAAGAACTAGAGAAGGATGTTCAGAGGCTTGCTGGCTTGGGAGTTCGGCTTATGAGCATATCAGATGGAGGTGTAACAGTTCAGAATGGGTCAGAATCTTTGTTGGTAGCGGAGGTTAAGGAAAAATAGGACAATGATCCTATATTACTTCAGTTTGATGATGCAGTTCACCAGTAGAAAGTAAGGGTTTTCTCCCAGGAGGAGATGGTCACTTATTATTCCTAAGGTAGATTAGAAGATGAAGCAGCCTTGATTGGGCTAGATTCAGTTCATGATGCTATGGAAAAAGTTCAGCTTATCAGAAATAGACTGATGACAGAAGTTCTATGCAGATGTAAGGAGAAGAGACTTAGAGTTTGAGATAGACGATTGGGTTTTCCTGAAAGTATTACCATGAAGGGGTGGTGAGATTTGACAAACTTGGTTGGGAAGAAGAAGCAACCATGGAGGCCTAGTATATTCATTTCTTTCCTTCCAATTCCTTTTCAGCTCGAGATAATAAGTTTCCTCTCTAGTCTTTCAGATTACTCGTGCATAAATTTAGTCTTAGTATCATGTTCCTTCAGCGTTCTTGCATTTTCAGCGTATTTGCATTTCTTGGAACTCAGTTCAGTCAGAAATCAATTTCTAGTACTTAGTGGTAGGGATTGCAACTCCTTCCCTCCATACTCAGCTTGTTTAGACTTATTCGAGGACGAATGTTCCCAATGGGGAGATATTGTAACACATTAGACCTCAAAATGAAGAAAAATCCTAGTTTTCAGAAAATTGGTGTCAGTACCAACGTAACCACCCACAGACCGTAGGTAGAACCACGGGTCGTAGGTGGGGTTCCATCGTTGGGCACCAAATGTTTAAAGCCTCTAATCCCACCCACGATCGACTAGCACAATCCGTGGTTGGACCTACGGACCGTAGGTTAAGCTCACTAGCCAATTAGAGGGAAATTATTGATTGGGTCAACTTCAAATGGCCATCACTCTTACTACAAAAAGAATTAGGTAGCCCATGACATACTGTATGATAGATAATTGAAACATCTTTCAAACTCCACCGAGTTTGCTAAAATCTCATCTCCGAGTAAAAAGTTATGCTCGTGTTAGTGAAGCCTTGTCGGGCAGACTTGACCTATGACCCAACCTACGGACCGTTGGTTGACTTAGGGCTCGTAGGTCCCTCCGTGGGTGGCTTTCAGCAGCTTTTAAGTTAGGGTCATTTATGTCTTTTTCCTATGCATTGGGCACTTAAACTTCGTCGTTTTACACCTAAATTGTGTTGTTTTACTCAAAACAAGTCTAATAACTTATTCAGACATATGCAGAACCTTTTTTCACCAAAAAGTCATCAAACCTAGAACAAAAGAGGAGAAAAGAGGTGACCCAAACCCTTCCAAGAATGCAACGAGTCTTCTTCAATTCCAGCCCCGAAATTAAAAAATTTCTCCGTGACTTTCATCACTAGGTATGTGGGATTTCACTAGTGAATTCATTTCGCCCATTAGGTCCCTAGAATTCAATCAGATTCTTGATTCCATTATTATTAACTAGACCTAGGGTTTCTAGAACTTCAACAAATTATTATGAATTAGTTACTTAATGTTCCAAATCAGTTTATCTTGGCTTTTAGCATGTTCTAGTATAGATTCCTTCATAAATTAAGAACCCTACCTATGTAGTTCTTTAGTTCATGAATTACACTTGCTAGGTCAGCTATTTCAAATAATTTAGATATTTCAAACATACATGCCTCAGTTTCGAATGTGTCATTATCAGTTTATTAATGTTGCATTCTCAGATTTTGCATATCAGTATTTTGAGCTATCTATACTATAGTATTTCAGTTATAATGTGTTAAATTGCTTAATCAATTGGGAGAAGCTTAATACCGAGTTGGACTAGGGTTAGTCACCCTTTAGTCCTATAACTATTTGCCCCGTAGGTTGTAAGTCCCTTCTGTGGGCATCATTTTAGTGATCAAGCCAGTCATGCCCCTATACCTTTGGCAAGGTATATTGAATCCTCTCGATGGGGCGTATACATCGGATTCCACATTTAGCTCATGTGATTTTATGTCAGTTATTAGTAGCTCTCATAGTTCATTCAGTCTATATTGCATTGACCATACTATCGGTACAATTCAGTTTTCAGTCATTGCATTCAGTTTAGTTCGCATTCAGTATATTCAGTAACCTTATCATGTTCAGATTATATCATTTCTTTATTGCTTCTTCACTTATATTTTTATTTCAGCTTTACTCTATCCTTCATGCTCAGTACCTTTCAACAATTGATGCGTACTCTACGCTACATCTTCTCGTGATGTAGGTTCAGGCCCTTAGCACGCAGATCACGCATAGATCGATTCTTGATCTCCAATTCAGCAGCATAAGTAGTGAGTCCTCATTCTTTGAGGATGATTGACATGTTACCTTTTCATTTGTAGTCTTTTAGTTTTAGTTTTGCTAGAGTTAGCTGGGACATGTCTTAGCATCTCTAGTCAGTTAGTGGCTTATTTTAGACATAGTTAGATTCAGCTTTAGCATTTGAGTTTGACCATTCAGTTGTTGTTAAACTCTCACTTTTATATATTCAAATAGTTTATGGGTATTCCCCATCATTTCAGTTTATCTCATGATTTAGCTTCCGCACATTATTTCTTTACTTCAATTTATTTAATATGCTTATGATATGCCAACAGGGTTAGCTTGGGGTCACTCCTGATCCTAGGTCCCGTCTCCACGTCCTGTGGGTAGCCTCGGGGAGTGACAGTTTTCTTAACTCGAAACTCATGAAAGTCGCAATGAATAAACATAACACCTAAAAAGGCCAAAACAAGCTTGAGACCTATGAAAATTCAACAAAAACCTCCTCTAGGCCTAAAATCACCCCTAATCAACGGAACTATCATAAATTTAATCCAAGCATCTGAACCCCAAATCCATGAAAATACTATGAATCTGAAACTGACAACTCTTGTGGACAAATTTACATATTTGGGACTACTGGAATTAACAGAAATCCATTTCGAGACCCGAAACTCTACAAGACACCAAAAATCATTTAAAGCAACTTAAGCCTTTTGAATTCAAAATATTTCATAGCTCTCAACCTTATACTCAAAGTTTGAAACCAAATTCAAAATCCAATCAGAAATTACCCGGGGTCGATATCACAAGGGTAAAATGGTTATTTTACAAATATTCCAAAAATGACCTTCTAGGTCACTATACTTTAGTTGTCAAACTTTTGGAGAATAGTGGAATTGAGAGAGCAACCTTCTTAACCTATAATCTCTTTATATTAAAGAAGAAAATATAAAAGAAAAGAAGGTTTCAAAAATCTAAGGATTCTCATATATTGATCATTTGCATTTTTCCTTTGGCCGTGTTGTTTTTGTTTTTAACGAAAAATAGTTCTTTTATTACATAAGGGTAGATCTAGGAGAAATGAGTGAAATAATTACGATATGGAGAATTGAACCGTCACTAATACGAGGTTCAAAATTTAGGTATTCAACCTATTGACCTACTGACTTCTATTATGTAATAAATAATAATATAGTTATCACTTTTTCCTATCATGCAACAAATGTAGAATAACAATCATGGAGAAATGTAACTATAAGTGAGATAAGTTTTCCCTCATTTGGAATTGAACAATTATTACTAATGTGGTGACTTAGTAAAAGAAAGTAATGCTACCAACAGTGTAGTTATAAGTGATGTAGTAACTTATTGAATAAATTAATTGAAAGGAATAATTTCAGAAGGTATTTTAGGAAAATAATGGATCATACTTAAAATTTCGATGTCCCAAGTGAAAATGTGATGTAAAGAAAATGAAACATTTGAAATAAATAAGCTTAGTAATAAATAACAAATGAGGAAAAAAAGCCCTCAATAGATTTCTAAATTTTAGATAATAACAGAGTACATAGCTCTTGGAGGTCAAATTTCACTTTCAAATCGCATAAATTATGTCACAAAAGGCATAACAAGTTATCTCGTACTGTAAAACCTAATTCCTGCAGAACTCATGTTAAGTGAGGCAAAAGTTCAATTTCTAAAACAAGTTATCCCCTAAAAGGTATAATAAGTTATGTAGTATTGCATAAGTTAATTCCTACTAAAGCTTATGTTGAGTGAGAAAAATATTTTTTGAACTTATGTCTAGCGAACTATGTCTTAAATATACTATTCAACTTATGTTGCATAACTTAATTACTAAATAACTTATGTGGAGCAAGTTAAAAGTTCTCTTAACTTTTGTCTCGGTTTAATTAAATATATTTTTGTTGAATCTAATTATAGGGTATTATCAAGTAGGTATGGCTCTCTAATAACATCCTAAGAATCGTGCATCAAAGAATTGTTATCTCCATATCCAAGTTTAAGTCACAATGATAATCATTTTAAAGATTTTGCATCATTGCTCAAAACTTTCAACTTACTTGTGTTCACCGAGATGTATGACTTATGTAGGATAACATTGTCACACCCCTTTTTGTCAGGTTTTTTCAATTAAAATAACGTTATTGAGAAGATATTATTTTATTTACCGGAATAGAGTCATCACTTGGAATTGAGTTATGGTGTCCCAAGTCATCTTTTTGAATCTCTAATCAAAAGGAAATGACCTTTTGCATTGGTCAATGAAAACAATGGACCAGGTAAGGAATTCTACTGATCCATTAAAAGGTATGAGGCATTGCTGAATCACATAGCTCTAACACAGTCGCTTTTATCAACTTATAGTTGACATATATTAGTGTTGGCCAAATCAAAACGTTAATTATGCCTATGATTTACTTAAATTGTTTAATTTTATTAGTCTTAACTAAGATGCGAAGTTACAACCATGGCTTCAATATATGTCAGTTAGAACACATAAACGTGACCTCGCCTTGTGTATCACATCCTAAATTTTAGCATATTCGTCTTGGTTAGACTAAAAGTTATTATGTTATTAAAAGTGTGTAGGTCAATATGCGTAAATGTTACCTTGTCATTTTATTTATATTTCTTTATTTGGTACGCAAAGTTGCGACCTCATGCAAGGCGATATATTATATGTTCCCTCTTTACAACGTAATACTTATTGAAGCATTTATTCTACTATGTTGGGACAACTAAATTTTTCCCTTTTCTCTCATTCCTTTTATTGATTGCAACAGGCATTCAATTAAAAAAAAGCATCTTACCTTTAATAACTTTATTAAGTAATTAATCCCTTAAATTTCTTTCTTGAGCCAAAATTTCTATTGTTGACGTATGCGTTCAATAAACTCAAAAGTCTAATGCATTATTAACAGTAAACAAACTGATTACCATGACCCTATTTGCAAAAATAAGTAACCAAATGTTATAGTGAACTACTCCCAATTAATCCAAGTAAAATAGTTCACTTTAAACTTAAAAGCAAGTAAGCAACACATGACAAATTATTAGAAAAAATAGAAGCATGCCAATCCCGAATTAGACTTGTTTTTTTTTTAAATGGATTGAAGCAGTAAATAAGCAAAATACACTAATACCCATTCATATTATAAATATCACAAGATTTTATAACCTCAGCTAATGGGTTTAGCTTTTCATACTAGAAAGGAAAAATAGAAGATAAAATATGCTGTGAAAATATCGCGGGTTATTAACTAGCACACAATCACAAGCAACTAAAATAGGAAAGAAAATTAACACAAGGAATTAACGAGGTTAGGCTAGACTAATCCTCCAAGCAAATGTAGATAGAGTTTTTCACTATGAAGAAAAAGAATAAGAAGTGTAAAATCCTTTAGAATCTTCAACTACATACCCTATATATAGATCCGAAGTAGTCTCAAACCTATAAGGAAAAGGTTACCCTAATATTTAATGGACATTATATTTTATTTCCAAATCTATTAGAACAAAGCGTGTTCTAAACTAATAAGGATTCTGAATTTTAGTGGAAAAAATCAAGACATAATTAACAAATGTAATAACAAATATAATTAAAGATTAAACAAAGAAGAAGATGCAAACTTGCTAAGTTAAAATGACCACGCAAGTGTACGCAGTCATAAAAATATTATTGAATTTTTATTCCAGATATCATACCCACAAAGACTTGTCAATCAACTATTTACGAAATTAAACTAATTAATGTGCTGCCACAAGTGCCAAACTTCAGAAACACTTGGCGCACTGCTTGGCACATTGTGCCCCCTATCATGGGCACTACTTGGCGCACTATGTCAGGCATTTTTTTGAGTGAAGTTTATTTCAAAGTCAAGTCCAAGATGATTACTTAAGATATAGATTATATGAACAGAAAAAAAAAAAAACATAACAAATTCAATATTTTGCAACTGAAGTACTGGGCATTCCATGTTTTCAATAGATCAATGTAGACCAAATAATGATTTAACATTTGAATATAAAGAAACAAGACTTTAGTCTTAACACCAATTAATTGTCTTAACTTCTAGATCAATCAATACAAACTAAAATCTTCTTCAATGTTTGGTCAACAATCAACAATACTTATTGTCTTCAAAATTTGTCTGCATATAAACACAGTGAAGGTGATAAAATTCATATCAAATAGCATCATATTATTTCTTGTTGGGATGGGAACCTTCTCCTTCATGGACAACATGAACTTGTAAGTAAAGTCCTTTGATGTGTTTTTCTCTCACAAATTCACAAATACACATATCATTTTTCTTCACAAGGTTCACCTTACATAAACTGTGCCACCCACCAATTAGCCATATTCTACCGTCCTGCCAAATCTTGAGTTTTGCCTCAAATTCTCTGCCAGCAGAGTCACGAATTGTCATGCTTAAAGGGAGTTCAAGTTGGTAATCTCTCACCACATCAGCCGGAACGTACTACAATTCGGAAAAAAAGACTTTGTTAAATTAGAATATTATACGATTGAACTATAAAACAATCACTAAAATAATAGGTTAATAATTACCAGATGATTTCTCCTATCTGGACGTATTTTTGTTACAAAGTAAGGATTTTTTGGCTTAGTTGCACGTCCACTTCTAAATATATCTGTAGCAAATTGGTCGTGGGGATTATTCACCTTACCAACAATCATACATTTGCATTTAGCTGAATCAAAAAAAAGTTAACAGGTCAAATTAACAAACAGATAACATGGATACTAAGAGTTACTCTATATATTTCATTCTACAAGATCGTCTTTTATTGAACGTGGACTTTAAGAAAGAAATCAGACTTTTGACACATATGAAAAGTATTAGAAAATGATATTTAACTTGATTATTCATTGTTATTCAAAAAACTAAAAAAAAAAGTTCCCTTAGCAGACTCATTTTGTCAGAGGACCAAACAACTAAACCTTTTCAAAAATAATTTTAAATGTGTATCCTAAAATATATAATGACACTAACATGAATACAAGATCATATCTAAATATTCATAGATGTCACTTTTGTAGTAACATACTAACAAGAGAGGAATTGAATTGCATATAAAATAAAATAGAAGAGTAGATTTAAAGATCTTTAATTTTTGCTTACCTTTGGAACGTGGTGCTGTTATGTTGAATATGTCAGTCCTTTCTTTCTCTTCCTCCTCTTCTTTGTATTCATAATCATCATCATCTTCTTTTTCTTCTTCCTTATCATCATCCTCTTCTAGAACCTCTTTTGCCTTTTCACATTCCTTTTCTTCATCATCTTTTTCTCTTGCCATGTTATTCCCATCCCTAACATCATAAGAAGAAATATTATTGCTATCTCTAGCCCTAGTATTCACTTTTGGCTCCACACTCTTTTGATGTTCAATATTTATTTCCTCTGCTTCCTGCTCCTTCATAACATGTTTTAAACCCCCGTCTCCTTTCTTTACACATCCATTTCTTCCAAGTAGTTTGAAGTCAAAAATTCTAGTTCCATCATAGTCAAAAATAAAGAAGTCTCCAAGCTCTACGATGTTGTCCTTGATGAATTTTTTCCATCCATATTCAAAATAAACATCTTTTCCTGATTTGGTTACCCCTATAGGCCACATATTTTCAAACCGATCCCTAAGGAAAATGTTTCTTGGTAATATTCCATTTTTATAATCGGTATAACCTGTGGGAAGTTTCTGCGAAGAAAAAAAGTTTGACTTTTGAAAAAATAAATGTAAAAGAACATTAATCTTTAAATCACATTAATCATATCATAAAAACAAAACAAGTTGCAGATAAAAAATATTTCAAATAAACTCAAAGTTTGAGACTTTTGATGTTAGAATTCAAGAATGTTACTATTTTACAAACTATAAAATGAAATATAAGGCATTTTCATAGTTTTACCATAAAATTACTTCATTCAACACTAATAATATTGTTAGTTTGAAATGAAATATGCAATTTCTAACATTAATTGACTAAATTAAACATAATAATGATAAAAAGTAGGGATTTAGCATCTATAGATAACCGTATAAAATTTATTTGCATCACAAAAAGGCATCTATCCACCTTTTACTTTTCCTCCCCTAATTAAAAGCACATATATTCAAAAACTATTAATTGAAAATATTTTAAGAAAAAGAGTCAACAACAATCATAGATTAAATACATGAATATAAGAACACAAAAAGAAGATGAAAGGGAAAGTACAATTAAAAAAATATAAAATAACACAAGGTATCCAAGTTTTACAGATCTAACTCTCAACAAAGCCTTCCCCTCCCCTATATATAACCGCTACTTGCATCTCCAAAAAAAAAGAGAAAATTTAAGAAAAAAAGTTCCATCAAAGAACATGAGAGGGGAGAGTACACTTACCAGTCGCTTTGCACTGATTTCAGGGATGAAAACCTTGAAGAAGCCCTTTTCCATGTTCTTTTTTATTGTTAAGGTTTAGGAGGATAGCATAATTGCAGCGCAACCTCTTAACCCTAAAAGAGAAAATGATTGCAAATAATGAGAAGTTTATCATATATTAATATTAAGCCTGTTAAGTGGGTCGCATCAGGTCAAACCGGCCCATTAAAAAATTACATTGATCTCCGGCCCCAAGCTAGGCTAGATTAGCTATAACTGGGCCGGTACCGTTCGGGCTCAACAATGCAAAACTTATGTATGGTTCAATCCACAACCCTCTAGCCCAATTCTTGGGCCAACTGTGCTAGGTTCCAGTGGGCTTTACGGACCGAGTCACTATATAATTTTTTTTATCAATGTTTATTAATTTGAAAGTTTTATTCAATTATCAATATAGTGTATTGTTAACTATTTAATTTTGAAATAATTATAACTGTTTATAATGATAATATATATATATGTGTGTGTGTACTTACAATGTGTACCAAATACTCCCAGAATATACACACAATATACTATATATCATTTTAGAATATTTATATTATACTATATATACACACAATATATATACAAGATATAAAAGTTACAATATATAAAAGGTACAACTTACTCCTCCTCCTCCTCCTCCTCCTCCTCCTCCCACTCCTCCTCTTCTACTTCTTCTTATTCTTCCTCTTTTTCCTATTCTTGTATATATGAAGGTCTGAAAAATAGGAGAATACTCACCTTTCAAGATTATTAAAAGCTAGAGCACGGGGTTCATCTATCTGAGATGAACTGTTGAATGCTATTGAAAAGTCTGAAGTTGCCCTCGTTGTTTTCTCAAAGACTTATGCTATGTCAAGGTGGTTCTTGGATGAAAAAGTAAAGAATATGGATTGCAAGACTCAATATGGACAAACAGTCATACTGATCTTCTATGATTTGGATCCATCAAAAGTTCAGAACCAAAAGGAAAGCTTGCGAAAGCCTTTGCCAAACACGAATTAAAATATAAGGATGATGTTGATAGTGCTTGTTTCCTTGTGTATACTTAAGAAAATAAAGAAATGCACTCTCTGCAAAATATCCTTCTCTCTGAACTTCTAAGGAAAAAATAAGAATACATAAATAATAAGAAGGACGGGAAGCACTTGATAGCTCGTAGACTTCGTTTTAAGAAGGTCTTAGTTGTGCTTGATGATATCAATCACGGAGACCATTTGGATAACCTAGCAGGGGATCTTGATTTCTTCGGCAAGGGCAGTAGGATTATTGCAACAACAAGTGAAAAACATTTGATAGGGAAGAATGATGTAGTATATGAAGTGACTTTACTAGCTGATCATCAAGCTATTCAATTGTTCAATCTACAAGTGCTTTCAAGGAGGAAGTTGCAGATAAGTCATTTGAGAAGCTAATGTTGGAGGTGGTCAGTCATGCGAATGGAATTCATTTAGCCGTAAAAGTCTGGGGTTCTTTCTTAGATAATAGAGACATAATTGCATGGAAAAATGCTATAGAGAAAATGAAAATGAACTCTAAATAAAAAATCGTTGAAAATTTCAAAATTAGCTATGATGGGCTTGAGACCACACAATGAGATGTATTTCTATATTTAGTATGCTTCTTACAAGGGGAAACAAAATATTACATCATGCAAATTCTTGAAATTTGTTATTCTTGATTAAGTATCACATTGAGCGTCCTAATTGACAAATCTCTTGTGTTCATCTTTGGCGGTACAATTCAAATGCATGACTTAATACAGGATATGGATAAATATATAGTAGAAATGCAAAATGATGATCCGGGTGAATATATAAGACTATGGGATGCTAAAGATTTCAAAGAAGTGATGGTCAACAATATAGTAAATAGACTAAACAATGCAATAATATTCAATTTATGGTTTTCATATACCAAAATTTGTTTATCTTATGCTATTAAGTTAAAAATTAGTCTAGTAGCCGCTTAAAATGTGTCACGGCCCGAGCCTACACC
This sequence comes from Solanum stenotomum, assembly GCF_019186545.1. Lineage (NCBI taxonomy): Eukaryota > Viridiplantae > Streptophyta > Magnoliopsida > Solanales > Solanaceae > Solanum > Solanum stenotomum. The sequence goes on from NC_064287.1 coordinate 10,210,700, forward strand.
CTGGACGTGGCCGGCACTCGAGAACCATTGATGGTTTCCATGTGAACCGTCATCCCGGCTGACTAATAGTAGAAGACTAACTCAAGCATACAAAGCTTAAAAACTAAATAAAAATCTATGAAACTCAAATACATAGTTTTAAATTAAATGAAAAACTCTGAATAATACTAATATATTCAACTCGCCACAAAATAGGAAACTTAAGATTTTAAAACATTTAATAAAATAAATGAACAGACTTTTGAAACTCTACTGTCTATCTATGAAGCCTCTAAATGACAATGATGGAAGTTGGGAAAGGACCCACAACATCCTGACGAAATTGAAAAGTAAATGAAATCCTCCGGAAGCAAGGAGGCTTACCATAGCTAACTCGAACTCCATGTGGTACCAACGAAGCTCCTGTTGGTGACCCTAAATACATGTATCTGCATCATGAAATGATGCGAGCCAAATGGCTCAGTACGTGGACTGTACGAGCATGTAAGGGGAATTCTAAAGCATAACATAAGCTTGAACTTAATAAAAGGAAACACACTTACCTCCTCTCAACTCAGTCATGCTAAACTTAACTCAAGAGTAAGAAACATAGTTCAACTCAATGATAAGATATTCAGCTCAGTGGAATAAAGCTCAACTCAATAATAAGATACTCGACTCTGGGTACTTGATTAATAATGTTTCAATGACACTTAATCCAGTTCTAAGAGTCAACGATCGTTAGTCAGTATATAACCCAACCAATTGGGTTGGGATCATTCCCACAGGGAGTGGTACATGTTTGAGAATCAAGAGCCAAGCACGAATATGTTCAAGTCAATCATAGCTAAAAACATTTACGAATAAAAGGATAGTCCAAATGAAAGGGTGACATAAGTATCAAATATGGGGTTTTTTTATTGTAATTATCAACTACAATAGTAAATAACACGAATAAACAAGTAATGAGACGGGTTCTTGGGATGTGATCGGATTATGGGCTAAGGTAGACAAATGGGTAATTGTAATTGATAGTAAATAGCTGTAAATCAGTGACTAAGATAAACTTTAGTGGGGACAAATTTTCTCTCGAACAATTTACCCTGAATCTAATTGGTTCCTCTCGAACACCAATAAGTAGCAATTAAGAACAACCTTCTCTTTAGTCCATTCATTCTCTCGAGCTGAATATGTGGAAAAGGGTTTAGGATTCACTCTCTTGAGCTGAACCCATGACAGCCCAAGACCCACAGACCATCAAATCAGTAATCTTGGTTTTAAAACCTCTCTCTCGAACAAGCCAAAAACGTGAAGGTAGAGTTGCATTGCAACTACAACCCTTTAGATTAAGCCACAATTATTGAATGAAATCACTTTTAAAGAGCATTTACACTATCAATTAATAATACCCAGCAGCTAAATCAACCCACAATCACATAATCACACCTCAAGAATTGGGGTTTTAGCTAGACATCATAAAAAGATAGAATTCAAATGATAAGAACAGATGATAACACCCATCGCTTCTCCACCTTTATCTTCTCTCCAAATAACTCAGAATTACAATTGTACTCTTACCCCAACTACTTCCTAATCAACCTACTTACTAGGTTCTTGATCACAGCCTAGTCACTCTAACACATAGAAAATTCCACCAAACACCACTACAACCATCCCAACTAACCATTTTCGTCGCAAATAACTACCCAAAAACCCTCCCCAATTCAATTAGTTATCATCATGCATTCGTAATTAATAATTTAATGAAGTAAAGAGAGTAAGGAACGTGAGTCTAATCTGAAATTTGATGTTCGGAGCAAGGGAATCGAGAGGGTCGGGAGAGTTTTGTAAAGAGAAAGGGGAGAAATGAGGAAACCATTCCTCATTCCCCCTATACTTTTGTCCGATCAACCGCCTCAGTGAGAGATCCTTGCCACAGAGGCTCCGCCTCAGCAGGAGGGTTGCCGCCCTGGCGGGCCAGGCTGTGTAATATTAAATGTGTTCGATCTTCGTGTGTTGCCTTAGGGTTTCTTCTAGTCTTGGGGTATAGTAACTTTCGTGTGTTAATAATTGGAAAAGTCACCTCCATCGTGGTTTCCGTGATGGATCAAGTCAAAAGTTGAAAGTATCCCGAATATAGGGCATGTGATATCCGTGAACTAGTCATTCGGGGACGAACAAGGGGTAAATTGGTATCTATTGTAACGACCCGAACCATCGTTAATTAGGAAAAGAAAATATTCGGGAAAAGTTCTAGGCCACTGTCCCGCCAGGGCAGGCCAGATGCCGCTAGGGTGGCGGCTCCAGGTTGGGGTAAGTTAGCGCCAGAGCGGGATAAGCGAGACAGAATGTAAATAACGTGATTCCTTATTTCCTCCTTCTTTCTAAAATACCTAATTTAGTTGTAAAACACCCCCATAAAATGCCAAAAAGTTGCTCCAAGCTTGGGACAGATAGAGAGAGAGAGTTCTAGTGCAAAAATGTCGATGGATTGCAGATTTTTGGCCAAGACCACTATCGTGAATTCCGAAAATAGGAATTGAAGCCAATTCCTCCGTGCACCTACTTGGCGCCCAAGTAGGCTAGGTTTATGAATTAAGTAGTTGTAAATTTGTGTTCACTGCGTAATATATGTAATCAATGGTAGGATTTATGTGTCGGCCCTCGTGCACCAAATAAAAACGTGATTAAGTCCTAGGAAAAGCCCTATATGATGAACTAGGATTAGGTATGGTGGAATTAATGCTCACAATATATTCGTGGATGAATAATTCGTAGGTGATGGGTGTGATTCTATGTTTGTGTGAATGTATTCTTATTATTGTCCCATTATAATGCATGTCTATGTGTGAATGTTGCGTTTATTGATCTCACAAGTTGTAAATAAGTATGAACGAAGAAATGAAAGCCATTGAATCATGACCCAATTGTATGATTTAAGAAGGAACTTGTGTTTGTGATTGTGGTGTGTTGAATGGGTCTGTTGCCACGTTCTGGCATAACTAACTGGGATCGGTTGCCACATTCGGGCATAACTATGGGATCGATTGCCACATTTCGGCATAACTAACTTGGATCGGTTGCCATGTTTCGGCATAATATTTGGATCGGGTACCACGTTCCGATATGCTAACAGTCTGGGTATGGGTTCCATGAGAGGACCAATGACTTGACATAATTGTATGCCTTGAGGATTGTGAAATTGTACCTTGTTCGTAATGATAATTGATGTTGTATTTACCGGAGTTGTGTTATAGTTTTGAGGACTTATGTGTGATTGTTATTATATGATGAGTAACATGATATGTAACTTGATGTTGGGTGATACGGAATGGGAACACCCAAATCAGGACATGATACAGTAAGTGGGGAGTGAATGTCGCAAGAAGTGTTAATGACCGGGTAAAAGGTGTCAGGTATGGTAATGGCAAGGAGTGGGCATAGTATTCGTGATGTAATTACTTAGGTGGATTTCACTTTGGGAGAAAGGGTTTAAGGTTAGTGGAAAGCTTGACGTGATGTATTATGTGGCCATGTTTGGGAAATGTGAAGGGGTAGTAAGGATGTGACGAAAACAGTTAGTTGGGATGGTTGTAGTGGTGTTTGGGGGAATTTTCTATGTGTTAGAGTGACTAGGTTGTGATCAAGAACCTAGTAAGTAGGATGATTGGGAAGTAGTTAGGGGTAAGAGTATTATTGTAATTCTGAGGTATTTGGAGAGAAGATAAAGGTAGAGAAGCGATGGGTGTTATCGTCGGTTCTTATCAATTGAATTCTTATATTATGCGGTGGGTGTCGGGTTGACCGATGATACCTACCAATACGTGTGTTTTGTACTGATACTACTGTTGTTATGTCTTTTGACATAGTCTGGTTACAAGATCAATGATGTTTCCTTATGTGAAGATGAAGAAATCTCCAGCAACTTCTATTTCCTTCTGCATGATGGGAGCTGTGTCATTTATTATATTGTCCACATTGTACTCTTAGTAGCTCTTGTACTTCTTTAGACTAGATTCTTGGGGGTGTTAATTATTTTACAAGTCTTAACTAGTAATTATTAAAAGAGGTTTCATTTATAAAGATTTATGTTTTTCACTTATATCTGTTTTTCGTTAATTTTCCGCATGTTTAAACTTTTTGTGTTCGAGGGTTGCCCTACTTAGGTATTAGAGTGGGTGCCTGCACAGCTCGGTGGGTTGGGTCGTGACAAAAACTCAAGTTCAGTAGTTCAAAAAGGATGTCTCAAACAGTGCTACACAAGACTCAATCATGAATGCACAAAAAAAAGACTCAACTTACTCATGCAAAGATCAATTGTGCACTTAAAGATTCAAGTTGTGGCTCACCATTATCAAAAAATCTCAAGATCACAATTCTTGCTTCAAATGCAAGTTCAAGTTCAAGTTCAACAAAGGTACTCAAATGACCTCACACAAAGAATGATTTCATATTCACACACAATGGTTTACAATTTAAAGCTTCGGAATCAAATGCAACACTCACACTCACTAAGATGAACACAATGCATGATTTCACCCATAGGTTTGCCCTTATTTTCCAGTAACAATTGTTTCAGCTCACTCAAGATCAAAAAGGTCTTTTCAAGGCTGGTAAAGGGGCTAAGTGCAAAGGTGTGGTAATTTAGGCTCAATGGTTGTAATCCTCATGAGATGTGGTGTGAATAACACTTTCTTTCCTTTTCTTCATCATTCTCATTCGTGCTTACAAGTCACCCCATTATTCATCTTCCATGGACTGTTGGTCACCCCATTTCATTTTGCACTTTCAAAACTTTATTCCACAACTTTTTCGTTCTTTTTCTTTTTCATTCTTTTCTTCTTCTTTTTTATATGGAGGGGCTCCATTTTTATCAAACCATGGGTTAAAGAGCACTTTCTTGCATTTCTTAATTTACCTTCTCTTTTCACCACACCCTCAACTTAGGCTTTTGGCCTAAGTTGGCTATTCACATAAACAACGAATCATGAGGATTATGGGTAATGGATCAATAAAGGTCACAATTTCATCAAGTTTCTTCCAAGAAAAGGTTAAGGCTCAAAGGGTGTTCAAACAGAGTTCACACACTCACAAGGTTGGCCACAAAAGAGGTATAATGTGAAATTGTTTCACACTCTTCAAAGTTGTCTAAGATCATGTCAAGAGATTGCATCACTTAGTTAACCGGACTAATGGGGCAAATTCGAGGTGTCATCATGCATGGTTCACGGTAAGCTCATCACACAAGGCATTGACACCAATGACAAACAAGACTCCACACTTTCGCTAGTGTTCAATGTTGATCACAAGAGACTCAATTTGATACTTGGCTAGTTACAACGAGATGCAAAAAGTTCACATATTGTCTATGCAACTTCATTTGGCCTCATCGTAGCCGCACATTCATTTTTTTTTATTATGAGCACTATTCAAGTCATCGGTATTGATCAAGACCAATACTCAAATTTGCAAGAGAACAACCACATTCAAACACAAACAAGAGGTGGCACAATATTTTTGGAAGGGTCCAAAAATCATTTACAATTAAAAACAAGGAGCCACAAGCTCAATCATCCACAAAAGCAGTATAAAACACAATTTATAGCTCAAAACCCAAATATATACACAAAACCATAGTCACAAAAGGTGGGGCTCACACCCCCCATCTTATAAAAATCATTTGTCCTCAAATGCAAGAAAAATAATATCCAAAAGACTAAATAAAAGTAAGACAAAGAGGGAGGTAAAGAGGGATCCTGTCTAAATAGTAGCTCCATTTGTCTAGGTATCAGTGCCCATAGTCACATCAGAAGTAGTGGGTCCACTCGGAGCTACCACAGGTGTGTCTGACATAGATATCTGCATAGCTGTATCTGCCATGGCCTCCTCAGTCTCTGTGAGGCCTTCATATGAAGCCTCCTCAACAACCTCGAGCCACTCATCATTTGTCTCAGCCTCAGACTCGTGCTCAGCTATATCATCAGTGTGAACATCATCTCCGGTGGTAGCCACAAACATATCTGGCTAAACTGGCACATCTGGGATCTCCACCATCCCGAAAATCATGGACATGTCGGTGGACTTCAGTTGATCCACATCTCTCTTCAGTGCAGTGATGATTGAATTTAGAGCTTTCACCTCTTCGGTGGCCTCTTGATCACGCTCATACTCCGCTATCCTCACAGCAAGGGTATCAATGGTAGCACTTAGTGGTTCCACAACATCAGTAAGGTTAGTCTGAATCATTCTCGAAATGGAGGCCTTGAGCCTGTCGGCACGACGATCAGCTGAATGGGCTAGCTGCCCCATCCATAGCAATGCGGCCTGAGTGAGCAGGGGTCGGGAGACAGTAGCAGCAGGTCTAGGGGGCAGTGTAGCAGCAGAAGAAATTGGAGTGTTAGAAGGAACAACAATAGAGGTACATGAAGGCTCAGAGGCCGGAGTGGGCAAAGATGCCTCTGCAGGTAGTGAATTTGTATCCACAACCGGGGAAGAGTCCACCAGGGCAACCTTCTTCTTCTCTGCCTAATATTATAAATATTCTTCCTCAATCCTCTAGATATTAGTAGATGATGTGGGAATCACTTCCACATCCTTCTTCGCGTAAATAACTCACTAAGCTAGACTTTAGTGGGGATAAATTTTCTCTCAAACAATTTACCCCGAATCAAATTGGTTTCTCTCAAACACCAATAAGCAGAAATTAAGAACGGCCTTCACTTTAGTGTATTCACTTTCTCGAGATGAATGTGTGGAAAGGGTTTTAGGATTCACTCTCTTGAGATGAACCCATGACAACCCAATACCCACAGACCATCAAATCAGTAATCTTGGTTTTAAAACCTTTCTCTCGAGCAAGCCAAAAACACGAAGGTAGAGTTTCATTTGCAACTACAAATCTTTAGACTAAGCCATAATTACTTAGTGGAATCACTTTTAAAGAGCATTTACACTATCAATTAACAATACCCAATAATCACACCCCAAGAATTGAGGTTTTAGCTAGACATCATAAAAAGATAGAAATTCTTACCTAATTGTATTTTCATCAACTAGGTAAGATTAATTTCGTCTTTACAAAGGTCTAAGATGAAGAATCTTCAACACCTACTTTCAATTTCACAAAAATTGAAATCTTCAAATCTTCAAAGCTAAGGAAAATATTGTCTCCAAACTCAGAGTTCTAACTAAAAATTACTCTAATTAAAGGTCAGAATAAAATCTCTATAAAAATTCGATGCTAAACTAAAAATTCAAAAATGTATTTATAGTCGCCAAAAATGAGCTGCGAAAGACCATTCAACACAATAGGTCAGGATCACCGATCCACTCGGCGATCTGCCCTTTTGGTCAGTTTCATCGCCTTTTTGCTTTGGCCTTCAGCAACTTCAAGTTATGTAACTTTGGGCGATATGGCACTGCATCGCGGAACAGTTCGGCAACGCGCCGACTGCTTCTTTCTATCGATGACTTGATTTTCTCCTTCAGGGCTTAGCACACTGGAACATTAGGCGAGACCATGGCAGTTCGGTGACTCACCCAATGGTTTAGGTGATCCTCAGGCCTTCCTTTCTTTGTTCTTTCAGCTGTCTTATTCCTTTTTGCTCATTAGTGTCCATGCTTTGTTCCTCAATCCAAATACCAGAAAATCAAGGATTTACATCAGTTATTGGCACAAAATATGCATCTGAGGACACTAAATTTATTAAAATAAAGCCCTAAATGAGTCCAAAATATGGACTCATCAGTACTCAACTCTGGATACTTAACTCAATATAAAGCAACAGTACACATGCAATATATGGATAGCTTTTAAATGAGTAGAAAGCAACTCAGTGTAATGAAGAATACAATAAAACCTCAATTTATATATTATAAAATACAATATAACTCTGTGGGAGTTTCTCTAATCTATAACCATCACTATTAGCTATGTGATGATATAACGTCTCGCCCACGCTGTCAGAACTATCCTATAAATTGCCGGGATATAGAACGCCTCAACTAAGTTGATCCACTAGGCTATGCTAAAACACATTAAGGAATCATCTAAAAAGTATGACCCTTTCTACCCACATTGGCTATATGGTTTATGAAGACTTGAGTTATCTGAACTCATCCCCATATCGGTGCTCAATACTACTCCAAAAAATATACTCAGCTCATAAGTTTAGAAAGATAACTCTTTCTATGGTTTGAGATTATTACACAAAATCTTTCCCTTAAAAGAGATGTTGCTCAAACTTCTTAAAACTCTTTTTGAAATCTCAGTTTCCTTCTCTTTTAAATGTGAAAACATTTACTATTGTAAATACTGAGTTTCCAAATATCATTTTAAGGTAAATGAACTCGACTCTACTTTCTCAACTCAAGTGCTCAACTCTTAAAACAAGTTTATAAAAATTGTAAAAAGACTTCTCAAAATAGGGTTCATGACGAATGATGGGCGTGAACGACTCAATTCAAGGTTTTCAATAACCATACAAAGAACTCAATACTCAGAACTCAACAACTTTGATGATCATACTCATTTAAAGAATTCTCAATTCATAAGGTTCATGTCGAATTATGAGCATGATCAACTCAACTCAAGGATTCAATGATACTCCTCATCTCAAGATTTCTGGACTCATATGATTCATGTGAAATTATAGGCAAGACTACTCAACTTAAGGACTTCAGGGGTAACATGTAATAGTCCCATGATTAGGAATATAATCTCAAAAATATTAGGAACTCGATAATCAAGACATAGAAATGGAAGTCACTACTCCTCTCAATGATGCTCAATTTATGGAGTTCATGCGGAATTTATGGGCATGGACTACTTGACTCGACGGTCTAAAGAACATTATGGAACTCATGTATACGACTCTTCTCATTAACATTATGGAACTCATGTATATGACTCATCTCATTCTCATACTTACTTTCTCAAAACATAGTAAAAATTGATAGTTGATCTCAAAGGATTCACAATTGAACTGAAAAGCTTTCTTGAAATCTACTTTTAACTCTCTCTTGAATATGTATTATGAATTCAAGAGTTATGGTTCATGATATGAAGGATACCGTGATGACAAAGTAGAATCATGAGTACATTCTCCTCATTCTCATACTCACTTGCTCGAGTTCTTGAAACAGGTTACTAGAAGTTGTAGAAGACTCCATAGAAGGACTCAAAGGGATTTTTCTTAGACTGTCTGAAAGATTTCTCAAAACATAACTCTTAAATCTACCTTAAATTTGAATTATGAATTCAAGGTTATGATCATGTTATGAATGTTTTCTTGGTGTTTAGAAGTAGTTTAAAGTAGTTAGAATCAAAAAGGAGTGAAGGTACACTTCAAAAGAAGTCAAACGGAGCAACCGATTGCAAAATTGACGGGGCAGGCGACCCTAGCACACAGAGTGGTGCGGGATTCCAGCACCTAAACTTCAGAGCATAATTAGGGGTTATCTGGCTGGTGCGACACACCACACCCTAACCCAGAAAACCCAACGAATTTCCTTGCCCGTTTTCTCACCCTAACCGGCCTAGAACCAAACGGTTTCTTCCCTATTCACTTGGATTTGATTACTTAACATAAGTACACTCTAATCTACTCAATACAACCCTCAAAACACTGACTTTCATCTCAAGAAATCATCAAAACCCCAACACAGCCAAATTTAGGATGAACTTCAAGAACTCTAATCTTTAAACTTCAAGAATGAAATTGCACTGAAAATAACATGATTGGTGTGTGAGTGAACAAACCCAACTCTATGAAAGCTTGCATACCTCTTAGGGATCAAACCCATGGTGAAAATCCGCAATAAAACCCAAGAACCTCGACGAACGCTTCGATCCTCTTTTCTCTTCTTTTCTTTTCTTAAACTTTCAACTAAAACCCTAGACGTATATTGGAATTATAAGAGTAGACCTAATAATATTAGACCCTTAAAACCTTACTAAAAATGAATTAAATCTGATTTGGTAAGGAAAAGACCAAAATACCCCTCACTATTTTTGGGTAACTTTCCTTAACTGGACAGCTCAACTTCAAAAGGGCATATCTCACTCATCCGACCTCGAAACTTAGCAAACTCGGTGGTGTTGAAAATATAAATAAAAAATATTTCATTAGATATCTTGTTGCCCACCTAAATCATCCTGTAGTGAGAGTTATGGTCGCATGAAGTTGACCCAAAACTCATAACTTAAGCATAACTTGCAAAATTTCAGATTTTGCTATTTCCAATTTAGTTCTTTTTTGGAACTCAAGGTGCTACATCTAGTGACCTTAACACTTAAGAAATTTTAAATTCCTCAGAAAAAATCCTACACACAACGAACGATGGTTCGAGTCTTAGCTTGAAAATTTTTCGGGGTGTTACATTATCTCCCTTGGGATCATTTGTCCTCGAATGACAGATGGACTTGGTATGGAATGGGGTTACTCTTACTAAGGTCTGAGTTTAATGGTACACTCTCACAATATTCAAGCTTAACCCAAATCCTTTAGTTCGGGTTCTATACCTCTCTATAGGGGATCTCATCCTAAGCCTATTACTCCTTACCACCACATTCAAGCTTAGTACTTTAACAACTTCATTACTAACAGGACCTTTGAAAAGATATCTCTCATACTCTCTGGAACTCATTACTATCCTATTCTCAAACACATTACTTGATTTCTCATCTTGTCATCTCCCCCTTAGGTCTAAAGCTGACACTTGAAGCTTTGGACCTATTTCATTATCTCTAACTGGTTTACATCCTCTTAATGCTCTTTTTACTCTTGTGATTTAGCCATACTTCACTTCCCTTATCTAAAGGTTAGGATCTCTTACTTGTACCACGCATCTTTCATTGCAGCTAACATCTCAATTCCTCACAGCTAACATCTCAATTCCTCACCTACTCTATGTCAAGACTAACATCATCACCCTCATGTTTCCGTCCTTTCGATCATAACACTCATCTCAAATTCAAGCTTAATGTGCATTGCTAAATCCGAATATCAATATGATTGCTCGCCTACTATGCTATACCTCATTACTTGATCAGTTCTATAAACTTCTGAACATCATGACCCTCTCAAACATATCATAAGCCTAGCTTAGATCTATCACTTTACGGATACTTTTTCTCTTCTAATCAACACTTACACGTGGTCATTACCTGGACAATGACACTTCATCGCAAACTCCTTTCTAGCTAAACATACTCTACCTCCTATGATGGAATATTCACAACTCATCACTTCCTAGTCTACCCATAAGGGAAAACTCTTTATTAATAACTTACTAGGTGCATGACTATAGTAACATAGCTTTTCAAAACAGTATCTCCCTTTCTTAGATCACTAAACCTCTGCATACTTTCCTATAACTCTGGGCTCTTTCACTACTGCTGCTCATGATCTCGTCATTCACACTATATTTTAGGGTGAAAATACTACCCAAGCTCTAAACATACTTTCTCATAAGGATCTCAGCTGAAACAAGACTTAGAGAAGAGAGTACAACTCGATATTAGCTCAACGCATGATTCAAATGAATATGGGTGCATTCCTCTGAAACTGAACACTCACTACAACATTTTAGGCCTAGGGCCATACTAATTCTAAACAACGCTTTTAAATTGTTGCCTAAAATACTTTTGGGGACAATTTTAAAGCGTAGCCCAAGTTTTTAACTTTTAGCTGCGATAATATTGGCTACACTTGTAAAGTGTACTCTTTAATGGTATAAGCTACACTTTATAAGTGTTGTTAAAGTATGATATTATTGGCAACCACTATTTACATATATGGCCACACTTTTAAAGTGACCTATTTTATAATTGTAAAAGCAACACATTACAAATGTGGCTTTAAAGTTTTCACAAAAATATTATATTCCTTTCAACATTTTTAACTCTCCCTCCCATTTTTTTTGAGCAAAACAAATATTTCATAAAACATTAAAAATTTCTTTTCCCCCAAATTAGAACTGAAGAACTAATCGAGCTGAAGAGCTTTTCTCTCGGTAAAACTTTCTCACAGAACAAGAAAAAATCCTAAAGAACAAGCAAAAATCACTGAATGTTTATCAGGTAATTCTTTTTTTTTCCCAAATCAGAAAAACTTTCCGTCAATTTGAAGAACACGATTTTCTCTCCAAGCTAAGTCTGAAGAACACGATTTTTGTCAAACATTCTCACAGATTTCACGATTTCACAATTTCACGTTGAAGAGCTGAAGAGCTACTCACTGAAGACCACGATTTCACGATTTTGTGTTGAAGAGAAGAAGGTTATGCCTCACAGATGAGCACGCCTCACTAAAATGCTTCACTTGAGAAGATGGTGTCTTAAAGCTTCGTCACATTGAAAGGATTTTGTTGGAATAGGGTTTATCGGGTAAAAAATTCTATCTCTGAAAGTCTAAATTTTAGCTTTAGGGTTTTGATATTCTTGTGTCTGCAAAAACGATTTTTGTTGATTTTTGGGAGTCTAGCTCGTAGTTGTATTACCCACATCAGTTACTAATCACTAAATAAGTATAAATCAGCAAGGAAAGCATACAGGTCTGGGTGTTTGTGGGAAGTTGATAATACTTGTTTGCATTTTTTGGAGCATATGGTTGAAAGAAATATAAGGTTTTTTGATGGGGTCTCAACTCCCATAGATTCTTTAAAGGCCAAATGTAATGCTAGAAATGAATGGCTAAGCATTCTTCTGGAAACTGATTACAAGTGTTAGAGAATTGTGGACTTGTACGTGAGAAACTGACGAAGAAATTTTCAAGTTGAAACCATTGTGTAGAACTACATATAGAGGTACAATTGGTCCTAGTTGCAAGGATCAGGGAGGATGTTTGATTCTTTTCAACTTTTTCCTCCTGAAATTAGTCAAACCTAATTTTTCTAAAACGTAGCTTCCTTTGGCCAACCTGGGCAGCTGCTGGTAGGTGTAAAATTGTTGTAGAATGTCGGAGTTATGACTCCATTTAGATAGGAAGTCAGCTGTACAGTTTGCCTCTCTCTATATATGTGATTGCACTTGAAGATTTCCAGCTGATTTGTGAGCCTTTAAAGGTCCTGAATACACTGTTGGAGTGCCATGGAGGGTGGCTGCTGTGATTTAGACAATGTATAAGCAGTTGAGAATCAACTTCCAACTGAATTTTCCTATACCCATATTTTATGCACCAGTCCACCCCATGAATTGCAACTCGAATCTCCGCCTAGTTATTAGTTCCTAAGCCGAGAGGAATAGAGAATGCATAGTTAATGTAAAAAATCTGGTTGCTTTACTTCTACTGTGATTTCTACTTCTTTAACTTTATAAACTCTGACTACACTTACTGATTCGTCCTTTGTTCGATTTTTGTGGATTACATCCCGCTGATTGTGAAGTTGTTGTTGCGCTGCATTTTTTCCCCTTTTGTTTGATATGTGGGCTCTGTGTGGAGTTTATTTTGTCGGCCTACACTTGATTGCTCAATTTTATTTTGTTGGCATACACATAATTGTGCAAATTTTGTTTTTGTTCTTGCTGTTAGCAAACTTAACAAAGTTTTAGCTGTTTTGCGAGCAGGAGTCAAGGTTTTTCTATGTAGTAGTTATGCGTATTGGATGGAGTTGATATAGTGAAGAAAGTTGAATTCACACTTCACTCAACCCATTTTCCCCTCCATAAGAACACACCAGGAACTACATACCAAAATTTAATTTAATGAATATCATTCGCCCTATTCCTATCAAATACTATCTCTTTTGGTGAATGCGATACACATCCGTTGACATTGAATTGGATGAATATCACCACCCTTATCACTATCAAATACTATCTGTTTTGGCGAATGCGATACACAACCGTGGACATTGAGTTGGTTTCACTATAAAAATGAATACCTTGTGTAGTGACAATTGTTGTTCTTTACCAATTTAAAATAGATGTACACATTGAACCTGCAAGGCTAATGAGTTGTAAAGAAAATAATGATGACTCCCTCTCAACAATAAGGTCTGCTGAGATGAAACTTAGACGACGTGAAATGGATAGACTGGTTTCTGCAGAAAAAAGAGAGGCACAATTATTACAACGTCAAACAAATAGTCACGAGCTAAAAAGAAATGCTATATCTGCAACAATAGCTTTTCATGTGCAAGATCATCCTGCTGCAAGTGTACAAAGTTGCTGCTCCACCTCTCAGAATCCTCATCAAATGGACTTTTCTACTATTCCCGCAGCAAAAGGTGATGTCAATAAACTTTTCTTGTTAACTTGGAATTTATACATGTGGTGATGATGGAATGACAATAGATGTTTTATATTTGCAGGGTATTTTTGAGGAAAAATGTAATGAAGATGTACATATTCGGTTTGGAATTAAGCTGTAAGATAGTCATGTTATGATTTATTGAGTTCATTACTTAATTGATGTAAGCTGATACACCGCTGCTAACAAGAGATAGAAGACACACAGAGATACATATTAATTAGGCATCATCACCTCCGTTGACTCCTCCAAGTCAGAGTAAAATTCTTGAATCGTCAATTCTGAAAAGCTTTGTTGGAATTCAGGGTTTGATTCTTTAGCATCATCACTCTCTCTTTGATCTGCTTTTACTAAATTATTTTCGAATTTGTCGTTTACTTTTTAAATTTTGTTTCTATTATGTGAAATAGCTATGAAAATTGTTTAATTAGCATACACCAACTTTAAAAGTACTAAAATTTGTGTTTAGATAATGTTATGCAATTTCATAGTTTGTTGTCCAATTTGAGAAATGAATTTTGATTCACACTTGCACTACGTAAGGTGCATGCATTATGAAATATTTAGGTAATTCAGTAGTTCAATCAGTGAAGATGATTTCAAGCATAATGTTACTGTAATTAATTAGTTGTACCTCTCTAATTACTTGTAGCTCAATTTAATACTACCCAATTTAAGGTTTCCAGTAAGAAACTTGAATTGAACTTTAAATTCTGCTTCTTTTGGTATTTCTGTCATTGAACTCAATTTCAGGTTCATCTTTTCATCTGCTTTAGTTTTGAGGAGTCGGTTGGTTGAAATTGTTAAAGATACATCATTTTGCCATAACATAGTTAACTAATCATGCTTCCTATAATTCTTGATCTTGATAAGTTGATTAACTATTTTCTCGGTAAACTTTAACTACAGACAATTACCTCACTTTGCTCAAGCTAATCAGGCTTCATTCCAGGAATACAAGAACATGTTGCATTAACATAATTACAATGCAAAGCTGCTCCAGAGTATATGGCCACAAGTAATATACAATTGCAATTCACACCTAATTATTATTATGCTTCGCAAAAAAGTTGTCTACCTTTAATCGTTTTTGTTTCTCTTCATTTTAATCAATTCAAAATTATTAGTCTCATTTATTTTCTTCTCTTATATATACTTGCAGATCTAACGTGTGTATTCCCTTCAAATCCATGTTTTCATCTTGGATTTGAAAAACAACAAACTCATCAAAGACCCCTTCACCATTTTCTCTATTTCTTTCCGTCTCCTTTATTCTTCTTCAGTTATAGCTGATCTTTCTTGCTGAAACCTTTGCTTGAGCAGTAGAAAATTTTTGAAAAATTGGAAGCTTCCTCAGCTGTTTAGCTTCAACTTTGCTCAGGTTAGTACTTTTTCTCTTCCTTGCATTAATTTTCAAAGCAGATAGCCATTCTTTTTCTTCCTTTTTCCCTCTACTAATAGAGTAGTAATACATATGGGTCCCCTTTAAAACACATTATTTGTTACTACATTTCACAGACAAAAAAAGTTGTGTTTAGAGTGAAAAAAATATCGAATATTGAAATATCATGTTATTTTTACATAAATAATACTATAAATCATAATAATTAACAACTTAAATACTAAAAAGTTATATGAAAAATTTGATTGACTCTCGAAATTCTATTGATACCACATAAAATGAGTTAGACGATAAATATATACTGTTTGAAAATGACGTAAAAAGTATTATAAATTACAGTAGTTAACAATTTTTTTTTAAAAAAAAATACATAAAAAAAATCCGACTGACTCTAAAAAAATCTAGCAATGCCGCATAAATTGAGACATAAAAAGTAACATATATATTATTTGAATGCTACATTAAAAAAGTATTATAAATTACAATAATTTACAACTTAATATATGTAAAAAACATACTTTTAAAAAAAGTGGTTAATTTTAAAATTATATATATGCCACATAAATTGAAACAAAGAAAGTACAATAAATTATTTTTAAAATTACGTAAAAACGTACTAACAACTTAATTTTAAAATTATGTAAAAAAGTACTAACAACTTAAAATATTTTTAAAATCATACAAAAATTTAGTCTCATTTTGTTTGATTTGATATAAAATCATACTCCATTTTTTATTGATAATCGCTTCCTTGTCATTATCAAGCATCTTATTGTTACATGATTGTTGTGTTAATCAGATTTTAGTCTCATTTTGTTTGATTCGATATCAGTTTCATAACTCTTAAAAGCTGAAATGTTGCATCTTTGTCCAGTAAACTCCATTGTTTGACAACTTTTTTTCCCTTTCTAGTTTTCTATTTCATCTAAGATTTCTTCATGTCTTTTGGTTTCATATTGTAGTATTTTGACTCTAGTATAATTATAGTCTCTTTAGTATTAGTATTAATGTGTTGTGGCGTGGAGCTTCTGGATCTATCTCTTATATAGTTATCATTTTGATTAAGTTATCCGAACATAATTGTCACTTGATTTCTTTGTTCATCATGATTGAATGGGTTCGTGTTGTCGCTGCCTTAGAATTGGATTTTGTTTTTTGTGGTTCAGCTACTATTTATTCCTATCCTCTCTCTTTATTTGAAGTTGTGAAAAAATGCTAAAAAAATCCCTCTCTCATTCATGTCTAAAATTTCTGCAAAACAGTGGCATACTTTGTTAATTTTGTTTACTGCTTTGCTCATGTTCAAAATGCTCTGTTTCATTCCATTAATATGTGTCTACTACTACCCTTTTCTTAGTGGTATGAGACATTGATTCTGCATTTTGTCATTGTTTGTGGACTGCTATGTGTTAGGAAGGAAATTTGTTTCTGAAGGTGGTGGTTTACTTCATTTTAAACTAGTTTTCACCTAACTCCTTACTTCTTGAATTTAGTTCTTTTTACCCTCATATATGATATTCCATATTGCATTTTAGACTTAATAATATCAACTCCAACAGTCTACTCCATTTTTTATTGATAATCGCTTCCTTGTCATTATCTTTGTCTAAGTAATTATGTCCCAAATCCATCTGATTAATTCACTCCCTCAACACCTGATTGAAGACATACGAGTCTACCGGAGCATCTTCAGCTAGCTGTAATAGGAAAGTAAAGAAAACGGTTCTTGTTGCGTCTCTTCCCCCATAATACCTCTTCTCTATAGGTTGTCGTGGGCTTAAAAGACATGTTTTTGCAATCAACCATCGTCAGCTTGTTAACATAGACACCTGCAACTGATTTGGTCCTTTTTTCAATGTCGATTAGGGCTGGCTGTTTTATTGATTCACACCTCAGTATTTGAACTGTATTTTAGTTTGAAAAGTGATAAACAAGATTTGTTATATGGATGGGTAATGAGACGTGATGATTCTCAACTCACTTCATTATGTAGCTTATAATTCACTATATATATATATACGTGGTTTATGCAAGTTTATCCATCAATTCTCAGTGTTAGTTGTTGACTCCATCACTTTTGTCACTTAAATGTATGGCCTCACATTTTCAACCTTACCATTTGTTAGCTCTGTTGCCTTTGAAATGTACCTTGGCTACAACTTATGGGGCCTCTAAGAGTATCTTGGGATTTTTCTCCTGCTGCCCTGTTCTTTGGCCTGAAGTGAACTACAAAATTCTGAAAGTTTTTTTGCCGTTAAATTTTGATTTGTAAACTGTAATCTGCAATCTGCAATTTGGAACCTGCAATCTTGAACTGTAATCTGCAATCTGGAACTGTAATCTGTAATATGCAATAATCTGGAATCTGTAATCTGCAATTTGCAACCTACAATCTTGAACTGCAATCTGCAATCTGAAATCTGGAACTCAAAAAATCTGCAGTCTGCATTCTGCAATTTGGAACTTCTTGCCTCTTCTATAATGTACTGTTGCAATCTGATTTGTTGTACTTTTACATGTGTAGGGAAGTGGAGGTGATCAAATTTGAAGGGTCGCCACAAGTCAATTTGATCTCAATAGTTTTTGAACTATTGTAAAAGTTTGAATACATTATGTTTGATTTTGTGAAATATATTCATTGCTAGAATGTATTGAACTATTGTAAGAGTACTTTTTGAACTATTGTGTACACATATTTAGAATATTGCTTTATAAGTATGTGTATGTACACAAGACATACTATCTTCTTGAAGTTTATTGCAAATCTATATATTTGAATTACTGATTAAGCCAATTTAATGCTTGAGATTATTTATTGCAAAACAATATTGGTGTTTTTTAATTAGAAATTGTGGCATATAAATATTTTATAGCCAAAATAATATTATCACACTTAAAAGTATAGCCATAGGACTGTAAATTGTGGTATGCACATGGGCAAGGACTACACTTCAAAGTGTTGCCATACATTAGATAGAAAAGGCAACACTTTAAAATCGTGGGCAATAAGGAAGCAAAGGCCACACTTGAAAGTGTAGTTGTGTGAGATAGAAATGTTGCTATATGAGGTACTGGAAAGCGTGGCCTTTTTGCCTTTTAGGCTACGCTTTTAAGTGTAGCTGATAAGGCAACACTTGAAAAGTGTCGCCTAAACTCTAAGGTTATGCTTCTTTCGGCCACCCCTGGAAAAGTGTGGCTTAAAGTTAAAAAGTGTGGCCTTTTATCAAATGCCACACTTTTTCATAGTTTAGGCCACACTTTTCTAGGGTGGTTGTAGACATAAAATGTTGTAGTGACTTACTCAGTCATGGGCTTCTCTCAAGCTCCCCTGGAGTCTCATGACTTCCTCAAGATTTTTCTAAGAGTAACTTATCAATAAAGGATTGACTTTCATTTTCAACCACCTCTAGTATTATGGGTAGTCGAATAGATCTAAGATATGCACGAGTATAAATAAATGTCTATGACATAGCTCTATTGCACGACTAAAAGTATGAAAGAAGGGAAACTTTTTCTTAAATGTCTGTAGTCCCTCATTTATAGAAGTGGGGCCCTCACAACCATAAATAAGATCCTACTTGACACAACTTCGTTGACACCCTACAAAACTTGAACTCTGTGCTGTGATACCAAGTTTCTCACGACCCGAGCCTACACCCTGGATGTGGCCGGCACTCGAGAACCACTATTGGTCCCCAAGTGAATCCTCATCCTGACTGACTACAAGCAGAAGACTAACTCAAGCATGTAAAATTTTAAAAATGAATAAAAATTCATGAAACTCGAATATAAAGCTTTAACTCAAATGAAAAACTCTGAATAAAACTAATATATTCAAGTCACCACAGAATAGGAAACTTAAGTCTTTAAAACATTTAACAAAATAAATGAACAGGCTTTTGAAACTCTACCATCTATCTATGAAGCCTCTAAATGACAAAGATGGAGGTCGAGACAAAACCCACGACATCCTGACGAAACTGAAAAGTAAATGAAATCCTCTGGAAGCAAGGAGGCTCACCATAGCAAACTCAAACTCCATGTGGTTCCAACGAAGCTCATGTTGATAACCCTGAATACCTATATATGTATCATGATACGATGCAGGCCAAAAGGCTCAGTACGTGAAATGTACGAGCATGTAAGGGTAATTCTAAACCATAACATAAGTTTAAACTTGATAAAAGGAAACATACTTACCTCCTCTCAACTCACTCATGCTAAACTAAACTTAAGAATAAGAAACATAGTTCAACTCAATGATAAGATATTCAACTCAGTGGAATAAAACTCAACTCAATAATAAGATACTCGACTCTAGGTACTCAACTCTGGATACTCGACTCAATATAAAGCAAGAATATACATGCAATAAATGGAAAGCTTTTAAAATAGAAAAAAACAACTCAGTGTAAAGAAGAATACAATAACAACTCAATTTATATATAATAAAATACAATATAACTATGTGGGAGTTTCTCTAACCGAAAATCATCACTATGAGCTATGTGATGATACATCGTCTCGCCCACGCTGCCAGAACTGTCCTATAACTTGCTGGGATATAGAATGCCTCAACTAAGTGGATCTACCCGTCTATGCTAAAAAGCATTAAAGAATCATCTAAAAAGTATGACCATTTCTGCCCACATTGGCTATATGGTTTATGGAGACTTGAGTTATCTGAACTCGTCCCCATATCGGTGCTCAATACTACTCCCAAAAATATACTCGCCTCATATGATTAAAAATATAAGTCTTTCTATGGTTTGAGATTATTACTCAAAATCTTTCTCTGAAAAGATATGTTACTCAAACTGCTCAAAACTCTTTAGGAAATCTCAGTTTCCTTCTCTTTTAAATGTGAAAACATTTATTCTTAGGAATACTTAGTTACCCTATATCATTTTAAGGAAAATGAACTCGACTCTACTCTTTCTCAACTCAAGTGCTTAAGTCTTAAAACAAGTTTATATAAAGTTGTAAAAAGATTTCTCAAAATAGGGTTCCGCCGAATGATGGGCCTGAACGAATCAATTCAAAGTTTTTCAATAACCATACAAAGAACTCGATACTCAGAACTCAACAACTTCAATGATAATACTCATTTAAAGAATGCTCCACTCAAAAGTTTCATGTGGAATTATGGGAATGAACAACTCATTTCAAGGACTCAATGATACTCCTCATTTCAAGATTTCACGACTCATATGGTTCATGCGAGTTTATGGGCATGACTACTCAACTTAAGGACTTCAGGGGTAACATGTAATAGTCCCATGATTAGGAATATAATCATGAAAAGGTTAGGAACTCGATACTCAATACTTATAAATTGAAGATACTACTCCTCTCAATTTATGGAGTTCATGCAGAATTTATAGGCATGACGACTTGACTCGAGGATCTAAAGAACATTATGGAACTCATGTATATGACTCTTCTTATTCTCATACTTACTTTCTTAAAACTTAGTTCAAATCTATAATTGATCTCAAAGGATTCACAATTGAACTCAAAAGCTTTCTTGAATTCTACTTTTAACTCTCTCTTGAATGTGAATTATGAATTCAAGAGTTACGGTTCATGATATGAAGGATATCTTGATGAAAAAGTAGACTCATGAGTATATTCTCCTCATTCTCATACTCACTTGCTCGAGTTCTTGAAACAAGTTACTAGAAGTTGTAGAAGACTCCACAAAAGGACTCAAAGGGATTTTTTTTAGAATGTCAGAAAAAATTCTGAAAACTTAACTCTTAACTATAACTTGAATTTGAATTATGAATTCAAGTTTATAATCATGTTATGAATGGTTTCTAGGTGTTTAGAAGTAGTTTAGAGTTGTTAGAATCGAAAAGGAGTGAAGGTACGCTTCGAAAGAACACAAACGGAGCAACCGATTGCAAATTGGACGGGACAGGAGACCTTGGTGTAGTGAGTGGCGCGGGGTGCCAGCCCCTAAACTTCAGAGCATAACTTGATGCGACGCGCCAACCCCTAACCTTGAAAACCCGATGAATTTCCTTGCTCGTTTTCTCACCCCCAACTAGCCTAGAATCGAACGGTTTCTTCCCTAATTACTTGGATTCGATTACTTAACATAAGTACACTCTAATATACTCAATAAAGACCTCAAAACACTCACTTTCATCTCAAGAAATCATTAAAAACCCAACACAACAACATGTAGGATGAACTTCAAGAACAGTTCTCAAGAACTCATCTAGAGCTCTAATCTTTCAACTTCAAGAATGAAATTGCACTGAAAATAACATGATTGGCATATGGGTGAACAAACCCAACACTATGGAAGCTTACATACCTCTTAGGGATCAAACCCATGGCGAAAATCCTCAACAAAACCTAAGAACCTCGATGAACGCTTTGATCCTCTCCTCTTTTCTCTTCTTTTTACTTCTTGAACTCTCAACTAAAACCCTAGACGTATATTAGAAGTATAAAACTGAACCTAATAGGATTAGATCCTTAAAACCTTACTAAAAATAAATTAAATCTATTTTTGTAAGGAAAAGACCAAAATACCCCTCACTATTTTCGGGCTAACTTTCCTTAACTGGACAACTCAACTCCAAATGAGCATATCTCACTCCCGAACTCGAAACTTAGCAAACTCGATGGCGTTGGAAAGATAATTCAAAGACCTTTCATTATCTATCTTGTAGCCCACCTAAATCATCATGTACTTAGAGTTATGGTTGTTTGAATTTGACCCAAAACTCATAACTTAAGCATAGCTTGCAAAATTTCAGATTTTGCTATTTCCAATTTAGTTCTTTTTTGGAACTCAAGGTGTTACATCTAGTGACTTTAACACTTGAGAAATTTTAAATTCCTCGGAAAAAATCCTACTCACAATGAAGGATGGTTCGAGTCTTAGCTCGAAAATTTTGCGGGGTGTTACAAAATGTTTAATCCAACTTTCATTCTTTGGATTAATTTGAAATTTGTACATATTCTGTACATAATAACTTAATTAGTAAAAGTTTAAGTTAATATTATCTAGCTATTTATCCAGAGTAACCTTTTAATGATAAATATCCTGAAATGAAAAAATACAAATAAAGAGGGACAAAACTTACATTACAAATTCTTTGTTCCGAATTCACTTGATCATTAATTATCTTTTATTTAAATGATTAAATTTTTAGTACCGTTTCAATTACAATTTTGTACTTCAACATATTAAAAACATTTAGACTTGACTCTAAAGAACTTCTTGAAAAATGTATTATTAGAAAATATAATTATAGAATTAATTGCACAAAGTGTTCTCTTGAGCGACATATTTTTTAAGAGAGACCTAACAAATATTGGACCTTAAATATTTTTAGTGGTGCTAGCTCTTCAAGAACTTCAAGTGCAATGATAAATAATATAAAACATGCCAAAATTTGACATTGCAAGGAGTAAGAAAGTTGTCCTACTTGCAAGGGTTTTTTTTTTTTTTAATTTCTTTTACAGAAATTAGAAATTATTTTTGCTTTGTAGACTAGTGATCCTTTTACTAGGGAACCAAGGCAATGGAAGCAATCTGGTTACAATGAGTTCAAAATTACATTTTAGAAAAAAATCCATGAAAAATATGAAAAGTCTTAAAATATTACAAATCAGAAATTTTGATTGTGATAGATATCCTTGGGAATCATTGTCAAAAACTTTTGGACACAAAAGACTTGTGCATCTTAATCTCTCGTTTGGTTTGTTGCATCATTTATGGACTGAAATAAAGTTACAATAGTTAATCTTCCATTTTAGTCAAACATATTAGCTATTCTAGTGACCATTGATACAATTTTAATTTTATCGACATTAGTGTATTTTAATTATTTTCTTACTCATCTCTTCACAACCACTCAGAAATGGATACATAGACAGGGATTCAAAGGGCATTTTTGTCCACGGGGTTAGTGATACTCCCTTCGTCCCATTTCAACTATTGCTTTAGCTCTCCACTAAGGAAAAATAATAAAAATAAGATATAGTTTATTAAGATACCCATATTTATTATATGTCTTTTTGAGAACTGAGTAGTATTAAAATAAAGCTATTATTTAATGCTAAGGATGTAGTTTGAAAAAATAATTGTCAACTGCAATCTTGAATCTAAAGTGACAATTATCTTGGGATAAATTTTTCAAGTTTAAGTTGTTTTAGGGTGTGCCAAGCCAAGGCAGTAGTGCAACACCAAGCCGACGCTTGAAGGCCCCAATAGCAACCTAACGAGATGGACCTCCCCCATAAAAAAAGAGTTAATATTGTGTGAGTCATGACTCACATATCAAATATTGTACTTTTTACTTAAAATTATACTTGTATTTAGTTTCCGAACATATATAAGAAGGAACATAAAATAATTTCTAATTTCTCACGAAAAATTGTGTTGATTCTTATAATACAAATGTCAATACTCATTTTTGGTCTAATGTACTACTCTTGCTTTCCGATATCATTCTTTCTATGTTATGAATACATAACAACATTTGGCATCTCTACGGAAGCTAGATCTTAGCTTTTCCGATAACCTTATACGAACACAAGATTTCACAGAAATACCAAATTTGGAGTATTTGAATCTGATAAAATGTATGGGTCTTGAAGAGGTTCACTAGTTCCTGGAGTACTGCAGAAAACTCATTCAGTTAAATTTGCAAGGATGTATAAGCCTCATAAGGTTTCCATGTGTTAATGTGGAATCTCTAGATCTACAAGATTCCTCTAGTTTAGAGTAATTTCCAGAGATCATTGGAAGAATGAAGCCAAAGTTAGATATTCACATGGGATACTCCGGGATAATCGAAGAACCATCGTTTATTATGTACCAAACTCATATTACCAAGCTAAATTTGAGTTCTATGAAAAACCTTGTAGCTCTTCCAAGTAGCATTTGTAAGTTGAAAGATTTGGTGAAGCTGCAACTGGTGTACAACTCGAAACTTGAACGCTTGCCAGAAGAGATAGGTGATTTAGAAAACTAGAAGGAGCTTGGCGCCTCAAGGACTCTAATTTCACGTCCTCCATCTTCCATCGTCCGCCTGAACTTGCCTAAAATCATTTTTTTGGACTGTATACATCAAAATAAAGAGTTGATGTACAAGAAAAAATGTTCTTTGGGTTCCCTCACGTGAATGAAGGGTTACGCTCATTGGAAATTTTGGGTTTCCGTGAATGCAATTTAGTAGATGTATGACTTCTGGAAGACATTGGATGCTTACACTCTTTGAAAGAATTGTATCTCAATGAAAATAATTTTGAACATTTGCCTCTAAGCATAACCCAACTTGGCGCTCTTCAAACATTGCACTAATCAGATTGCAAGAGTCTTACACAACTGCTAGAATTTCCACAACAATTAGATACAATATATGCAGATTAGAGCATTGATTCAATTTGTAATTCGTTTTTTCAGAATATCTCATGAATCCAACATGACGTGTCTCTTTCAGATTCCTTGTCACTAAGAGTGTTTACAAGTCGGGCGAAGAATATCCCAAGCTGGTTCCACTATCAGGGAATGGATACAAATGTATCAGTCAATTTGCCTGAGAAAGAGAAATGGCTCATGTAAATGCCTCTAGGAGCAACTGTGGGAAGGCAAGACAAATTACCCTAAAGAAGTTGACCAAATGACATGAAACAGATATGTCGAACATGAATCTTAACTTACATTTATGCATTATACAAATGTTTTAAATAATATGTAATTCTTTTGCAACAATATAAAAAAATTGACTTGTCCATTAACAAAAGCACTAGGAATTACAGAGAGAGATATCAGTTCTGGTGTCCTTATTTTAAGAGCACTACAATATCAGTGCGTTAATATAATCCAATCAATGTCAAGACTAAGAGTCTCATAAGTCATTAGTAATAAAATCATTTAAGATATACGCTAGCAGCCTAATCTGGGATTGAGGAGCAATTGATTTATTATTGCAGATGTCTAAGAAAAATTGCCTGATCACAGCAACAAAGTTGTTTAAATAGAAATATCAATAAAACCAGCAGATACAAAAATAATATCCTAAAACAATATAAAGGTAAAAAGAAAATGATATTTTCGCCTCACCTTTCTCATTATGCTGCCTATCAAAAGACTAAATCCAGCCTTTCCCGTCCTTATTAGATGTGGTCACATGTTGATATAAAAATTAGATTGAGCTTTGAATGGAGATTGATCTTAGGCATATTTATATGCCTAAGTTGTCAATAATTGCCCATAAAGTGCTTGAATTGAGGAATGATCTTGAGTCTATTAGCTTGATTTTTGTTATACTTGTGATGATTGTGTACTTACACACATGATTAGTTGTTTCTGGAACTCTCGAAGGAATTGGAGTTGGAACGAAGAAAGAAGGAAAAAATACGCGCAAGAAATTGACTAAGTTTGAAGACCCCAGGGATTGGCGTACTGAGAGGCGCCTCGCGCTAGCAACCAAAGTTCTGCGCCAATTTTCAGGCGCGCTGGGCCACAAGGGGAACTTCTGCGCGCGCTGCTAGGCGCGTTGGAGGTGCGACATGTCCCACTTTTTCCGACTTTTCCAACTTTTAAACATTGAATAGGATTCCTAATTTTAGTAGGATTTGTTCCCAACTTTTCCTACTATTATAAATAGATCCTTAGGGCTTCATAATTGGGGTTCGACTTTTGATATAGTGTGCAAGAGTAAGAATTCAAGTTTGTAATAGGTTTTAATCATTTAACTCTTCTATTTTCTGGAAATTGCATGAACTATTGTATTTTCTTGTTTCCTGTTAGCATGAGTAGCTAAACGCCCTAGTTCTGGGGTTGTAGCTACGAATTGATTGTTGATTATTTGAGGTTGTTGAATTAACTTTCGGTTGTCATTATAAGTTACTTCTGTATTCTTGTTTTAGTATTTTATGCTTGCGCACCATAAGATAAATCTATTGTCTAATCTTAAAATTGGGAGAAAAGAGGTTAGATAAACCAGAGAATATAGAGAGCTCGGTCCACCCATTAAATTGAGGTGATTAGTGTTCAGGAGTGATACTCAGACGAATACCTTTCTTGGTTATGAAATAGGAAGAAATATAAATGCTCGCCAGTTAGTCTATTTATCCCCGCTCAATGAAGTAGTTAGATAGCTAACTGGGGTAGGCGACAAGAGGCATATAACCCGGATCATATCATCAACCCAATAAACCAGTAACTTGACAACTGAAATTAGTTCTAAGCCAATAATATGATACATGATATTCATTATATGTTGCTGCCCTGGAATTTCTTTTAACTTGCTTGAAACATTATATCAAAGTCGTTCCCAATTAGTTACTTTCATTTACTGCATAATTATTAGTAGATAAACAATAAATCATCAACTCTTGGAAATGTTACTTTTTACTTTAAGTACTAGAATTAAGTGAATATAAATTGATCATAAGTCCCTTGGGAACGATAACTCGTGTTTTAAAGAATCTATATTACTTGCGCGACCACGTACACTTGTGTGTATATTGGGGAGCAATAAATTTTGGGCGCCGCTGCCGAGGACGTAGAAATTGATTTATATTCAATCTTTTTAAGACTACTCTTAAAATATTCAGGTATTAATTACTTGATCTTAGCATGTGTATGGCAGGCACTTGGTTTTCATGTCTGGCTCAGAAAGGAGATCTTGTCAAACCTTACAACGAACCTCAAAGAGTTTTACGCCAGCGCAGGAGAGTGGCGAATCAAAAACGACATGGAGAATTGGGGTTAGGTCTTTTGGAAAACATTGATGATGATAATCAAGACAACTTGAATAACCCTAAAACGTGAATAACCAAAGGAACCCGAATAACCAAGGAGTACTGCCTGTCGTACCCACAAGACCAGTCGTAATGTGGCAGTCTGTCACGCCCCGAGCTACCACCGAGACGCGGACACGAGACCTAGGACCACAAGTGATCCCAAGCTAACCCTGCTGGCATGATCATGAGCATACTAAAGAAAATAAACTGATGCGGAAGCTAAATCATAAAGTAAGTCTGAAATAATGGGGAATACCCATATACTATAACTGAGATGAATGAAAACTGATGAGTTTAATACAAAGATGATATTAACTCAATACTAAGCTTAATCTAACTATGTCCGAAATAAGCCTCTAAGCTGACTAGAAATGTTGGGACATGCCACAACTAGGTCTAGCAAAACTGAAACTAAAGGACTAAAAATACTGAAAAGAAACTCATGACTATTGTCCTCGGAGAATAAGGACTTAACACTGATTCTGCTGAACTAGAGATCGGGAACCGATCTAAGCGTGATCTAGATGCTGAGAACCTGAACCAACATCACGAGAAGATGTAGCGCACGTATGCATCAGAACTTGAAAGGTACTGAGCATGCAGAATAGAGTAATGCTGAAATAACATCATAATTGAACAAAGCAAATAAACAATGACATAATCTGAATATGATATAAATAATGAATGATGAGATAATTGAATGCAGTGACCAATTTATAACATGCTAACTGAATACTGAATGAACTGTAAATGTGGTCAATGTAATAGAGTATGACTGAACTGTGGGAGCTACTAATAACCAACAATAAAACAACGTGAGCTAAATGTGGAGTCCAATGTATACGCCTTATCGAGAGGACCCAATATACCCAGCCAAAGGTATAGAGGCATGACTGGCGTGATCACTAACTGATATTGCCCAAAGAGAGGACTTACACCTACGTGACTTGTAAATCTGGGACTATATGGGTACGCTGAACCTTAGTCCAACTCGATATTACGCTACTCCCAATAGATTAAGTGATTAACACATTATGACTGAGTTTCTATATATAATGGATAACTCAAAACTGAACATGCAATTTGAGAATGCAACAATTAATCTGATATTGATGCATTAATAAACTGAGGCATGTATAACTGAATACATTATGACTGAAATTTTGACTAGCTCAAAATACTGACATGTGGATACTCATACTTGAAACTCCTTCTTAGAAAACAATTCAAAATCATATTATACTATGATCATTGATGACTTGGGAAGTCATACTGCATAAACATTGATGGTATATCTAGATACCATATTGTTCATACATTGATGACCTACTCGATTATCATACTAATCATGTTTTAGAAGCTCTTTCTCAAAACTCATCTTAAATTTCTCAAAAACTCAGTTTAAAACTCAAGTGTTGTCTAAAAATAAAGCTTCTCAAGATTTGTAACTCAAGATAGGGTTTATGATGAAATATACTGATAATGTAGGGTTCAAAATTGGAGCATGTATATCTGAATAACTGAAATATCTGACCTAGCATGTGTAATTCAAGAACTAAAGAAATACATAGCTAGGGTTGTGGAATTCATACAATAAACAGAGTACAAACATGATAATCTGATTCGGGACATATTCATAAGTAATTCATGATAATCTGCTAAGATTCTAGAAACCCTAGGTTTGTTTATATCTAACAAAATTCTAGGGACCTAATGGGCGAAAGGAACCCACTAGTGAAATCCCACATACCTGGTGATGAATTCCACAGAGAAATCTTTCGATTTCGGGGCTGGAACTGAAGGAAACTTGTTGCGTTCTTGAACTAGGGTTCTTGACCTCTTTCTCCTCTTAGCGTTCTAATATTTCTATGTTTTGATTAATGATTTGACTTAGGTAAGTTCTAGTTATGTTTCTAGGATTAAATTGACTAAAACCTCATGATTTAGGGTCTAAACGACGTATCTTAGGGGTCTAACGAAATAGGAAAAGACCAAAAGACCCCTAACTTAACTGTTGTCGGAGTGACCGACGGATTGGACCTACGGGCCATAGATCAATCTACGGTCCGTAGATTGGAGTCGTAGGTCGAGTCTGCTCGACAAGGCTTCACTAAAACGAGCATAACCTTTTACTCGGAGGTCGGATTTTAGTAAACTCGGTGACGTTGGAAAGAGGATTCAATTATCTATGATATCATAGGTCATGGGACACATAATTCATTTTGTGCTAAGATTTATGACCATTTTAAGTTGACCCAATCAACAATTTTCCTTTAACTGGCTGCTGACCCTCATCTACGGTCAGACCTACAGACCGTGCATTGAACAACGGTCCGTGCTGGTCGACCGTAGTTCGTGTCATAGGCTGGGTAAAGGAGTCTTGATCCACGGACACAAACCACGGACCGTGGTCTGACCTATGGACCGTGGGTCAATACTTAACCGATTTTCTGAACTGGGTTTTGGGAGGGGTTGCAGTGGTGAACCACGGGCCGTGGTCTGACCTACGATCCGTGGATAGAAACTGTGGGTTGCACCTGCAACTTTTCAAAATCTGCATTTTGGTCTATCTAGGATACGAGGTGTTACATTATCTACCCCTTGAGAACATTCGCCCTTGAATGAAGACTAAACTAGCTGAAATAGAGGGAGAGGGCTGCAATCCCTACCATTAAGCACCAAGAACTGAATTTTTGACTGAACTGAGTTCCAAGAACATGCAAATACGCTGAAAGTGCAAGTACAAACTGAAGGAACATGATTCTAAGATTGAATTTACGCATGAATGACTAAAAAACTAAAGAGGAACTATTACCTCAAGCTGGATTGAAATCAGAAGGAAAAAGGTTAGGATACTTGGCTTTCATGGCCGCTTCTGCTTCCCAAGTGGCTCCCTCTACGGACTGACTCCTCCACCAAACCTTGACTGAAGTGATTTCTTTGTTTCTCAACCTTCTAACTTGACGATCAAAAATCTCAACTGGTACATCCTCATAAGAAAAGTTGTCTTTTACAGCCACAGTCTCTAATGGCACTACGGATGCTGGATCACCCACACACTTCTTCAAAAGTGAAATGTGAAAGACTGGATGCACTGCTGCCAAATATGCTGGCAACTCTAACTCATAAGCCACTTTTCCAATCCTTTTCAAGATCCGGTAAGGCCTTACATATCTGGGACTGAGCTTCCCTTTCTTGCCAAATCTCATCACCCCCTTCATAGGTGATACTTTTAGAAAAACCCAATCATCAACTTGGAACTTTAGTTCCCTTCTTCTCACATCTGCATAAGACTTCTGGCGACTCTGGGCAGTCTTAAGTCTATCCCTAATGAGTTGCACTTTCTCCATAGCATCAAGGACTGAATTTGGTCCTATCAAGGCTGCCTGACCTGGTTCAAATCAACCAACTGGAGATCAACATCTACGCCCATACAATGCCTCATAAAGGGCCATCTGAATGCTGGAATGGTAACTATTGTTATAGGTGAACTCAATAAGAGGAAGGTGATCATCCAACTACCCTTGAAGTCGATCACACAAGCTCTTAACATGTCCTCTAAGGTCTGAATTGTACGCTCTGCCTGAACATCTATTTGTGGATGAAATGTTGTGCTAAAGTTAGCATGAGTACCAAGACCCTTCTGAAATGACTTCCAGAAATAAGAGGTAAACTAAGGACCTCTATCTGAGATGATAGACAAAGGAACCCCATGCAACCTCACAATCTCATTAATGTAAAACTTGGTGTAATCCTCCGCCGAATCTGTAGTCCTGACCACCAAAAAGTGAGAGGACTTAGTAACCCTATCAACAATCACCTAAATGGAGTCATGTTGTTTGCGAGTACGAGGTAAACCTATGATGAAGTCCATGTTGATCACTTCCCACTTCCAAGTAGGAATGTCAATCTCTTGAGTCATGCCTCCTAGTTTCTGATGTTCTACCTCAACTTGCTGGCAATTGGGGCGCTTGACCACAAAATCTGCTATATCTCTTTTCATACCATTCCACCAATAGACTTCCCGCATATCGCGGTACATCTTAGTGGCACCTGGATGAATAAAATATCTAGATTTATGGGCCTCTGTAAGAATATGTTTTCTCAACTCTCCCACATTAGGAACACATAATCGACCCTGGTAGCGAAGCACACCATCTCCCCCTTGGGAGAAAACCTCCACTCTCTAATTGTGGACTGCACCCTTAAGTTCAAGCAACATTGGATCACTTTCTTGATTTACCTTAACCTCTACTACCAAAGAAGATTCTGCCCCATTCTAAACCGTTACACCACCATCTGATATGCTCATAAGACGAACTCCTAGGTGAGCAAGTCTATGAATATCCTTTGCTAGCTCTTTTCTTTCTTCCTCAACATGTGCTACACTACCCATAGATAATCTGCTAAGAGTATCTACTACTACATTCGCCTTACCCGGATGGTAATGCACGCTCATATCATAATCTTTGAGGAATTTAAGCCACCTTCTCTGGCGAAGATTCAACTCATTCTGGGTGAATACATACTGGAGGCTCTTATGGTCTGTGAACATATCTGCATGAACACTATACAAGTAGTGTCTACAAATCTTGAGTGCAAACACCACTGCTGCAAGCTCGAGGTCATGAGTCGGATAATTCTTCTCATGTACCTTAAGTTGTCTAGAAGCATAAGCTATAACCTTACCTCGCTGCATCAATACACTGCCTAGGTTGACCCTGGATGCATCACAATAAATGACATAACCGTCTGAACCCTCTGGTCTATTCAAAATATGAGTTGTAGTCAACCTAGTTTTCAATTCTGTGAAGCTTTTCTCACAATCATCTGACCACTGAAACTTGACCATCTTCTGAGTCAACCTAGTCAATGGTGAGGCTATGGATGAAAATCCTTCCGTGAACCTTCTGTAATAACCCACTAGACCCAAGAAATTTCTTATATTTGTCGGAAAGGGTGGTCTGGGCCATTGTTTCACTACTTCTATCTTCTGGTAATCTACTTGAATTCTTTCACTAGACACAATATGCCCTAGGAAAGCAACTGATTGTAACCAAAACTCGCACTTGTTAAATTTTGTAAATAACTGGCGATCTTTGAGAGTTTGCATAACAACTCTCAAATGACTCGCACGCTCTTTCTCATTCCTAGAGTAAATGAGGGTATCATCAATAAAGACGATAACGAACAAGTCCAAGTACTACTTGAACACTCTGTTCATCAAATCCATGAATGTTGTAGGAGCATTGGTTAGTCCAAATGACATTACTACAAATTCATAATGACAATACCGAGTTCTGAAGGCTATTTTTGGAATGTCAATATCTCTGACTTTAATCTGATGATAACCCGATCTGAGGTTTATCTTTGAGAAATGACTAGCACCCTGAAGTTGGTCAAACCAGTCATCAATCCTGGGGATGGGATATTTATTCTTGATTGTGACCTTGTTCAACTGCCTATAGTCAATGCACATTCTGAGAGAACCATTTTTTCCTTTACGAACAACACTGGTGCACCCCATGGCGAAATACTAGGTCTGATGAAGCCCTTATCTAGAAGGTCTTTCAACTGCTCTTTCAATTCCTTAAGCTCAGCTGGAGCCATTCTGTAAGGAGGAATAGAGATAGTTTGGGTATCTGGAATGAGATAAATTCCAAAGTCGATTTCCCTATCCGGAGGGACTCCAGGAAGATCTTCTAGAAACACTTTTGGAAACTCATTAACCACAGGAACTAACTCAAGCGTTGGAGATTTGAAACTAGAATCCTTAACCCGAACTAGATGATAAAGATAACCCTTAGAGATCATCTTTTTGGCCTTAAGGTAAGAAATGAATCGACCCATAGCCACTAAGATACTACCCTTCCATTCTAAGATTAGTTCGTGTGGAAACTGGAAACGAACAATCCTAGTTCTATAATCGACTGAGGCATAACAGGAATGTAACCAATCTATGCCTAGAATGATATCGAAGTCTACCATTTCTAACTCTAGCTGCCATTGATCCACCATTTCTATTAGTAGGAACTGGAACCTGCTGATTGTTCTGGTTGGTGATACTTTGAGCCAAAAGCTGAATCGCATTCTGAAACCCTGCGTTCAAAACCTCATGGTCTGGGACTAGAGGAACTGCATTAGCATTGTGTATATTAGCATTCCTTATGTAAGCCTCATAAGGAGGCATGATCTTAATCGCATAACGATGGATTAGAAAGGAGATCATACCAATGCATGATAAAATTATCAAGAAAGTGATTTTTCCTAAAACACTTTATAGCTTCCCTCTTATTAGATGTGGTGCACTTCACACCCATCAAAATGGCTCCACTTAGTACGGCTTTTCAGACATGCTAGGACTCTTAAACCTAGTGCTCTGATACCAAGTTTGTCACACCCCAAGCTGTCCCCAAGACGCGGACACGGGACCTAGGACCACAGGTGATCCCAAACTAACCCTGCTTGCATGATCATGAGCATACTAAAGAAAATAAACTGATGCGGAAGCAAAATCATAAAGTAAGTTTGAAATGATGGGGAATACCCATATACTATAACTGAGATGAATGGAAACTGATGAGTTTAATACAAAGATGATATTAACTCAATACTAAGTTGAATCTAACTATGTCTGAAATAAGTCTCTAAATTGACTAGAAATGTTGGGACATGCCCCAACTAGGTCTAGCAAAACTGAAGCTAAAGGACTAAAAATACTGAAAAGAAACTCATGACTATTGTCCTCGGAGAATGAGGACTCACCACTGATTCTACTAAACTAGAGATCGGGAACCGATCTAAGCGAGATCTAGATGCTGAGAACCTGAACCAACATCACGAGAAGATGTAACGTACGTATGCATCAGTACTTGAAAGGTACTGAGCATGCAGAATAGAGTAATGCTGAAATAACATCATAACTGAACAAAGAAAATATGCAATGACATAATCTGAACGTGATATAAATACTGAATGCTGAGATAATTGAATGCAGTGACCAATTTATAACATGCTGACTGAATACTGAATGAACTGCAAATGTGGTCAATGCAATAGAGTCTGACAAAACTGTGGGAGCTACTAATAACCGATAATAAAACCACATGAGCTAATGTAGAGTCCAATGTATACACCCTATCTAGAGGACCTAATATACCCGGCCAAAGGTATAGAGGCATGACTGGCGTAATCACTAACTGATATTGCCCACAGAGGGGACTTACACCTACATGGCTCGTAGTTCTGGGACTATATGGGTATGCTGAACCCTAGTTCAACTCGTTATTATGGTACTCCCAATAGATTAAGTGATTAACACATTATGACTGAGTTTCTGTATATAATGGATAGCTCAAAACTGAACATGCAATCTGAGAATGCAACAATTAATCTAATAATGATGCGTTCATAAACTGAGGCATGTATAATTGAATCCATTATGACTGAAATACTAAATAGCTCAAAATATTGACATATAGATACTCATACTTGAAACTATTTCTTAGAAAACAATTCAAAATCATATTATACTATGATCATTGATTATTTGGGAAGTCAGACTGCATAAACATTGATGGTATATCTAGATACCATACTGTTCATACATTGATGACCTACTCGATTGTCATACTAATCATGTTTTAAAAGCTCTTTCTCAAAGCTCATCTTAACTTTCTCAAAAACTCAGTTTAAAACTCAAGTGTTGTCTAAAAATAAAGCTTCTCAAGATTTGTAACTCAAGATAGTGTTTATGCTGAAATATACTGATAATGTGGCGTTCAAAACTAGAGCATGTATATCTGAATAACTGAAATATCTGACCTAGCATGTGTAATTCAAGAACTAAAGAAATACATAGCTAGGGTTGTGGAATTCATGCAATTAATTGAGTACAAACATGATAATCTAATTTGGGACATATTCATAAGTAATTCATGATAATCTGCTAAAATTATAGAAACCCTAAGTTTGTTCGTAATCATGGAATCAAGAATCTAACTGAATTCTAGGGACCTAATGGGCGAAGGAACCCACTAGTAAAATCCCACATACCTGGTGACGAATTTCACGGAGAAATCTTTCGATTTCGGGGCTGGAACTGAAGGAAATTTGCTACGTTCTTGAACTAGGGTTCTTGACTTCGTTCTCCTCTTAATGTTCTAATTTTTCTAACTTTTGATTAATGATTTGACTTAGGTAAGTTATAGTTATGTTTCTAGGCTTAAACTGGCTAATACCTCATGATTTAGGGTCTAAACGGCGTATCTTAGGGGTCCAACGAAATAGTAAAAGACCAAAAGACCCCTGACTTAACTGCTAGAATGACCGACGGATTGGACCTACGGGCCATAGGTCAATCTACGGTCCATAGATTGGAGTCGTAGGTCGAGTTTGCTCGACAAGGCTTTACTAAAACGAGCATAACATTTTACTCGGAGGTCGGATTTTAGCAAACTCGGTGGCGTTGGAAAGAGGATTCAATTATATATCATATCATAGGTCATGGGACACATAATTCATTTTTTAATAAGAGTTATGACCATATAAAGTTGACCCAATTAACAATTTTCCTCTAACTGGCTGTTGATCCTCATCTACGGTCAGACCTATGGACCGTGCATTGAACGACGATGCATGCTAGTCGACCGTAGTTCATGTCAGAGTCTGGGTAAAGGAGTTTTGATCCACGAACAGAGACCACGGACCGTGGTCTGACCTACGAACCGTGGGTCTGTCCGGGGGTTGAGACTTAGATGATTTTCTGAGCTAGGTTTGGGGAGGGGCTGCAGTGGTGAACCGCTGACCACCCGCATGGGCCGTGGTCTGACCTACGATCCATGGATGGCAACCATGGGTTGCACCTGTAACTTCTCAAAATCTACATTTTGGTCTATCTAGGATACGGGGTGTTACACAGTCCCACTCATAGCAAATTTGGCATCTATTATTAGGAAACCTCTGCCGGGCAGTAGATTTGAACTAAAGCAGAGCATGGTACAGATCCTCCATTCTAATGGGAAATTAAATGGTCTCCCCCATGAGGATCCTCAAATCCATCTTAGGACTTTCATAGACATTACCAATACATGTGTCCCAATTGGAGCCTCATGAGACTATGTAAGGTTGTCTTTGTTCCCATACTCATTGTTAGGGGCTGGAAGGTGTTGGTTAGACTCTGAGCCACCAAACTCCATCACTACTTCGGATGAT
Source organism: Solanum stenotomum (assembly GCF_019186545.1). NCBI lineage: Eukaryota > Viridiplantae > Streptophyta > Magnoliopsida > Solanales > Solanaceae > Solanum > Solanum stenotomum. The sequence continues at coordinate 10,247,324 of NC_064287.1, forward strand.
CTAGCAAAGAAGTTCCTGAGTCGATTTTTTCCATCCAAGAAAATCGCTAAGCTGAGGGGTCAGATACTAAACTTTGTTCAAAATCAAGGGGAGGATATGTACCAAGCATGGGCGCATTTCAAACAAATGTTGAATGCTTGCCCACACCATATCCAAACCAATGAGGTACTTGCTCACACTTTTTTTGAGTGTTTAAACTATAAAGCTTGTTCTCTTCTTAATAGTGCAGCAGGTGGATAGGCCCTATCCATAACAAGGGAAGAGTTCTTCGCCTTACTTGATAAACTTTCTGAAGGGAACAAAGGGTATGAGAGGGAAATGTCTAGAACCCCAACCCAAAAGGCTAAAGGGATCTTAGATGTAGACCAAGCTAATGCCATAAATGCCAAATTAGATACAATGCAACATAACATGACCTTACATTTGAAACAAATGGCTCTAAATCAGGCACTGGTAAACGTGGTACAACAGGCAGCAAATTGGTGTTAGGTATGTGGTAGTGGAACTTATGAAACCGAGCAATGTAAGGCAAACCTGGATTCCGTAAATTATGTGAGAAATGCACAAAGGGGTGGATTTTAAAAAAATTATGGCAATACTTACAACCCTAGTTGGAGGAACCATTCTAACTTCTCCTGGGGTGGGAACCAAAACCAAAATCAAGCGCAAGGGGCTAACCAATACCGTTCTCAAGGCAATACCAAAATCCTAACCAAGGCGCAAATCCTAGTGCACCAAAAGGGTGATGACAAATGAAGAGCTACTCCAAAAGCTCATGACTGAGTCGACTGAATCCTACCCAAGGATCAATGTCGACTGAATCCTGTGATGAAAGAAGTGGTGAGAAAGGAAGTCATAAAGTGGCTACATGCTGGAATTGTGTACCCAATATCTGATAGTAAGTGGGTAAGTCCGATACAATGTGTTCCCAAGAAGGGAGGTATAATAGTGGTAAGGAACGAAAAGAATGAGTTGATTCCTACTAGAACAGTGACCGGGTGGAGAATTTGCATGGATTACCGGAAACTAAATGATGCTACCCAAAAAGATCACTACCCCGTTCCCTTCATTGATCAAATGCTTGACCGACTAGCAGGGCAGGAGTATTATTGTTTCATAGATGGATATTTCGGTTACAACCAAATCTTGATTGCTTCCGAGGATCAGGAAAAGACCACGTTCACTTGTCCTTATGGCACATATGCTTTCAAGCTCATGCCATTCGGACTTTGCAATGCATCGATGACTTTTCAATGGTGTATGATGGCCATTTTTCATGATATGGCAGAAGACTTTGTTGAGGTGTTCATGGATGATTTTTCCGTCTTTGGGAAGTCTTTTAAGGTATGTCTCCAAAATCTTGATAAACTACTTGCTAGATGTGAGGACACTAACTTAGTTCTAAACTGGGAAAAGTGTCATTTTTTCGTTAGAGAGGGGATAGTGTTAGGACACAAGGTGTCTAAGGTTGGTCTAGAGGTTGATAAGGCCAAGGTAGAAGTTATTGAAACATTGGCCCCTCCTATTTCTGTAAAAGGTGTGCGTAGTTATCTTGGTCATGCAGGTTTTTACAGGTGATTCATCAAGGATTTTTCCAAGATTGTGAGACCTATGTGCAGTCTTTTGGAGAAGGAGGTGAAGTTTGACTTTGATGAGAGGTATTTGAAAGCTTTTGAGATGTTGAATAGGAACTTAATTGAGGCTCCCATCTTAATTGCTCATGATTGGGGATTACCATTTGAACTTATGTGTGATGCAAGCAACGTAGCAGTGGGTGCAGTGTTAGGACAAAGAAAGAATAAAGTATTCCACTTGATCTATTATGCAAGCAAGACCCTTGACTCTACACAAGCTATTTACACAGTGACTGAGAAGGAGATGCTGGCTCTAGTGTTCGCCTTCGACAAGTTCAGATCGTATTTGGTAGGTACTAAAGTGATTTTTTTTACTGACGATGCAGCGATCAGGTACTTATTCAACAATAAGGATGCTAAACCAAGGCTGATTCGATGGATATTGCTTCTCCAAGAATTTGACCTTGAGATCAAAGATAGGAAAGGTACTGAGAATCAAATAGCAAATCACTTATCTAGGTTGGAGGATTTTCACATGTTAATGAAGGTGAGCAAATTCGGGAAGAGTTTTCGGATGAACAATTGATGGCATTAGATATCTCTCAAGTGCCATGGTATGCAGATATTGTGAATTTGATAGTAAGTGGCGATTATCCTCTGGGTGCAACCACCCAACAAAAGAAAAAGCTTAATCGTGATGCCAAGTACTATATCTAGGATGAACCATTCTTGTTCAAGCAAGGTGTAGACCGGGTAGTGAGAAGGTGGATTCCAGAATCTGAGGTTCACAAACTGCTTGAAAGTTGTCATGCTAGCCCCTATTGAGGTCACCATGGAGGAGAGTGAACTGCTGATAAGGTACTAAAATTTGGTTTCTTTTGGCCCTCGTTATTTAAAGATTCTATTGCTTTTGTGAAGGGTTGTGATAAATTCCAAAGGTTGGGTACTATCTCAAGAAGACATGAGATGCCGCTAATTAATATTTTGGAAATGGAAATCTTTGATGTGTGGGGTATTGACTTCATGGGTCCATTCGCACCATGTAGTGGAAACCAATACATTCTTGTGGCTATGAATTATGTTAGTAAATGGGTTGAGGCGGTCGCTCTTCCTTCCAATGATTCAAGGGTGGTGATAAAGTTCATCAAGAAGCACATCTTCACTCGCCTTGTCACTCCAAGGGGAATTATTAGTGATGGAGGTAAGCATTTCATTAACCATCTTGTTAAGAATCTTCTTGCTAAGTATGGTATTCGTCATAAGGTTGCTACAATTTACCATCCTCAAATGAGTGGCCAAGTGGAGGTTTAGAATAGAGAGGTGAAGCAATTTTTGCAGAAAATGGTGAATGCGCAAAGGAAAGATTAGTCTGAGAAATTAGATGATGTGTTGTGGGCATATAGGACTGCGTATAAGACACCAATTTGGATTTCTCCCTATCACATAGTGTTTGGTAAAGCATGTCATCTTCCGGCAGAATTAGAACATCAAGCGTATTGGGCAATTAAGATGTTGAACTTGGACCCCGAGCTGGCCGGTAAAAAGAGAGTGAATCAGCTGCATGAACTTGAAGAGTTTAGGCTCCACGCTTATGAGAATGCCAAGCTATACAAAGAAAAGACAAAGAGGTGGCATGACAAGCACATAGTAGCTCGTACCTTTAATTCGGGAGATAAGGTACTACTCTTCAACTCGAAACTAAGGTTATTCCCTAAAAAACTATGATCGAAGTGGAGTGGTCCTTTTGAAGTGGTCAGAATGACACAACATGGGGTTGTTGAACTTAAAGGTAAGACTGGCCTTACATTCTTGGTCAATGGGCAAAGGGTGAAACACTATTTCGGTGAGAATTCGAATCTTGATCGAGAAGCTCTTGAGCTAAATGATGAATGATCCAAGCTACGTCGTGCCGTGATATTAGATCAAGCGCTACATGGGAGGCAACCCATGAACAATATGTAATAAATAGGTAGTTCGTCTTTGAATTCTTGAAATTTTTGTTAGTAGCTTAGTTTAAATTTTTAGAATATAGGTTAGTTTTAGCTAGATAGGATTTTTCATTATTTGTAACTTAGCTTATAATAGTGAAAAAATAAAACTGTAACCAGGTGCACTGGCAGGCGCACCGCGCCAGGCTTTAAAGTTCTGCTTCCTTTTTGGGCCACCTTATGGGCGCGTCGCGCCTCAATCGTGCCTGCACCTGTAGACTGGCATACTGCGCGCCAATGCTTGAAGTTCTGCACCGAGTTTCAGGCGCACCGTGATCCCATCCTGCCCACGCCCAGATTTTTTGGAAACCGGGTTTCAGCCCGACCCACTAATAATAAAACCCCCCAACTCCTACATTCATCCCCTATTCCCATTATTCCATTGACCCAAACCCCAAAGTTTCTCCCACTCTTTTCTCTTCTTCTTCTTCTTCCCTCTCCTAATTCCTCCATTAACCCACCTCCAACTCCTCTTTTCCACACACTTCCCCTTTTCTTCAACTTTTCTTTCTCCCACAACTCCATTATAAGTACTTCCACCTCTCCAAATTTCTTTCCTATTTTTCTCAAACCAAATTTTCAACTCTTCTTCCCTCACCTCTCACTGCCCAAAACCGACCCCCTCCCCCAAATTTTTCTAATTTTTTTTTCTTATTTCTTTCTTCTTTTTCTCTAGTTTCTCCTCTTAACAGGTTCCAATGGCACCTAAGGCAAAGAATGTGGCGGGTTCTAAGCAGAGTAGGAAGGGCGAAGCTTCCGGGTCCGATAATAGGGAACCGGCCCAAAAGTTTGGGAAAAAGGCGGTGAAAGAGTATGGGTAGCTGTGGTTTGACTGTCAGTGGGAACCTAAATACATGGGAGATGAGTATGTCGATGAGGTAAGGTTGCAAACTCAATTTCTGACTATATATAGGACTGTTGTGGAGTTGGGGCTGAAATTTAATTTCGCTCATCCGGGTGATTGTAATATGACATTGGTACGTGAGTTTTATGCTAATTGGATCACGAAAACACAAATTAAACATGTGCCTATTAGAGGCAAGGATGTGAGATTTTCAGCCCGTGTTTTGAATGAGTTGTTGGGCACCCCCAACTGTGACGCCGATGAGTTTAATAGACTAAAAGAGACCCTTCCGTACACAGATATTAGGCATACATTGTGTGGGGTTGAGTCCAAGGCTAGGTGGGGGTGTAGCAATGACACCGGGAGGCATAACACCCTCAATTTTGCAAATTTCAATTTGGTTACTAGGGTGTGGTTAAAGATTGTTTGTAGTGTGTTGCTTCCTGCGAAACATTTGTCTGAAGTTACTAGGGATAGAGTAGTGCTAGTGTACATGCTGATGAAGGGGATGCCCATTAATGTTTGGGCGATCCTAAGGCAGCACATGATGAAATTCAGGAACAATATGCGGTGGTGGTTTTGCTATGAGGGTTTGATTACCTGTTATCTGAGGTCCCAAGGAATAGAGGATGAGGCTTTTGATCTGACCATTGCTTTTCACCCAGATCTGACGGGTAAGCTAGTTGATGTGATGAGGACTAAGGCACTTGATACATCACATGGACCGGTTCTGTCTGCCTTGGAGAGGCAAGCTGGTGACAACAATGTCATGGCTAGGATGTTTGGGATGGCTGAGTTGCAACTGCGGATAGGTGGTTGTCCTGTTACTGATGCTGAGATGGAAACGATGGAATGTTATCCCTTGTATGAGAGTACGGCATTTTTGTGTTAGACTGGTCCTGCCTTTTCGGAGCCTTTAGATGATGACGAGGCTACTGCTGATGAGGCAATGGATGATAAGGAGGAGGATGATGCTAAAGAGGGTGAGGCGAATGCCTTAATGGTGTGCAACGGTGGCGACGACGAGGCCTAGAGGCCCCAGGGAGTATTCCTAATCCTATACTTTGTTTTAATTGTGCATCGAGGACAGTGCTTATTTTTAAAGTATAGGGTGGGGTAATATTCTTTGTTGTACATAGTTGCTTACTGCTTTATCGAGTCTAGTGTTAGTTTTTAGTTAAATTTTTAAAGTTTTTTATTTTTTTATTTTGAGTTCCTCAGCGTTTTTTTTCGGTACTTTTGCTGAGGATTGTCCCTTGGAACCAACTAGGACTAGTCTATTGCTTTATTGAGTCTTAGAGTCGCCATAGGAGTGACAATTCCCAATGATGGATGGATGACAACCATCTTAAGGGAATATTAGTCACATAGAGGAGTAGGATTGAGAAACCAACCTTGGTCTTTTGAAACTATGTCCGAATAAGTTAGCCAAATGCCATGGGTAGTCATAATTGGAAAACTGCAATAGAATGCTAACCTTGTAACAAGCATGTGTTCCTAGTTTTGACTCAAAACAAAATGAAAATGGACTTAATTGTAGTAATGTTGTAATGCAACTTGTATGAGCATATTAGTTGATATATCCTTATATGTGTCATGATTCCATGAGTGGTGAGAATTGATTTGTTTTTGCTCAACCTGATATCTAGAACTTGTCTTGTGTGTGTTGAATTAGTAGCTTGTATCACTTAGGGAATGTGATTGAGGAATTTCTTTGAAATAGCCAGTTCTTAACTCTACTTGTATGCATACCATGGAAATTATCCCTAGTGAAGAAGCCCCATTGAGACTTTAGCCTTGTTTATTGATAAACCACATGATAAGCCGGAATCCGTTTGTTGATACCATGCCTTTTGATCCTATGAAAATCCTTAATGCACTGTGTTAAAGAATAAGGGTTGAAAATTGTTGGTTGATATAGCTAAGGGTGAAATTCTACATTGTGTGGAAAAGAAAATTCTATTTTGGCCCTGGTCCTTAGTGACAAAGTGTACCTTGACTAAAATTGAGGGTGGCTAATTTAGAACTATGCTCGAAACATCGGCCCTGATCCTATCAAGGATAATGTGTACCTTACTCGGATGTTAAAATCTAGAGTTTGGATGGCTAGTGCAAAGGCATTAAAAAAATGATGAAAAAGAAATAAAGAGCAAATATGTAGCAATAAAGGGGGTACATGGTCATGAAGTGTATACTAGGAGGAAGGAAAAGCTATGTAGGAGATTGTTGGCAAAATAATAACATGTGCATTAGGGAGGTGTAGTCACTAAAATGATTTCCCAACTATTACATCCCTTACCTTAAGCCAACATTACAACCAAATTAAAGTCCTCTTGATTCCTTGAGAAGTATAATGCGAAAGTAAGAACACACTATGGGCAAGCTTATGGTATGTTGAGGAAAGTAAGAATTTCTTTTGTGAGAGTGGGTTGATTTTTTGGAAAAAATAGGCCTTGTTGAGTTCGAAATTGTTTGAGTGAAAGGCTTTACTAAACATAAACAAGTGAGGGAATTCATGACATCTGTAGGATTATCTAATTGATGTGTGGTATGAGTTTGCATTAACCCGGAAAAATAACAAAGGAGTCATTCTTTGAGCATGTGTTGTACTTGGTGTAAATGTTGTGAATTGTTGCATCCAATGTGAGCTACAATATCATGATTAAAAATGTTTGGTTGATTTTAAGGTGGGTTGATAAGTCCAAGGGTTGTGATAAAGAGTTGATAGTCTAGAGATTGTTTGAGGACAAACAAAAGTCTAAGTGTGGGGTGGTGTTCTTAGGCATATTTATATGCCTAAGTTGTCAATAATTGGCCATAAAGTTCTTGAATTGAGAAATGATCATGAGTCTATTAGCTTGATTTTTGTTATACTTGTGATGATTGTGTACTTACACACATGATTAGTTGTTTCAAGAACTCTCGAAGGAATTGGAGTTGGAACGAAGAAAGAAGGAGAAAAGACGCGCAAGAAATTGACTAAGTGTGAAGACCCCATAGATTGGCGTACTGAGAGGCGCCTCGCACCAGCAACCAAAGTTCTGCGCCAATTTTCAGGCGCGCTACTTGGCGCACTGGCACACAAGGGGAATTTCTGCACGCGCTGCTAGGCCCGATGGAGGCGCGACACATCCCACTTTTTCTGACTTTTCCAACTTTTAAACATTAAATAGGATTCCTAATTTGAGTAGGATTTGTTCCCAACTTTTCCTACTATTACAAATAGATCCTTAGGGCTTCATAATTGGGGTTCGACTTTTGATTTAGTGTGCAAGAGCAAGAATTCAAGTTTGTAATAGGTTTTAATGCTTTAAGTCTTCTATTTTCCGATAATTGCATGAACTATTGTATTTTCTTGTTTTCTATTAGCATGAGTAGCTAAACGCCCTAGTTCTGGGGCTATAGCTACGAATTGATTGTTGATTATTTGAGGTTGTTGAATTAATTTTTGGTTGTCATTATAAGTTACTTATATATTCTTGTTTTAGTATTTTATGCTTGCGCACCATAAGATAAATCTATTGTCTAATCTTAAAATCGGGAGAGGAGAGGTTAGATAGACCAGAGAATATAGAGAGCTTGGTCCACCCATTAAATTGAGGTGATTAGTGTTCAGGAGTGACACCCAGATGAATACCTTGCTTGGTTACGAAATAGGATAAAATATAAATGCTCGCCAGTTAGTCTATTTATCCCCGCTCAATGATGTAGTTATACAGCTAAATGAGATGCGTATAACCCGGATCATATCATCAACCCTATAAACTAGTAACTTGACAACTGAAATTAGTTCTAAGCCAATAATATGATACATGATATTCATTATATGTTGTAGCCCTGGAATTTCTCTTAACTTGCTTGAAACATTATATCAAAGTCGTTCACAATTAGTTACTTTCATTTAGTGCATAATTATTAGTAGATAAACAATAAATCATCAACTTGGAAAGATTACTTTTTACTTTTGGTAGTAGAATTAAGTGAATACATATTGATCATAAGTCCCTTGGGAACAATAACTCATATCTTAAAGAATCTATATTACTTGCGCGACCACATACACTTGCGTGTATATTGGGGAGCAATAGAGATATTGAAGTCGCATACTCCCTCAATATATATAGTGAACTGAGCAATAAATTAAGCCTCAACACAAACATATGGTCAAGTCTCATCATTAAGTGGTTAGATATCATGCCTCATATCAATTTTGATAATTATATATAATGGAGGTTTTACACTCTAATGCAATTGAAGCTCTAAAAATAATTCATCATAGCTATACAATCATAAGAAAAGTTAAAGAGAAGAATGATGATAAACAAAGTGTACATTAGTAGACCATATTTATGAATATGTTACATTTACAGATAATACTAACAAAGGAAGCAACATCTGACTTTTTACCCATTAATAACAAAAATAGCTAAGTTGATTGGGGATTGTAAAACAAAAATGGATTTTAATTGTTACAAAACATTTCTATGTAAATATATAGAAGCTGAAGACAATTTTGTAATAAAGCATGTTAATTTCACTACTTATCAGCATACATACGGATAGCAAGCTCAGTCTACTATACAACTATGTCTCAGGACCAATGCAGATGAAATGCTCACAAATAATCAGAAGCTGACCATTTTCACATCAATATAAAATTCATAACAACACAATCATGATACAACATCAACAATGAATCGATAAACTTTTCATATCATTCCCAACACATCTGACATCAATATACAATCAAGTTACCTTTTATTACCTCCTTTTTATCATTAGGACCATTCAATATGAAAAATTCAATACAACATCAAGTTCCATTACTCCCCAACACATACTACAAGGAACTACATGATTCTATACATTTAACAGAGGTCAAATATCCAATTGACTCAAATAATCAAACAATCTCTCCGTGACTTGACCCCCCCCCCCCTTCGTTGCGCTTCCAAATCAATGCAATCTATAAATATAAATAATCACAATAAGATTTCGAAACTAACAACACCCATATTACCATATGTCTAGCCTAGACCCAAAAACTTACCTAAATCTATAATCAAATTTCTAATATTGATGTCAATTAACGTGTCAACTCTCATTTTTTCCAAATTTCAAGTCTAGGGTTCTGTTCCAACTTCTCCAATATCATAATTCTTATGGTATTAATGTAATAACATATAACTGATATCTAATTACTTATCTCAATATATTAAAACTTTAATCATGATACAATTTTATACAAAAAATGACAATTATATTCTGACTCTCAATTTACACCCTAATCATTGGAATACTATTACCTCCAACTATGAATAATCATTGTTTCATATTGAATAATATCCAATACTTGGGATTAGTAAAATAGTAGGTTCCAAGCTTCCAACAAATCGTGTAAAAAAATGGTACAATATCTACAATCAGATGTGTTTCATTCCTTTTAAGAAATAAAATACCCTAATGGCCACCATTGATTACGATCCTGTAACACCCCAAAAATTTCTAAAGTTCAGACTCGAACCATTCTTCATATACTTGTAGGGTCATATCGGGTGATTCAAAAATTACCTATATATGTAAATGTAAATTTTTTAGTGTGGGAATGATTTGGATATGAATTAATGTCACTAGAATCCCCTAGCGCAAAGTAGAGTTGAAAGTATTTCCTTATCGATTAAGCTTTGATGTAAAATTCTACTTGGGTCAACTTCAAATGACCATATCTCTTAGAATATAAAGAGTTACATATCTCATAACCTATCCAATTAAAGGTATTTTTATCTACTTTCCAACGCCACCAATTTCGCCTCAATCCCATTTTTGAGTAAACAAATTATGACCATTTTAGTAACTGGTGTAGTGCAGTTTCGTTTTAGACGCGTGAAAATTATAAATAAGGTGTGCTACCAGATACCGTAGGAAATATATTTGAATTATATTTCCAACGCCACCGAGTTTGCTCAATTTTGAGTTTGTATGAGGGAGATATACCCATTTGAAATCCGGATGTCTAAATAAGGAAAGTCAAAACTAAATTTTAGGAGGGTACTTTGGTCTTTTCACTACCCAATTATTTAATTTCATTTTTGGTAATTAATTTGGGGTCTAAACTGATTTGGTTCAGTTTACGCTTCATCAAAAAGAGTTAGGGTTTTGAGAGGAGAAAAGAAGAGGAGAAAAGAGGAAAGGAATCAAGGAAGTCAAGTTCTTGAAGTTAAGCTTGTGGATTTTTCCAAGGGTTAATCCTTACGAGGTATGTGAGATCACATAGCATTGAGTTCGTTCACCCATGCACCAATCATGATATATTTCAGCTAATTTATGTTCTTGAAAGTATAGAAATTTAGTTCTTGATGGATTTTGTTGAAGTTTCTATTGGGTTCTTGATTGTCGAAGTTGTTGAGGAGTTCTTCATTTAAATTCATGAAATTAGATGTCATTTTGAGTAGATTTTTGCATATTTTGGTTATGTATTCGAATCTAAGTGTTTGGGGGAAGGAATCATTCAAATCTAGGGGGTTTGAGTTGAAAAATGACTAAGGAAATTTGTTAAAAAAACTGGGGAATGGGTGTGGGGCGCCGCACCACTCAGAGCGCCCCACATAGTGGTTTGTGGTTTGTGGTTTAGGCTCTGGGGCACTGCACCATCCAGTGCGCCCCAACCCAGCTTCTGTAGTTTCGGCGCTAGCTGCCCGCGTCACTCAGAGCGCCAGGATCGCCAGGTCCCCTACCATTTCACACTTCTTTCCATTTGAGTTCCCTTGCAACGTACCTAAGTTTTCTAATTGATTTATACACTCTAAGGTATGTATAAACATCATGAAATCATCCATAAACATGAGATAGTGAACTTTGAATCCATAATTCAATTCAAGGAAAGTTAAGAGTCAAGTCAAGAGAAGTTCTTAGAGTCTTCCAAAAGTCTATTACAAATGTTTTAATTTTATTTTAAGACTTGAGTTTTGAGTTGAGTAAAGAGTAAAGATTGAAGTTCATTTCTTCAAAAGAGTATATGGGGACTATGTATTCCCAAAGAATAAAATCTTTTCACATTTAAACAAGAAAGGAAACACCGATTTCCAACAAAGCCTTTGAGCTAGTTTTTTTCAGTAAAAGAGTAAGTGCTTTCACAATTAAGCAAGAGAGGAAACTTTGATTTCCTAAAGAGCCTTAGGGATAGTTTTTGAGCAATTATCTCAAACCATAGAATAAAGTTATGTTTTTAAACATATGAGCTAGTATATTTTGAAGAGTAGTATTGAGCACCGATATGGGGAGGAGTTCATACAACTCCCAACCCCCATAAACCATGTAGCCATCATTGGTAGAAAAGGGACATACTTTTTAGATGATTCCTTAGTGCTTTTTAGCATAGACTTGTGGATCCACTTAGCAGTTAGGTTCTATACCCCTGGTTAGGTAGAGGACGTCCCTTGTAGCATGAGGCAAAATATTGTACCATCAGTTAATCTCACAGAGATGGTTGTTGGTTAGAGAAACTCCCACAGAAGTATTTTATATTCTTATATACACAGTGTTAATTGTATTTTTATATACAAACAGAGTTTATATTGTATTGCATACAGATTGAGTTACTTTTGTAATTCTAAATACACAAACTTGTTATCCATGTGTTAAAATCTTTTCTTTGTATTGCATTCCTATTATTGATTTAAATTGAAATGAGTTAGTTGAGTTGAGTTGAGCCCAGGTATGTTTTTTTAATCCTTTTCAAACTTATGTCTTGTTTTAGAATTCCCCTCTCATGCTCGTACATTCAATGTACTGATGGATGCCATTTGATTTGCATCATTATTATGATTTAGATACAAGTAACCGGGATCAACATCTAGCACATCATTGATTATAGTTGAGCTTCAGAGTTGTTGGTGAGCCTTCTTGCTTCCGGAGGATCCCTTTTATTGATTTATCAGTTAGTTCATTAGGATGTCGTGGGTCTTGTCCTGACATCCATCTCAGTTGTTAGAGGCTTCATACACAGTTAGTTGATGTTAGTTCTTGAGTCTTTCCATTTCAGTTATGCTTGAAACTTGAGTTGCCATTTTGGCCAGTTAATGTTTAATTATAATACATTCTCAGTTATCTTTGAGCTTTTAGTTTACTTTTAAAGCACATTATGTTTGAGTAAAGTCTTCCACTAAGAGTTAAACCAGGCCAAGAGTTCGCTTGGGGCCAACAATGGTTCTCGAATGCCAGACCCGCCCAGGGTGTAGGTTCGGGGTGTGCCACTTTCCAACTCAAATTCTTCCATACAATTATGAATCACTAATGAAAATCATAAATCTTGGTCATAGAAATTTCAAGAAACTGATTCAAGAATCTCAAGAAAGGTTTTCTTGATTGTTTAACTTCAAGCTCGGTTGTCAAGGCTTCTAATCGAGTTCTTCTTCAATATACTTCAATAACCTTGTCCTTTCTAGTATGTAAGGCTATCATAGTGTTGGACTAGTTCGTACTCACACCCTACATCTACTTTCACATCACTAAAAGAGTAATCTAGGATTTTATCCCTATATTTGAGTATTCTTGAGAAAAGTTGATTTTGAGTTCTTCAATTCCTGATTCTTTTGAAATTCTATTCCCACGTATTGGATTTCTATATTGTTATTGAGATCCTTGAGTTAATTTGTTCATTTCTATAATTCAGCATGAACCCTATTTTGAGTTATAAATCTTGAGGAGTTTTTCAAAGCCAACACTTGAGTTTTAAACTAAGTTTTTGAGGAATTAGATGAGTTTTGAGAAAAAAGTTTAAAGATTCTATTTCTTAAAGACTTAAGGGTTTTTAATGTTATTTTATTCATATATATATATATATATATATATATATATATATATATATGTACCTATGTTGATTATTGGACATGAAAGATAAGTTCATAATTGCATGTTTTCCAGAAGGTAAACACCTCTCATGTTTTGAAAAGTATTTCAAATAATGTAAGAATTCCATTTATTGTAATGGCTGAATTGAGCACAAAGCTATGTTAATTATTTTTGGATTAGTATCGAGCACCGAGTTGGGTTAGAGCCTTTTTTTATTCAAAAGTCCCATTGAACTACGTAGCTAGCGTAGGATAGGATATCATTGACTTTTCATGCGACTCCTCACCGCCTCTCAAAAGGCATATAGTGGGATCCATAGTCACAATATCATCCTATACCCCCGGCAAGGTATAGGATGGGCCCTTGCAACGTGCGGCAGGACGTTGTATCATTGCTAGACTCATGGTAACAGTTATCGGTTAGAGAAACTCCCCACAAGTAAAGTATAGTATTTTCATGGTGCTTTGATTGTATATTTTATTGTAAAGCTTAAATGGTTCACTTCATGTTCATGTATTCATTCAGTTGAGTTGTTTTAGGTCATTCAGTTAAGTTATTTGTTTACTCTGCCATATTAAATACTCGTACATTCCATGTACTGATGTCATTCGACCTGCATCTTTTTATGATGCAAATATAGGTGTTCATGATTATCAATACAAGTTTCATTGAGATCATTCTACACTTAAGTTAGCTTTGGTGAGCCTCCTTGTATTCCAGAACACTTCACAGTTACTTTTGAGTTAGTAGTTTTGAGATATCGTGGGTCTTATCCTGACATCCTTCCTTAATAGTAGAGGCTTCATAGATATACAGTCTTGGAGAGTCTTTCAGTTTCAGATATTTTATTTAAAACTTATGTTTCATACTTAGTATATCCAATTCAGTTTTGAGATTGAATAAATTGTTTTAAACGTTTCTTTCAATTTGATGCTTATGTATGCTCAAGTTATTCTTTCACTTGTAGTAAGCCATGATGAGGGTTCGCTTGGGGACCAGCAATGGTTTTTGAGTGTCGGTCACGTCCAGGGTGTAGGCTCAGGTCATGACAAACTTGGTATCAGAGAAGAGAGTTCAAGTGTCCTAGGGTGTCTATGAAGCTGTGTCAGTAGGATCTTATTTATGGTTATGAGGCCCCCACTTCTATAAATGAGAGACTACAAACACTTAAGAAAAGTTTCCCTTGTTTCATACTATAAATCGTGCAATAGAGTTGTGTCTTAAGGAACTTACTCAGACTCGTGCATTTCTTAGATGCATTCGAGTATCCCCCATACTCAAGTTTGTTGAAAACAAAAGTCAGTTCATTATCAATGAGTTACTCTTAGCAAAAGTCTTGAGAAATTTATGAGACTACAGAAGGGCTTAAGAGAAGCCCATGATTGAGCTTAAGTGTTGAGATTCAAAAGAATGCATTATTATTAAAATGAATAGTGTATTTGAGCTAAAGCGAGATGTATTCCCATACTCTTTTCTCTAAACCTTGTTTCATTTAAGACCCTTATGCGAAATTGTATTTCGGATCTTGGGTAGTATTTTTACCTGAAAACAGAGTATGAGTTATGAGATTATAAGCAGTGGCAATAAGAGTGCCAAAAGTTAAAAGAACGCATATAGAGGTTCAGTTATCTAAGAAAGGGAGATAGTGATAAAGCAAGCTATGTTATTATATTTATACACCTAGTAGGTTATTAATGAGGAGTTTTCCCGTATGGGTAGACTAAGAAGTGATGAGTTTGCGTAGATTGAATGATAGGAGGTAGAGTAAGAATTACTAGTTTTGTTGAGTTAGAGTATACCTTAACTAGAAAGGAGGTTATGATTATGTGTCATAGTGTTGGTAACGACCAAGTGTAGGTGCTCGATAGAAAAACATGAATATTCATGAGGTGATAAATCTAAGCTAGGCTATGACTTTTGAGGGAAAGCCCATAATATTCAAAGTGTTATAGAACTAACTAGGCAATGAAGTATAGGGAATGAATAAATAATACTTAAGTTGTGAAGTGGAATGTGGCAGTAATATGTAAGGATGTAGACTGAGAGATAAATATTGACTACTTGTCATGAGGTTTTAGTGGGTGAGTGTTTCTTAATTTTTATCTAGTAGTTGTAAGTTAGTATAGCAAGCGATAAATCATATTGATATCCGGGTTTAGTAATAACATTAAGCTTGAATTTGAGATGTGTGTCGTGATCAAAAGAATGACAACATGAGGGTGATGATGTTAGTCTTGAGATCTAATCTAGTAGACTTGACATAGAGTAGGTGAGGAATTGAGATGTTAGCTGCAATGAAGATGAGTGGTACAAGTGAGAGATTCTAACTTTTAGATAAGGGAAGTGAAGTGTGGCTAAGTCGTAAGAGTAATAAGAGCATTAAAAGGTGTACCAAGATTGTATGTAATCAGACGAAGTTCCAATTAAGTTAATGATTTTCCATGTGTGCCTAGATAGTATATTTGAGCTGTCAATGTGGAATAGGTTGAGTAAGCATTATTTTTTCTCCTTAAGAGTTAAAGTAAACAGCCTTATAAGCCAATGAAAAGATGTTAATAGAAGAATCTTAGAAAGAAGTCCTAGAAGGAATAGTAGTACCTTCTTATAGAGAGTTTTGTAGCCATGAGGTAAGCCTTTTCAAGTATTAAAGGAAATGTAGACCAGTTTAGAGATGAGGAAATAGGTCCGTTGTTTCAAGTGTCATTTTTAGACCTAAGGGGGAGATGATAAAATGAGAAATCAAGTCAAGTGTTGAGAACGAGATAGTTATGTCTTCCGAAAGAGTTGTAGAGGTACAACAATGCATTCATACTATAGCGTATTCTCCAAAGTTCAGTCATTTCAACATCACGATACTGTTTCTTATATCAGAATTGTGTTCATGGCCTATGGTCATACACTTCAGAGATATTCACATCTATGCTCAGTTTTCTGAATGAGGGACAAAGACTTTAGCCCATTCATCTCAATCTTACTCCTTATAGCTATGGATATCAGTTTCATACTATGAACCCATTAATATAAGAAATCATGTCTCATAGTATGATCAGTATCACATCCCATGAATTACTCTCAATGGCTAGCAACAGAATGTTATGTCATGCATATTCTTATATTATAGTTCTCAAATTAATCGTGCTTATGAACATTCACCCTAAAGTCCTTTCACTAATCCTTTTTAGTTTTGGAGAGTGGTGTTGTTGATAATAGTTGTGTGATGATAGAGGAGAGGATTGCCATTTCTTATTGTGATAGTGATGATGTGTTTATTTCATCTAAGGTTATGAATGTGGAGGAAGAATGAGATAAGGTTTTACAATGAGTACTAAGTCAGCTTACTGGTGGTAATGCATGAAAGTTCAGTTGTTAGAGATGATGAGAGGATAAAAAGTTCTTAGATAGTGGGTTAGTACAAGTCTATAGAGTGATTAAGGTTATAACCTTGAATGTGGTGTTGTTAACAAGTAGACAATATGTGATACATTAGGTGTTTCATGATATGTGCTCAAGGTTAGCTGAATGTAACGGTAAGGAGTAGTGTTCTTGGGAAGAGATTTCTTACAGAGGTATAACCGAATCTTCTGGTTTAGATCAAAATAATAACCCTATGTTAAGTACTTTGTGATTCCGAGTTAGAATTGAATAAAGTAAGAGTAACCCCTCTCCATTCTTAGACCAGCCATCATTCGAGGACGAATGATCCCAAGGGGGAGATATTGTAACACCTCGAAAATTCTTAAGCTAAGACTCAAACCATTCTTCATTTACTTGTAGGGTCATATCAGGTGATTCATAAATTACCCATATGTGTAAAGGTAAATTTTTTAGAGAGGGAATGATTTGGATAAGAATTAAGGTCACGAGAATCCCCTAGCACAAAGTACAGTTGAAAGTTTCCTTATCGATTAAGCTTTGATGTAAGATTCTACTTTGGTCAACTTCAAACAACCATATCTCATAGAATATAAAGAGTTACGTGGCCCATAACCTATCAAACTAAAGGTATTTAAATCTACTTTACAACACCACCAATTTCGCAGCAATCCCATTTCTGTAAAGAGTGATGAACATTGTAGTAAATGGTGTAGTGCGGTTCCGTATTAGCCGCAGGAAAATTCTAAATAAGGTAATTTTCTTTTCCTTATACCACTAGGAAAACCTTAAAACGGATTTCTTAACTCCTATAAAGCCCTAAACAATCCTATTTCCCTATCTTAATTCATCATTCTCTTCTCTCTCAAACCCTAAGACAAAACCCTAAAGAAAAATCAAAGTACAAGACTCCATACAAGATTCTTTCAATCCTTTTCAAGATTCTTTCAATGTTTTTCAAGATACTTCTTCAAGGTAAGTCTTTCTCCAAGAATTCCATTCTTTCCAACTCAAATTTCTCTATACAATTATGAATTACTAATGAAAATCATAAATCTTGGCCATTGAGATATCAAGAAACTAATTCAAGAATCTGAAGAAAGGTTTTCTTAATGGTTTACCTTCAAGCTAGGGTTCCAAGGCTTCTAATCAAGTTCTTCTTCAAGATTCTTCAAGAACCTTATTTTTTCAGGTATGTAAGGCTATCATCATGTTGGACTAGTTCATCCTCATGCCCTACATCTACTTTCAAATCAGTAAAATAGTAATCTAGGATTCTATTCTTAGATTTGAGTATTCTTGAGGTAAGTTGATTTTGAGTTCTTCAATTCCTGATTCATTTGAAATTCTATTCCTAAGTATTGATTTTCTATATTGTTATTGAAATACTTGAGTTGATTTGTTCATGTCTTTAATTCAGCATAAACCCTATTTTGAGTTATAAATCTTGAGAAGTTTTTCAAAGCCAATACTTTGAGTTTTAAACTGGGTTTTTGAGGAAGTAGATGAGTTTTGAGAAAAAGGTTTAAAGGTCCTATTTCATAGACTTAAGAGTCTCTAATGTTATTTTATTCATATATATATGTGTGTGTGTGTGTGTGTACCTATATTGATTATTGGACTTTAAAGATAAGTTCATAAGTACATGTTTTCAAAAAGGTAAACACCTCTCATGTTTTGAAAAGCATTTCAAGTAATGTAAGAAGTCCATTCTTTGTAATGGATGAATTAAGCACAAATTTATGTTAAATTTTTTAGTTGTAATATCGAGCACTGAGTTGGGTTAGAGTCTTTTATGATTCGAAAGTCCCAAAGAACTATGTATAGAATATCATTGAATTTTCATGCGACTCCTCACCGCATCTAAAGAGGCATATAGTTGGATCCATTGTCACGATATCATCCTATACCCCCAGTAAGGTATAGGATGGACCCTTGCAACGTTCGGTGGGACGTTGTATCATTGCTAGGCTCATGGTAATGGTTGTGGGTTAGAGAAACTTCCCACAAGTAATGTATAGTACTTTCATGTTGCTTTCATTGTATATTTTATTGTAAAGCTTAAATGGTTTTCAGTTCATGTTCATGTATTGATTCAATTGAGTTGATTTTTGTAACATCTCGCACCTAGAAATTACTATAAAGAGTTTAAAATATGAAAATATTGATTTTTGCAAAGAATAAGGAAATTTGGAAATTTTGTCTAAGTTAAAAAAGTGAGTTTTGGCCATTTTCAAACGGCCATAACTCCTATCTCAGGAGAATTTAGGAGCAGATCTTGATATGGTTGGAAAGCCATTGGAGAGAACTTTCCAACGCCGCCGAGTTTGCGAAATTCCGACGTTGTATGAGTAAGATATGCCTTCCGGAAGTTGGGTTGTTGGATTGAGAAAAGGCTCAATCCAGATTTAGGGAAGGGCAAAGTAGTATTTTCTCTAATTAATTTCCTAATTCATTTTTAGGGATTTATTAGGGTAAAAGCTTATTTTGGTCAGATTAGAAAACTATATTCATGCTTAGGGCTTGGAGAAAAGAGCAAGGAAGAAAGAAAGGGAGAAAAGCCAAGATTCAGTCAAACTTGCGAGTGAAATTCGTCGGGGGTGATCCCTATTAAGGTATGTGAGTTATTCTTGTGTTGGTTTAGTTCACCCACACACCAACTTGTTTCAATCCTTTGGTTTGGAATTGTTTACATGTTGAAAAGTGAGGTTATTGAAGAACAAATTGTAGAATTCTTGTTGGTTGAATTGTTAATGCTTGGGGTTGATTTGATTCATGTTTCCGGGATGCTTTTCGAGTTAGATTGATCGTGTAATGTGAGTACAATTGATCCTAAGTGTTTGGGGAAAGAACTAGGGAAGATTGGAGGGTTTAGAGATGAAAAACGAAAAAGAAAATCGGGGATTTTCTGGGCAAGAGCTTGGGGGGTCGTGCCTGCCAGAGCGCCACAAAAGTTCCTCTGAACTTTGGCCTCTGTCATATCGCGCCAGCCAGAGCCCTCTGAAGTTTGAGGGTTGGCGCCCCGCACTTCTCAAAGCGCTAGGGACGCCAGTTCTCCCCATTCGTTTCCCACCTTTTCGTACTAGTTCCTAAGTGATGTACCTATGTTTCTTAGTCGATTCTAACACTCTAAGGTACATCTAAACATCATGAAATCATCCATAAACATGAGATCATGAACCTTGAATCCATAATCCAATTCAAGGAAAGTTAAGATCAAAGTCAAAGAAGTTAAGAGTCAAGTCTAGAAGTTAAGAAGCAAGTCAAAGTAACGTTTCTTAAAGTTTTCAAGAGTCTTTATTAAACGTTTTAACTTCGTGTTAAGGCTCAAGTTTCAAGTAAAGCAAAGAGTAAGAGTTGAGTTCATTTCTCATTGAAAGCTATTAGGGAACTAAGTATTCCCAAAGAGTTTATAAATGTTTTCTCATTTGAACAAGAAAAGGGAACATCGATTCCAAGATAGCTTTTAAGCTAAGTTTTGAGTAATTATCTCAATTCAAAGAAAGAGTTTTGGTTTTACCAACATATGAGATAAGTATATTTTGGGAGTAGTATTGAGCACCGATATGGGGATGTGAGTTCATATTAACTCAAGTCTCCATGAACCATGTAGGCATCATGGGTAGTAAAGAATCATACTTTTTAGATGAGTCATTAAGGTGCTTGTAGCAAGACTAGTGGATCCACTAAGTTAAGCGTTCTATATGACGGCAAAGTATAGGACAGTTCTGGCAGCGTGGGCAAGACGATGTATCACCACTTAGGCTCATAGTGGTGGTTGTCGGTTAGAGAATCTCCCACAAAAGTTATATTACTTTTATATACAAGTAAAGTTGAGTTTGTTATTGATTTATCTTTAAAGAACTAAGTTGTTTACACTGTTTTACAAGCTTTTTTATATATTGCATGTATCTTATTGCTTTATATTGAGTTCAGTTATCCATGAGTTAAACAGAGCCAAGGTAAGTGTTCCTTTGTACTCATTTCAAGCGTAAGTTGTTGTTTAGCATTCCAACTGGCATACTCGTACATTCAATGTAGTGATGTCAGTTGTCCTGCATCTTATTATGATGCAGACACAGGTAACCAGGATCAGCATCCAGCACGCTGTTGATCCAGTTGAGCACTCCAGAGTCAGTGGTGAGCCTCCTTGCATTTCGAAGAACTCCTTTATTTCGCTTTCCTAGTTTTCTTTATTAGGATGTTGTGGGGTCTGTCCCAACATCCATCTCAGTATTATAGAGGCTTCATAGACAGTCAGACAGTTAGTATTGAGTCCCTTATCTATGTATTTGTAAATACTTTATTTTGAGACATAAGTTGCCATTTTGGCTAAGATGTTATCATTTAAACTATTGTATTGAGTTTATTCTGTTGAGTTAAGTCTTCCGCTGAGTTAAGTAAGCCAGGCCAAGGGTCCGCTTGGGGCCAGCAATGGTCTTCGAGTGTCGTCCACGTCCAGGGTGTAGGCTCGAGGCATGACAAACTTTGTATCTGAGCACAGAGTTCAAGAGTCCTAGGGAGTGTATGAAGTTGTGTTCGTAGAGTGCTAGTTATCGGTGTGAAGCATGCCACATCTATAATTAGGAGGCTGCAACATTTAGGAAAATTTTCACTTCCTTCATATTCATCTCGTTCGTTATAGTTTATCTCTAAAAGTTTCCCTCTAATTCGTGCTTGTGAGTGTTTCAGATAACCATGCCTCCACGAAGAGCAGCATGAGGTCATCCAGCTAGGAGAAATGTTGAACCACAAGAACAAGGGGTACCTAATGCACCAAACGTGCAACCTCAAGGCGAAGTCTCTAATGCTGAATTTCGTGAGGCTATCCGGATGCTGAGCCAAGCTGTGACTAACCAGGTTGGGCAGCCAAGAGGACCAAGACAAGATGAGGCTGACACTTCGAGGATTCGTGAATTCTTGAGAATGAATCCTCCTAGTTTTACTGGTTCGGTCACTACTGAGGATCCGGAAAATTTTATTGAGGAACTAAAAAAGGTTTTTGAGGTGATGCATGTTGTTGACACTGGAAGGGTTGAACTAGTTGCATATCAACTGAAGGATATTGCTAGAACATGGTTCGATCAGTGGAAATGGCATCAAACTGAGAATGCACCACTTGCTAGTTGGGCTTGTTTTGAAGAAGCCTTCTTGGGGCGTTTCTTTCCCCGAGAACTGAAGGAGGCTAAGGTACGAGAATTTCTTACACTGAAACAGGATTCCTTGAGTGTGCATGAGTATGGGTTGAGGTTCACCCAGTTGTCCCGCTATGCTCCTGAAATGGTTAAGGACATGAGGAGCAGAATGAGCTTGTTTATTGCTGGCTTGGGTCGTCTATCAAGCAAAGAGGGCAGGGCAGCGATGCTGATAGGTGACATGGACATATCAAGGTTGATGGTTTATGTGTACCAGGTGGAGGAAAAGAAGCTGAGAGACAGGGAAGAGTTCAGAAGTAAGAAAGCGAAGACAGGGAATGAGTCTGGGTAGCATAAAGGCAATGTGAATCGTTCGTCCTTTCAGCAGAAGCAAAAGAGGCCTGCTCCATTATCTGCTAATGCGTCTGCACCTCGAAACAAAGGCGAATATTATGGTCAGAATTCGCAGAACTTCAAATCTAAACCAGTGCAGTCCTAAGGTAGTGTGGCACCATGAGGTAGTTAGGATCTTGCATGTGCTAAGTGTGGGAGAACCCACCTAGGTAAGTGTCATGATGTCTTGACAGGTTGTTTCAAGTGGGGACAAGAGGGACACTTCATGAAAGAGTGTCGTAAGAATAAGCAAGGTAGTGGAAATCCAGGCAATAGAACCCAATCTTCATCAATTGCACCACCAGACAAGGCTGCACCTAGAGGAGCTAATTCTGGTACTGGCGGAGGAGCAAATCTCCTTTATGCAATCACCAGCCGCCAAGAGCAAGTGAACTCTCCAGATGTTGTCACTGGTATGATCAAAGTCTTTGCTTTTGATGTTTATGCTTTGCTAGACCCAGGAGCAAGTTTGTCTTTTGTAACCCCTTATGTTGCAAATAAGTTTGAAGTTATTCCTGAGAAACTTTGTCAACCCTTCTGTGTTTCTACACCTGTTGGGGAGTATATTCTAGTTAAGCGAGTTTATCGTGATTGTGTCATTTCCATCAATCACAAAGACACCATGGCTGATTTAGTTGAGTTAGACATGGTGGATTTCGATGTCATTCTAGGTATGGACTGGCTTCATGCCTGTTATGCATCAATAGAATGTAGAACTCGAGTTGTCAAGTTTCAGATTCCTAATGAGTCAGTTATAGAGTGGAGTAGTAGTTCAGCAGTGCCTAAGGGTCGTTTCATTTCGTACCTTAAGGAAAGAAAGTTAGTTTCAAAGGGTTGTATCTATCACTTAGTCCGAGTTAATGAATCAAGTGTTGAGGTACCTCCCATTCAGTCAGTTCCTATAGTAAGAGCGTTTCCAGAAATTTTCCCTGATGATCTACCCGAAGTCCCTCCTAAGAGAGAAATAGACTTCGGCATAGACATCATTCCAGATACTCGTCCTATCTCTATTCCGCCATACAGAATAGCACCAGTAGAGTTGAAAGAGTTAAAAGAGCAGTTAAAAGATCTATTAGATAAGGGTTTCATTCGACCAAGTGTCTCACCTTGGGGCGCTCCTGTCTTGTTTGTGAGAAAGAAAGATAGTTCCCTTAGAATGTGTATAGATTATCATCAATTAAATAAGGTTACCATCAAGAATAAGTATCCTCTTCCAAGGATAGATGATTTATTTCATCAACTTTAGGGTGCCACCTGGTGTTCAAAAATTGACCTCAGATCAGGCTACCATCAGTTGAAAGTTAGGGAATGTGACATTCCAAAAACAGCATTCAGGACTAGATATGGTCATTACGAGTTCTTGGTCATGTCCTTTGGTTTGACCAATGCACCAGCAGTGTTCATGGATCTTATGAACAGGGTCTTCAAACCTTATTTAGATATGTTTGTTATCGTCTTTATTGATGACATACTAATCTATTCAAGGAATGATGAAGATCATGCTAGTCATCTCAAAATAGTTCTTCATATCTTGAAGGATAGAGTGTTGTATGCCAAGTTCTCTAAGTGTGAGTTTTGGCTTGAGTTTGTGGCATTCTTGGGCCATATTATTTCCGGTGATGGTATTAGAGTTGATACTCAGAAAATTGAGGCAGTTCAAAATTGGCCTAGACCCATATCTCCAACTGATATTAGGAGTTTCTTGGGCTTGGCTGGCTATTATAGGAGATTTGTTGAGGGTTTCTCATCAATTTCATCTCCTTTAATGAAGTTGACTCAGAAAACAGTGAAGTTTCAATGGTCTGAACCTTGTGAGAAAAGTTTTCAGGAATTGAAGAAGAGGTTGACTAGTGCCCCAGTTTTGACCTTACCAGAGGGTACTCAAGGTTTCGTGGTGTATTGTGATGCATCCAGAGTTGGTTTGGGTTGTGTGTTAATGCAGAATGGCAAGGTGATAGCTTATGCCTCCAGATAGTTGAAGGTTCATGAGAAGAATTATCCAACCCATGACTTAGAGTTGGCTGCTGTAGTTTTCGCCTTGAAAATTTGGCGACACTACTTGTATGGTGTGCATGTTGATATATTCACTGATCACAAGCACTTGCAATATGTGTTCACCCAGAAGGAGCTTAATCTCAGACAGAGGAGGTGGTTGGAATTACTCAAGGATTATGACATGAGTATTCTTTACCACCCAGGTAAGGCTAATGTGGTTGTTGATGCTTTAAGCAGGTTATCTATGAGTAGTACCACCTATGTTGAGGAAGAAAAGAGAGAGTTAGCCAAAGATGTGCACAGACTTGCACTCCTGGGAGTCAGACTTATGGATTCCACAGAAGGAGGAATAGTGGTGACGAACGGGGAAGAATCATCACTAGTGTCAAAAGTGAAGGAAAAGCAAGACCAAGACCTTATTTTTCTTGACTTGAAGGCAAATGTTCAAAAGCAAAAAGTATTAGCTTTTGAATAAGGGGGAGATGGTATGTTGAAATACCAAGGTAGATTGTGTGTACCAATGGTAGATAAACTCCAAGAGAGAATCATGGAGGAAACTCATAGCTCTAGATACTCCACCCATCCGGGTTCCACCAAAAATGTACCATGATTTGAGAGAAGTATATTGGTGGAATGGTATGAAGAAGGACATTACTGAATTTGTTGCTAAGTGTCCAAATTGCCAACAAGTGAAAGTAGAGCATCAAAAACCTAATGGTTTGGCTCAAAATATAGAACTTCCAGAATGGAAGTGGGAGATGATTAATATGGACTTCATCACAGGGTTACCAAGGTCTTGCATGCAACATGATTCTATTTGGGTAATTGTCGACAGAATGACAAAATCAGCCCACTTTTTGCCAGTGAAGACTACCAACTCAGCAGAAGATTATGCTAAGTTGTATATTCAGGAGGTGGTAAGATTTCATGGAGTTCCAGTCTCCATTATCTCAGATAGAGGTGCACAATTTACTGCACAATTCTAGAAATCTTTTCAGAAAGGTTTGGGGTCAAAGGTGAACTTGAGTACTGCCTTTCATCCTCAGACAGATGGACAAGTAGAGTGTACTATTCAGACATTAGAAGATATGTTGAGGGCCTGTGTGACTGATTTCAAAGGTAATTTAGGATGATCACCTACCTCTCATTGAATTCTCTTACAACAACAGTTATCATTCTAGAATCCAAATGGCTCCTTATGAAGCTCTTTATGGGGGAAGATGTAGATCTCTTATTGGATGGTTTGAAGTTGGTGAAGCAGGGTTGATAGGACCAGATTTAGTTCACCAAGCCATGAAGAATGTGAAGGTGAAGGTGATTTAGGAGAGGTTGAAAATGACGCAGAGTCATCAAAAATCCTACACAGATGTTAGGAGAAGGCCACTAGAGTTCGAAGTAGATGATTGGGTGTATTTGAAGGTTTCACCCATGAAGGGTGTGATGAGGTTTGGTAAGAAAGGGAAACTTAGTCCCCGGTATATTGGACTTTATCACATAGTCAAGAGGATTGGCAATGTAGCTTATGAGTTGGAGCTATCATAAGAGTTAGCAGCGGTGCATCCGGTATTTCACATCTCTATGTTGAAAAAGTGCATGGGAGATCCTTTATTGATAGTGCAAACTGAAAATGTTAAGATTAAGGATAATTTATCTTATGAGGAGATTTCGGTCCAGATTTTAGATCGCCAAGTTCGCAAGTTGAGAACAGAGGAGGTCGCATCAATCAAAGTCCTTTGGAGGAACCAATTTGTTGAAGAAGCTACTTGGGAAGCTGAAGAGGATATGAAGAAGAGATATCCACATCTCTTTGAATCCGGAGAAAATTCAGATCAAGGTACTAATCCGCTTCTTAGTACTAGCTAAATTATGAGTATGCATGTTGTTACTTGCTTTTGCTTGTTGAGTGTTGAACTTGATGTTGCTACCCTTAGCTTAGTGAAATAAAGCTCATTAAAGGACGAATGTTCCCAAGGGGGAGATGTTGTAACATCTCGCACCTATAAACGACTATAAAGAGTTTAAAATATGAAAATATTGATTTTTGCAAAAAATAAGGAAATTTGGAAATTGTCTAAGTTAAGAAAGTGAGTTTTGGCCATTTTAAACCAGCCATAACTCCTACCTCAGAATGATTTAAGAGCAGCTCTTGATATGGTTGGACAGCCCTTGGAGAGACCTTTCTAACGCCGCCGAGTTTGCGAAATTCTGACATCGTATGAGTGAGATATGCCTTCCGGAAGTTGGGCTGTTGGATTGAGGAAAAGCTCAATCCGGATTTAGGGAAGGGCAAAGTAGTCTTTTCTCTAATTAATTTCCTGATTCGTTTTTAGGGATTTATTGGGGCAAAAGCTTATTTTGGTCAGATTAGAAAATTATATTCACGCTTAGGGCATGGAGAAAAGAGCAAGGAAGAAAGAAAGGGAGAAATGCCAAGATTCAGTCAAGCTTGCGAGTGGAATTCGTCGGGGGTGATCCCTATTAAGGTATGTGAGATCTTTCTGTGTTGGGTTAGTTCACCCACAAACCAACTTGTTTCAATCCTTTGGTTTGGAGTTGTTTACATGTTTAAAAGTGAGGTTCTTGAAGAACAAATTGTAGAATTCTTGTTGGTGGAATTGTTAATGCTTGGGGGTTGATTTGTTTCAGGTTTCTAGGCTATTTTTCGAGTTAGATTGATAGCGTATTGAGAGTACAATTGATCCTAAGTGTTTGGGGAAAGAACTAGGGAAGAATGGAGGGTTTAGGGATGAAAAACGAAAAAGAAAATCGGGGATTTTCTGGGAAAGGGCTTGGGGGGGTAGTCCCTACAGAGCGCCACAAAAGTTCCTCTAAACTTTGGCCTCTCACGCGTCGCGCCAGCCAGAGCCCTCTGAAGTTTGAGGGCTGGCGCCCCGCGCCTCTCAGAGCGCCAGGGACACTAGTTCTCCCCATTCGTTTCCCACCTTTTCGTACTAGTTCCTAAGTGATGTACCTATGTTTCCTAGTCGATTCTAACACTCTAAGGTACATCTAAACATCATGAAATCATCCATAAACATGAGATCATGAACCTTGAATCCATAATCCAATTCAAGGAAAGTTAAGATCAAAGTCAAAAAAGTTAAGAGTCAAGTCTAGAAGTTAAGAAGCAAGTCAAAGTAAAGTTTCTTAAAGTTTTCAAGAGTCTTTATTAAACGTTTTAACTTCGTTTTAAGGCTCCAGTTTCAAGTAAAGCAAAGAGTAAGAGTTCAGTTCATTTCTCATGAAAAGCTATTAGGGAACTAAGTATTCCCAAAGAGTTTATAAATGTTTTCTCATTTGAACAAGAAAAGGGAACATCGATTCCAAGAGAGCTTTTAAGCTAAGTTTTGAGTAATTATCTCAATTCACAGAAAGAATTTTGTTTTTACAAACATATGAGATAAGTATATTTTGGGAGTAGTATTGAGCACTGATACGGGGATCCGAGTTCATATTAACTCAAGTCTCCATGAACCATGTAGGCATCATGGGTAATAAAGGATCATACTTTTTAGATAACTCCTTAAGGTGCTTGTAGCATAGACTAGTAGATCCACTAAGTTAAGCGTTCTATATGACGGCAAAGTATAGGACAGTTCTGGCAGCGTGGGAAAGACGTTGTATCACCACTTAGGCTCATAGTGGTGGTTGTCGATTAGAAAATCTCCCACAAAAGTTATATTACTTTTATATACAAGTAAAGTTGAGTTTGTTATTGCTTTATCTTTAACGAACTGAGTTGTTTACACTATTTTACAAGCTTTTTTATATATTGCATGTGTCTTATTTCTTTATATTGAGTTCAGTTATCCATGAGTTAAACAGAGCCAAGGTAAGTGTTCCTTTGTACTCCTTTCAAGCGTAAGTTGTTGTTTAGCATTCCAACTCGCATACTCGTACATTCAATGTACTGATGTCAGTTGCCTGCATCTTATTATGATGCAGATGCAGGTAACCAGGATCAGCATCCAGCACGCCGTTCATCCAGTTGAGCACTCCAGAGTAAGTGGTGAGCCTCCTTGCATTTCGGAGGACTCTTTTATTTCGCTTTCCTAGTTTTCTTTATTAGGATGTTGTGGGGTCTTTCCTAACATCCATCTCAGTACTGTAGAGGCTTCATAGACAGTCAGATAGTTAGTATTGAGTCCCTTATCTATGTATTTGCAGATACTTTATTTTGAGACATAAGTTTCCATTTTGGCTAAGATGTTATCATTTAAACTATTGTATTGAGTTTATTCTGTTGAGTTAAGTCTTCCGCTGAGTTAAGTAAACTAGGCCAACGGTCCGTTTGGGGCTTGCAATGGTCTCCGAGTGCTGACCACGTCCAGGGTGTAGCCTCTGGGCGTGACAATTTTGGTCATTTAGTTCAGTTATTTGTTTACTCAGCCATATTACATACTCGTACATTTCATGTACTGATGTCATTCGACCTACATCCTTTTATGATGCAGATAAAGGTGTTCATGATTATAAACAGGCGCATTGTTGAGATCACTCTACACTTCAGTTAGCTTTGGTGAGCCTCCTTGTATTCCAGAGGACTTCATAGTTACTTTCCAGTTAGTAGTTTTGAGGTGTTGTGGGTCTTGTCCCGACATCCTTCCTTAATATTAGAGGCTTAATAGATAGGCAGTTTTGGAGAGTCTTTCAGTTTCAAATATTATACTTAAAGCTTATGTTTCATACTTAGTTTATCTAATTCAGTTTTGAGATTTAATAAATTGTTTTTAAACATTTCTTTCAATTTGATGCTTATGAATGCTCAAGTTAGTCTTCAGCTTGTAGTCAACCAAGATGAGGGTTCCCTTGGGGACCAGCAATGGTTCTTCAGTTTCAGCCACGTCAATGGTATAGGCTCAGTTCGTGGCAGTTCTACTTTCCCATTACATGATTTGTTGAAAATATCTTAAATATAATTTTTTTAAAAATAAAAGGAAAGAGCATATCCAACTCTTTATCACCCGAATATTGTTTTCGTAGTTTCAATGTTAGCCGCAACATGTTGTGACTAAAAATTTATCAACTCCTAAAAACCTTATTTTAATATCTACGGCCAAGTGGTACAGGGTATTAAATAAATTATGAACTTGGTGCATTATCCACAAACTTAATTAAGTATAAAACAAAATACCCTTAATCAATTAACTATAGTTAAAAGAATAGTTCAACATTTTCAAATCAACTTTCTCCACTAATCCAAAATGACTCGGGGCAACTATCGGGAGCGATAAAATAGTAACCATACAAATACTTCTAAGAATGACCTTTCAGGTCACTACAAAATCCAATACTAGAGCTTTTCCTTTCTAAACAATATCCAAAGACACACAATCTAATTCAACAATTAATCATAATAAGATGCCAGAAATAATAACACCCATATCATATAATTTGAAAAATGGGTCAAGTCAACTCAAAAAACACAATTCCAAAAATGGGGCATGGATTTGAGAATCATTACTTGAAATGTTACACAAAGTATTTGGAACTCATTGGTGAAACCATTTCGAAAAAAGGAGTTATATTTGTTCTCAGTTACTATTTTACTTTAAAACTCAAGTTCTTAAAAACCTTGCACTTGGCCAATCAAAATTCCAATTTCAGACATTAAAAATCCACAAATGATTAAAGGGAATAGAAGTTTAACGGTTACAAAGACTACCCAAATGATTCACCAAGGAAAATCTCTTTAAAATCCCCTCTAAGGGCTTTCCAAAACTCAAAATGGAGAGAAATGAGGTAAAACCCCAAAATTTCATTCAAAAATCCACATCCGATATCGCAAAAGTAACGTAGATTCACTTTTAATAACAACATTAAAACAAGCTCTGGCTCACAAAACCAAACCCGGGATAAAATGCTATTCTTTCTTTTGCAAATCGACCTTCACTTATGCGAAGGTCGAGAAAGTGAGAAAGCTCTCACGATGTGATGGTCAGAAAACCTAGCTCTCACGGATGCGAGCTGGCCTTCTCTAATGGGAAGGTCAAGAAAGCGATGAACCTTCACGAAAGCCAGACACACAGAAAATTTGGCCTAATCTCAAATCTTTGAATGGACCCTCAAGATTCATTTCAGAACCTATTACACACATAAGACATATACAACTTCTATAAACTTGACATATCAGACTCAATGGAACAATCAAAACATGAATCCGAGGTATTTGTAACACCTCAGATTTCAAAATGAAGAAAAATCATAGTTTTCAGAAAACTAGTGCCAGTACTAACGGAACCACCCACGGACCGTAGGTGGGGTTCTGTCATTGGGCAGCAAATTTTAAAGTCTTTGATCCCACCCACGATCAACTAGTACGGTCCATGGTTGGATCTACGAACCGCAGGTGAAGATCAGCAGCCAATTAGAGGGAAATTGCCTATTGGGTCAACTTCAAATGGTCATCACTCTTAGCACAAAAGGAATTAGGTAGCCCATGACCTACTATATGATAGATAATTGAATCTTCTTTTCAACGCCACCGAGTTTGCTAAAATTCCCTCTCCAAGTAAAAAGTTATGCTCGTTTAAGTGAAGTCCTGTCGGGCAGACTTGACCTACGACCCAACCTACAGACCGTAGGGTCCCTCCGAGGGTGGCTTTCGACAGCTTTTAAGTTAGGGTCATTTAGGTCTTTTTCCTATGCATTGGGCACTTAAACTTCGTCATTTTACACCTAAACTACGTCGTTTTACTAAGAATAAGTCTAATAACTTAGTCAGACATATCCAGAACCTTTTTTCACCAAAAATCATCAAACCTAGAACAAAAGAGGAGAAAAAAGTTGACCCAAACCCTTCCAAGAACGCAGCAAGTTTTCTTCAGTTCCAGCCCCGAAACCAAAATATTTCTCTGTGAAATTCGTCACCAGGTATGTGAGATTTCACTAGTGGGTTCCTTTCTCCCATTAGGTCCCTAGAATACAGTCAGATTCTTGATTCCCTTATTATTAACTAGATCTAGGGTTTCTAGAACTTCAGTAGATTATTATGAATTAGTTACTTAATGTTCCAAATCAGTTTATCATGGCTTTTAGTATATTTTAGTATAGATTCCTTCATAAATTTAGAACCCTAGGTATGTAGTTCTTTAGTTGATGAATAACACTTGCTAGGTCAGCTATTTCAGATATTTCAGACATACATGCCTCAGTTTCATATGTGTCATTATCAGTAAATTAATGTTGCATTCTCAGATTTTGCATGTCAGTATTTTGAGCTATCCACACTACATTATTTGAGTTATAATGTGTTAAATTGCATAATCAATTGGGAAAAGCTTAATACCAAGTTGGACTAGGGTCAATCACCCTCATAGTCCCAGAACTACGTGGCATGTAGGTTGTAAGTACCCTTTGTGGGCATCATTTTAGTGATCACGCCAGTCATGCCTCTAAACCTTTGGCAAGGTATATTGAGTCCTCTCGATGAGGCGTATCCATCAGACTTCACATTTAGCTCATGTGGTTTTATGTCGGTTATTAGTTGCTCCCACAGTTCAGCCAGACTCTATTGCATTGACCATATGTCTCAACATGTTATAAAATTAGACATTGCATTCAGTTTAATCCGCATTCAGTATATTCAGTAACCTTATCATGTTCAGATTATATCTTTGATTTATTGTTTGTTCAGTTATATGTTTATTTCAGCTTTACTCTATCATGTATGCTCAGTACCTTTCAAGTACTGACGCATACTCTGCGCTACATCTTCTTGTGATGTAGGTTAAGGCCCTCAGCTCTCAGATCACGCATAAATCGGTCCTTGATCTCCAGTTCAGCAGCATCAGTGGTGTGTCCTCATTCTTCGAGGACGATTGACATATTACCTTTCCATCTGTAGTCTTTTAGTTTTAGTTTTTCTACAGTTAACTGGGAACATGTCTCAGCATCTCTAGTCAGTTAGAGGATTATTTCAGATATAATTAGATTCAACTTTAGCATTTGAGTTTGACCTTTCAGTTGTTGTTAAACTCTCAGTTTTATATATTCAGATAGTTTATGGGTATTCCCATCATTTCAATTTATCTCGTGATTTAGCTTCCGCACAATATTTCTTTACTTCAGTTTATTTAGTATGCTTATGATATGCCAGTAGGGTTAGCTTAGGGTCACTCGTGATCCTAGGTCTCATGTCTGCGTCCTGTGTGTAGCCTCGGGGAGTGACAAACTTGGTATCAGAGCGTTAGGTTCAAGAGCCCTAGGATGTCTAAAAAGCCATACTAATTAGATTCCTTTTCATGGGTGTGAAGTGCACCACATCTAATGAGAGGGAGGCTACAAAATGTTTTAAGAAAACATCATTTTCTTGTTTCTTTTATCGTGCATAAGGTATGATTTGATTCCTTCATTCTAACTCGACGTTCTACATTTCAGATTATGCCTCCTCGTAGAGCTAACACCAGGAATACAAACACAGCTCCTCCAGCCCCAGATCAAGAAGTTTTGAATACGGAGTTTCAGAATAGTATCCAGTTGTTGGCTCATATTGTAACCAACCAGAACAACTAGCAGGCCCCAGTTCCTGCAAATGCTAATGTTGGGTCAACTGCATCTTGAGTTTGGGTTATTATTAGGATGAAGTCGCCTGAGTTCTTAGGATCACAGATTGGTGAGGATCCCCAAGACATCAAAGATAAGGTCAAGAAGTTCTTTGAAGTGATGCAGGTAACTGGGAATGATCAGGTTGAGTTAGCATCTTACCAACTTAAGAATGTGGCTCATATCTGGTATACTCAATGGAAAGAGAACAGGGGTACAAATGCAGCTCCTATCACTTGGGAATGCTTTAGTGAGACCTTTCTGGACAGGTCTTCCCAAAAGAGTTAAGGGAGGCAAAAACTCAAGAATTCATGAACTTGAGGCAAGGTAGCATGACAGTCCAAGAGTATGGACTAAAGTTCACCCAACTCTCCAGTATGCTACTTACATGGTTGCTGACTCTAGGGCCCAGATGAATAAGTTTTTATATAGAGTGTCACACTTAGTGAAAACAGAGTACAAGAATACTATGCTGCTGGAAAACATAAACATCTCTAGGCTCATGACTTATGCTCAGCAGGTTGAGGGAGATAAGCTTAAGGAATAGGCTAAGGAGAAGAAGAAGGCTAGGACTGGGAATTATAAGTATTCTCAACAGAAATTGGGTAGTGGAAATCTCTTGCAGGGTCAGCAGAAATCTTCAGACCCATCCCCTTCATCAGCTATTGTTCCATCCTGTAAGTTCAAACATGATCAGAAAGGTAGACATTAGGCTCTTAGTCTCAAGGGAGTGTTTCAGGCACCAGAACCTACCCAACTTGCCCAAATGTGTGGTAAGAACCATCTGGGCAAGTGTCTTGCATTGTAGGAAGGATGTTTTTGGTGTGGTCAGTCTGGTCACAGGTTGAGTGATTGTCCTTCTAAACAGGGGCAAGGAGGTAGTAATGGTAGAGCTCAGTCTACAACTTCAACAGCACCAGCAGGTCGCCCGACTCAGCAAGATAACTCATCTGGTACAAGTAGCAATCAGGGCCAGAACAGGCTCTATGCTCTTCAGGCTCGCCAGGATCAGGAAGATTCTCCAGATGTAGTCACTCATACGTTACGAGTCTTTAATCTCAATGTTTATGCTTTGTTAGATCTAGGGGCTACCCTTTCCTTTGTGACTCCTTATATAGTAGTCAACTTTAATGTTAGTCTAGAAACTCTCTCAGAACCCTTCTCAGTCTCTACTCCAGTCGGTGACCCAGTTATAGCTAGACGGGTATACATAAATTGCCCTATCACAGTCTCTCAGAAAGTCACCTCAGAAGATCTCGTAGAGTTAGAAATAGTAGACTTTGATGTCATTCTAGGAATGGATTGGTTACATTCCTCTTATGCCTCAGTCGATTGTAGAACTAGAATCATTCGTTTTAAGTTTCCAAACAAACCAATCCTAGAATGGAAGGGTAGTAGCTTAGCTCCTATGGGTCGATTCATTTCTTACCTTAAGGCTAGAAAGATAATTTCTAAGGGGTATATCTATCATCTAGTTCGAGGTAAGGATTCAAGCTCCAAAACCCCAACTCTTGAGTAAGTTCCAGTGGTTAACGAGTTCCCAGAAGTTTTTCTAGAAGATCTTCCCGGAGTTTCTCCCGAAAAGGTAATTGACTTCAGAATAGATCTCCTTCTAGATACCCAATCTCCATTCCTCCTTACAGAATGGCTCCAACTGATCTTAAGGAATTGACAGAGCAGTTGAAAGACCTTGTAGATAAGGGCAGACCTAGTATTTCCCCATGAGGTGCGGCAATGTTATTTGTGAAAAAGAAAGATGGCTCTCTCAGAATGTGTATTGACTATAGGTCGTTGAACAAGGTCACAATCAAGAATAAGTACCCTATCCCCAGGATTGATGACTTGTTTGACCAAGTTCAGGGTGCTAGTCATTTCTCTAAGATAAACCTAAGATCCGGTTATCATCAACTCAGAGTCAGAGATAGTAATATCCCAAAAATAGCCTTCAAAACTCGGTATGGTCATTATGAATTTGTAGTTATGTCATTTGGACTAACCAATGCTCCTGTAACTTTCATGGACTTGATGAACACAGTGTTCAAGCAGTATTTGGAATTGTTCGTTGTCGTCTTTATTGATGATATCCTCATTTACTCTAGGAAAGAGGAAGAACATGTGACTCATTTGAGGGTTGTCCTGCAAACTCTCAAAGATCGCCAGTTGTTTCCTAAGTTTAGCAAATGCAATTTTTGGTTGCAATTTGTTTCTTTCCATGGGCATGTAGTGTCTAGAGAAGGAATCCGAGTGGATTCTCAAAAAATAGAAGCAGTGAAATTATGGCCCAGACCTACCTCTCCCACTGACATTAGAAGTTTCTTGAGTTTGGCTAGTTATTACAAAAGATTCGTAGAAGGATTTTTATCCATAACCTCTCCATTGACTAGGTTGACTCAGAAATAGGTCAAATTTTAGTGGTCAGACGATTGTGAGAAAAGCTTTGCAGAACTGAAAACTAGGTTGACTACAACTCCTGTTTTGACTCTACTAGAGGGTTCAGAAGGCTATGTGATCTATTGCGATGCATCCAGAGTCGGCCTAGGTTGTGTGTTGATTCAGCGAGATAAGGTTATAACTTATGCTTCTAGACAGCTTAAGGTGCATGAGAAGAATTATCCGACTCATAACCTCGAGTTTGCAGCGGTTGTGTTTGCACTGAAGATTTGGAGACACTACTTGTATGGTGTTCACGTAGATGTGTTCACAGACCATAAGAGCCTTAAGTATGTATTCACCCAGAAAAAATTGAATATTCGCCAGAGGAGATGACATGAGTTTCTCAAGGACTCCGATATGAGTGTACATTTACCATCCTGGGTAAGGCCAACATAGTAACAGATGCTTTTAGTAGACTATCTATGGGTAGTGTAGCACATGTCGAGGAAGAAAGGAAAGAACTAGCGAAGGATGTTCACATGCTTGCTCAGTTGGGAGTTCGCCTTAAGAGCATATCAGATGGAGGTGTACCAGTTCAGAATGGGTCAGAATCTTCGTTGGTAGCGGAGGATAAGGGAAAATTGGACAGTGATCCTATATTACTTCAGTTTGAAGGTTCAGTTCACCAATAGAAAGTAGAGGTTTTCACCCAAGGGGAGGTGGTCACTTATGTATTCCTAAGGTGGATGAGTAGATTAAGCAACCTTGATTGGGCCTGATTCAGTTCATGATGTAATGGAAAAAGTTCAGCTCGTTAGAAATAGACTGAAGACAGAAGTCCTATGCAGAAGAGACTTAGAGTTTGAGATAGACGATTAGGTTTTCCTGAAAGTATCACCATGAAAGGGTGGTGAGAATTGACAAACTAGGTTGGGAAGTAGAAGCAACCATGGAGGCCTAGTATCCTCATCTATTTCCTTCTGATTCCATTTTAGCTCGAGATAATAAGTTTCCTCTCTAGTCTTTCAGATTACTCATGTGTAAATTCAGTCTTAGTATCATGTTCCTTCAGTGTTCTTGCATTTTCAGCGTATTCCCATGTTTTGCAACTCAGTTTAGTCAGAAATCAGTTTCTAGTACTTAGTGGTAGGGATTGCAACTCCTTCCCTCCGTACTCAAATTGTTTAGACTTTATTCGAGGATGAATGTTCCTAAGAGGGAGATATTGTAACACCTCAGTTCTTACACTGAAGAAAAATCCTAGTTTTTAGAAAATTGGTGCCAGTACCAATGGAACCACCCATCAACCGCAGGTAGAACCATGGGCCGTAGGTGGGGTTCCGTCGTTGGGCACCAAATGTTTAAAGTCTCAGATCCCACCCACGATCAACTAGTACAGTCCGTGGTTGGACCTACGGACCGTAGATCTGAATGTAAGTTAAGGTCAACAGCCAATTAGAGGGAAATTGATGATTGGGTCAACTTCAAATGGTCATCACTCTTAACACAAAAGAAATTAGGTGGCCCATACCCTACTATATGATAGATAATTGAATCATTTTTCCAACTCCACCAAGTTTGCTAAAATCCCATCTCAAGTAAAAGGTTATGCTCATTTTAGTGAAGCCCTATCGGGCAGACTTGACCTACGACCCAACCTACGGACCGTACGTTGACCTACGGCTCATAGGTCCCTCCGTGGGTAGTTTTCAGAAACTTTTAAGTTAGGGTCATTTAGGTCTTTTTTTATGCATTGGGCACTTAAACTTCGTTGTTTTACACCTAAACTACGTCGTTTTACTCAGAATAAGTCTGATAACTTAGTCAAACATATCCAGAACCCTTTTCACCAAAACAATCATCACAAAATATGAGAAAAGAGGCGACCTAAACCCTTCCAAGAACGCAGCAAGTTTTCTTCAGTTCCCACCCCAAAATCAAAATATTTCTCCGTGAATTTTGTCACCGAGTATGTGGAATTTCACTAATGGGTTCTTTTCGCCCATTAGGTCCCTAGAATTCAATCAGATTCTTGATTCCCTTATTATTAACTCGACCTAGGGTTTCTAGAACTTCAGCAGATTATAATGAATTAGTTGCTTATTGTTCCAAATCAGTTTATCATGGCTTTTAGCATGTTTTAGTATAGATTCCTTCATAAATTAAGAACCCTATCTATGTAGTTCTTTAGTTCATGAATTACAATTACTAGGTCAGCTATTTCAGAAAATTCATATATTTCAGACATACATGCCTCAGTTTTGAATGTGTCATTATCAGTATATTAATGTTGCATTCTCAGATTTTGCATGTCAGTATTTTGAGCAATCCATACTACAGTATTTTAGTTATAATGTGTTAAATTGCATAATCAATTGGGAGAATCTTAATACCGAGTTGGACTACGGTCAGTCACCCTTATAGTCCCAGAACTACGTGCCCCTTAGGTTGTAAGTCCCCTCTGTGGGCATCATTTTAGTGATCACGCCAGTCATGCCTCTATACCTTTGGCAGGGTATATTGAGTCCTCTCGATGGGGCGTATATATCGAACTCCATATTTAGCTCATGTGGTTTTATGTCGATTATTAGTAGCTCCTGCAGTTCAGTCAGTCTCTATTGCATTGACCATACTATCAGTACATTTCAGTTTTAAGTTTCAACACGTTATAAAATTGGTCATTAATTCAGTTTAGTTCACATTCAGTATATTAAGTAACCTTATCATGTTCAATTATATCCTTGCTTTATTGTTTGTTCACTTATATGTTTATTTCAGCTTTTTTATTGTTTGTTCACTTATATGTTTATTTCAACTTTACTCTATCCGGCATGCTCAGTACCTTTCAAGTAATGACGCGTACTCTGCGCTACATCTTCTCGTGATGTAGGTTCAGGCCCTTAGCTCTCAAATCACGCATAGATCAGTTCTTGACCTCCAGTTCAGCAGCATTTGTGGTGAGTCCTCATTCTTTGAGGACGATTGACATGTTACCTTTTCATCTGTAGTCTTTTAAGTTTAGTTTTGCTAGAGTTAGCTGAGACATGTCTCAGCATCTCTAGTCAGTTAGAGGCTTATTTCAGACATAGTTAGATTCAGCTTCAGAATTTGAGTTTGACCATTCAGTTGTTGTTAAACTCTCACTTTTATATATTCAGATAGTTTATGGGTATTCCCCCATCATTTCAATTTATCTCATGATTTAGCTTCCGCACAGTATTTCTTTACTTTAGTTTATTTAGTATACTTATGATATGCCAGCAGGGTTAGTTGGGGTTACTCCTGATCCTAGGTCTCATGTCCGCGTCCTGTGGGTAACCTTGGGGAGTGATAGTTTTCTTAACTCGAAACTCATGAAAGTCGCAATGAGCAAACATAACACCTAAAAAGGCCAAAACAAGATTGAGACCTCTAAAAATTCAACGAAAACCTCCTCTAGGCCTAAAATCACCCCCTAATCAACGAAACTGTCATAAATTTAATCCAAGCATCTGAACCCCAAATCCATGAAAAGACTATGAATCTGAAACCGAAAACTCTTGTGGACAAATTTACTTATTCTAGGACTATTGGAATTAACAAAAATCCATTTTGAGACCTGAAACTCTACAAGACACCAAAAATCATTTTAAGCAACTTAAGCCTTTTGAATTCAAAATATTTAATAGCTAACGTTTTACTCAAAGTTTGAAACCAAATTCAAAATCCAATCAGAAATTACCCAGGGTCAATATCACGAGGGTAAAATGGTTATTTTACAAATATTCCAAAAATGACCTGCTAGGTCACTATACTTTGGTTGTCAAACTTTTGGAGAATAGTGGAATTGACGGTGCAACCTTTTTAACCTATAAGCTTCTTTATATTAAAGAAGAAAATATAAAAGAAAACAAGGTTTCAAAAATCTAAGGATTCTCATATATTGATCATTTGCATTTCTCCTTTGGTGAAGTTTTTGTTTTTAACAAAAAATAGTTCTTTTATTACATAAGGGTAGATGGAGGGGAAATGAGTGAAATAATTACGATATGGAGAATTGAACCGTCACCAATACGATGTTCAAAATTTAGGTAGTCAACCAATTGACCTACTGAGTTTTATTATGTAGTAAATAATGATATAGTTATCACTTTTTCCTATCAAGCAACAAATGTACAATAACAATCATGGAGAAATGTAATTGTAAGTGAGATAAGTTTTTCCTCATTTGGAATTGAACAATTATAACTAATGTGGTGACTTAGTAAAAGAAAATAATGCTACCAACAGTGTAGTTATAAGCGATGTAGTAACTTATTGAATAAATTAATTAAAAGGAATAATTTCAGAAGGTATTTTAGGAAAATAATGGATCATACTTGAAATTTCTATGTCCAAAGTGAAAATGTGATGTAAAGAAAATGAAACATTTGAAATAAATAAGCTTAGTAATAAATAACAAATGAGGAAAAAAAGCCCTCAATAGATTTCTAAATTTTAGATAATAACAGAGTACATAGCTCTATGAGAATTGAGGTTTTTAACCACCAAGCCGTTTGAAGGAGCTTTATGAGACCATTTAAGGGTGGCCAAATTAACCCATCAAATCATGACCCGGGCTTTAGGAACTTGTATGGAGGTCCTATTTCAATTTCAGAAGGCATAAATTATGTCGCAAAAGGCATAACAAGTTATCTCGTATTGTAAAATCGAATTCCTGCAGAACTCATGTTAAGTGAGGCAACAGTTCAATTTCTAAAACAAGTTATCCCCTAAAAGGTATAATAAGTTATGTTGTACTGCATAAGTTAATTCCTACTGAAGCTTATGTTGAGTGAGAAAAATATTTTCTGAACTTATGTCTAGCGAACTATGTCTTAAATATACTATACAACTTATGTTGCATAAGTTAATTACTAAATAACTTATGTGGAGCGAGATAAAAGTTCTCTTAACTTTTGTCTCGGTTTAATTAAATATATTTTGTTGAATCTGATTATAGGATATTATCAAGTAGGCAAGGCTCTCTAATAACATCCCAAGAATCTTGCATCAAAGAATTGTTATCTCCATATCCAAGTTTAAGTCACAATGATAATCATTTTAAAGATTTTGCATCATTGATCAAAACTTTCAACTTACTTGTGTTCACCTAGATGTATGAATTTTGTCGGATAGCATTGTCACACCCCTTTTTGTCAGGTTTGTTCAATTAAAATAACATTATTGAGAAGATATTATTTTATTTACCGAAATAGAGTCATCACTTGGAATTGAGTTATGGTGTCCCAAGTCGTATTTTTGAATCTCTAATCAAAAGAAAATGACTCTTTGCATTGGTCAATGAAAACAATGGACCAGGTAAGGAATTCTACTGATCCATTAAAAGGTATGAGGCACTCCTGAATCACGTAGTTCTAACACAATCGCTTTTATCAACTTATAGTTGACATATATTAGTGTTGGACAAATCAAATCGTTAATTATGCCTATGATTTACTTAAACTGTTCAATTTTATTAGTCTTAACTAAGATGCGAAGTTACAACCATGGCTTCGATATACATCGGTTAGAACACATGAACGTGACCTCGCCTTGGGTATCACATCCTAAATTTTAGCATATTCGTCTTGGTTAGACTAAAAGATATTATGTTATTAAAAGTGTGTAGGTCAATACGCGTATATGTTACCTTGTCATTTTATTTAGATTTCCTTATTTGATATGCGAAGTTGCGACCTCATGCAAGGCGATATATTATATGTTCCCTCTTTACAACGTAAGACTTATTGAAGAATTTATTCTACTATGTTGGGACAACTAATTTTGTCCCTTTTCTCTCATTCCTTCTATTGATTGCAACAGACATTCAATTAAAAAAAATCATCTTACCTTTAATAACTTTATTAAGTAATTAATCCCTTAGATTTCTTTCTTGAGCCAAAATTTTTATTGTTGGCGTATGCATTCAATAAACTCAAAAGTCTAATGCATTATTAACAATAAACAAACTGATTACCATGACCCTATTTGCCAAAATAAGTAACCAAATGTTATAGTGAACTACTCCCAATTAATCCAAATAAAATAGTTCACTTTAAACTTAAAATCAAGTAAGCAACACATGACAAATTATTAGAAAAAATAGAAGCATGCCAACCCCAAATTTAACTCATTTTTTTAAAATGGGTTGAAGCAGTAAATAAGCAAGATACACTAATACCCATTCATATTATAAATATCATAAGAGTTTATAACCTCAACTAATGGGTTTAGCTATTCATACTAGAAATGAAAAAGACAAGATAAAATATGTTGCGAAAATATCGTGGATTATTAACTAGCACACAATCACAAGCAACTAAATAGAAAAGAAAAATAACACAATGAATTAACGAGGTTAGGCTAGACTAATCCTCCAAGCAAATGTTGATAGAGTTTTTCACTATGAAAAATAGAAGAAGTGTAAAATCCTTTAGAATCTTCAACTACATCCCTTATCTATAGATCCCAAGTAGTCTCAAACCTATAAGGAAAAGGTTACCCTAATATTTAAAGAACAATATATTTCATTTCCAAATCTATTAGAACAAAGAGTGTTCTAAGATTAAACAATGAAGAAGATGCAAACTTGCTAAGTCAAAATGACCACGCAAGTGTAAGCAGTCGTACAAATATTATTGAATTTCTATTCCAGATATCATACCCACAAAGACTTGTCAATCAACTATTTATGAAATTAAACTAATTAATGTGCTGCCACAAGTGCCAAACTTCAAAAAAACAAAATTTAACTCAAGTTGGCACACTATGCGCCCTCCTTCTCCTTCTCCTTCTCCTTCTCCTCCTCCTCCTCCTCCTCCTCCTCCTCCTCCTCCTCCTTCTTCTTCTTCTTCTTCTGGAACCTCTTATGTCTTTTCACATTCCTTTTCTTCATCATCTTTTTCTCCTATCATGTTATTCCCATCCCTAACATCAGAAGAAGATATATTCTTGCTATCTCTAGCCCTAGTATTCACTTTTGGCTCCACACTCTTTTGATGTTCAACGTTTATTTTCTCTACTTCCTCCTCTTTCACAACATGTTTTAAACCCCCATCTCCTTTCTTTACACATCCATTTCTTCCAAGTAGTTTGAAGTCAAAAATTCTAGTTCTATCATTGTCAAAAATAAAGAAGTCTCCAAGCTCTAAGATGTTGTCCTTCATGAATTTTTCCCATCCATATTCAAAATAAATATCTTTTCCTGATTTGGTTACCCCTATAGGCCACATATTTCCAAACCGATCCCTAAGGAAATGTTTCTTGGTAATATTTCATTTTTGTAATCGGTATAACCTGTGGGAAGTTTCTGCGAAGAAAAAAAGATTGACTTTTGAAAAAATAAATGTAAAAGAACATTAATCTTTAAATCACATTGATCATATCATAAAAACAAAACAAGCTGCAGATTAAAAAATATTTCAAACTCAAAGTTTGAGACTTTTGATGTTAGAATTCAAGAATGTTACTATTTTAGAAACTATAAATGAAATGTAAGGTATTTTCATAGTTTTACCATAAAATTACATCCTTCAACACTAATAATATTGTTAGTTTGAAATGAAATATGCAATTTCTAACATTGATTGACTAAATTAAACATAATACTAATAAAAAGTAGGGATTTAACATCTATAAGAAATCGTATAAAATTTATTTGCATCACAAAAAAACATCTATCCACCTTGTACTTTCCCTCCCCTAATTAAAAGCACATAAATTCAAAAACTATTAATTGAAAATATTTTAAGAAAAAGAGTCAACAACAATCGTAGATTAAATACATGAATATAAGAACAGAAAAAGAAGATGCAAGGGAAAGTACAATTAAAAAATACAAAATAACACGAGGTATCCAAGTTTTACATATCTAAATCTCAACAAAGCCTTCCCCTCCCCTATGTATATCCCCTACTCGCATCTCCAAAAAAAAATTCAAGAAAAAAAGTTCCATCAAAGAACATGAGAGGGGGGAGTACACGTACCAGTCGCTTTGCACTGATTTCATGGATGAAAACCTTGAAGAAGCCCCTTTCCATGTTCTTTTTTATTGTTAAGGTTTAGGACGATAGCATAATTGAGGCGCAACCTCTTAACCCTAAAAGAGAAAAAGATTACAAATAATGAGAAGTTTATCATATGTTAATATTAAGCATGTTAAGGGGGTCGCATCAGGTCAGACCGGCCCATTAAAAATTACATTGATCTTCGGTCCCGAGCAGGGTTGGATCAGCTATAACTGGGCCGGTACCATTCGGGCTCAACAATGCAAAAATTCTGTATGGCTCAATCCACAACCCGCTAGCCCAATTCTTGGGCCAACTGTACCAGGTTCCAGTGGGCTTAAAGGACCGAGTCATTATATAATTTTTCTTATCAATGTTTATTAATTTGAAAGTTTTATTCAATTGTCAATATAGTGTATTGTTAACTATTTAATTTTGAAATAATTA
This sequence comes from Solanum stenotomum, assembly GCF_019186545.1. NCBI lineage: Eukaryota > Viridiplantae > Streptophyta > Magnoliopsida > Solanales > Solanaceae > Solanum > Solanum stenotomum. Next base: position 10,290,866 of record NC_064287.1, read on the forward strand.
TAATTGTTTATAATGATAGAATACTTCTATATATATGTGTGTACCTAAACTGTATACCAAATACACCCAGAATATACTATTTATTAATATTATAATAACATATATATACTTACAATGTACACTAAATATACACACAATATACTATATATCATTTTAGAATATTTATATTATACTATATATACACACTTATAATGGATACCAAATATACACTCAATATACTATCTATAATAATAGTATATACAAGATATAAAAGTTACAATATATAAAAGGGAAAAAGGTCTGAAATATATCTGAAATTTGACCGAAATTGTTGTAACGATACCATACTTTGGAAATCACCTTTTACCCCCCGTACTATTTAATAGTGTATTTTAATAGTGTATTTTAAAAGTATATATGTGGCACGTGGACATTATAAATATTGCATAATTATAAATAGTAACGTGTCCACGCAGGCACATATATACTTCTAAAATACATTATTAAATAGTGCAGGGGGGTAAAAGGTCCTCCATAAAGTTTGGTATCATAACAGCGATTTCGGCCAAAGTTGAAGTATTTTTCAAACCATTTTCCCATAAACGGTACAACTTACAACTTACAAGATTCTAAAATAATAATATTTTGAATTTTTATGTGTCAATACTTGTTTAAGTAATATTTGCTAACATTAATTTTTCAACTATTGACTCATTATAGTGATTGCATAATTAATTTTCAATATATTCTTATGTAAAATAATTAAAATTATTTCATTGAAGTTATAAAAATTTTATTAAAAAGAAATAAGGAAATGCAAAGACTCAATACTACTACTTCTTCTTCTTCTTCTTATCTTCTTCCTCCTCTTCCTCTTCTTCCTCTTCTTCGTCTTCCTATTCTTCCACTTCTTCCTCTTCTTCCTCTTCTTCTTTCTCTTCTTCCTCTTCTTCTTCTTCTTCTTCTACTTCTTCTTCTTCCTCTTCCTCTTCTTCCTGTTCTTCCTCCTCCTCCTCCTCCTCCCCCTCCTCCTCCTCCTCCTTCTCCTCCTCCTCCTCCTCCTCCTCTTCTTCCTCTTTTTCCTCTTCTTGTATGAAGGTCGGAAAAATAGTAGAATATTCATCTTTCAAGATTATTAAAAGCTAGCGCATGGTGCATCTACCTCAAATGAATTGTTGAAAGCTATTGAAGAGTCTGAAGTTACCCTCATTGTTTTCTCAAAGACTTATGCTATGTCAAGGTGGTGCTTGGATGAAAAAGTAAAGAATATGGATTGCAAGACTCAATATGGACAAACAGTCATACCGGTCTTCTATTAATTGGATCCATCAGAAGTTCAGAACCAAAAGGAAAGCTTGTCAAAGCCTTTGCCAAACACGAATTAAAGTATAAGGATGATGTTGATAGTGCTTGTTTCCTTGCGGATACTGAAGAAAATAAAGAAATGCACTCTCTGCAAAATATCCTTCTCTCTAAACTGCTAAGGAAAAATTAAGAATACATGAATAATAAAGAGGACGGGAAGCACTTGATGGCTCGTAGACTTCGTTTTAAGAAGGTCTTAGTTGTGCTTGATGATATAAATCACAAAGACCATTTGGATAACCTAGCAGGGGATCTTGATTGCTTCGGCAAGGACAGTAGAATTATTGCAACAACAAGTGAAAAACATTTGATAGGGAAGAATGAAATAGTATATAAAGTGACTTTACTAGCTGGTCATCAAGCTATTCAATTGTTCAATCTACATGTGCTTTCAAGGAAGAAGTTGCAGATAAGTCATTTGAGAAGCTAATGTTGGAGGTGGTTGGTCATGCGAATGGAATTCCTTTAGCCCTAAAAGTCTGGGGTTCTTTCTTAGATAATAGAGACATAACTGTGTGGAAAAATGCTATAGAGAAAATGAAAATAAACTCTAAATCAGAATTCGTTGAAAATCTCAAAATTAGATATGATGGGCATGAGACCACACAATGAGATGTATTTCTATATTTATCATGCTTCTTACGAGGGGAAACAAAAGAATACATCATGCAAATTCGTGAGAGTTGATATTCTTGATTAAGTATCACATTGAGCGTTGTAATTGACAAATCTCTTGTGTTCATCTTTGGCGGTACAATTCAAATGCATGACTTAATATAAGATATGAATAAATATATAGTAGAAATACAAAATGATGATCCGGGTGAATATATAAGACTATGGGATGCTAAAGATTTCGAAGAAGTGATGGTCAACAATAGAGTAAATAGTCTAAACAATGCAATAATATTCAATTTATGGTTTTCATATACCAAAATTTGTTTATCTTATGCTGTTAAGTTATAAATTAGTCTAGTAGACGCTTAAAATGTGTCACAACCTGAGCCTACACCATGGACGTGGTCGCCACTCGAGAACCATGCAAACCCTCATCCTGGCTGACTACAAGCGGAAGACTAACTCAAGCATACAACGCTTAAAAACTGAATAAAAATTTATGAAACTCAAATACAAATCTTCAACTCAAATGAAAAACTCTGAATAAAACTAATATATTCAACTCGCTACAAAATAGGAAACTTAAGACTTTAAAACATTTAACAAAATAAATGAACAGACGTTTGAAACTCTACTATCTATCTATGAAGCCTCTAAATGACAAAGATGGAAGTCGCGAAAGGACCCACGACATCTTGACAAAATTGAAAAGTAAATGAAATCCTCCGAAAGAAAGAAGGCTCAACATAGCTAACTCGAACTCCATATGGTACCAACGAAGCTCCTGTTGGTGATCCTAAATACATGTATCTGCATCATCAAACGATGCAGGCCAATTGGCTCAGAACATGGAATGTACGAGCATGTAAGGGGAATTCTAAAGCATAACATAAGCTTAAACTTGATCATAGAAAACATACTTACCTCCTATCAACTCACTCATGCTAAACTTAACTCAAGAATAAGAAACATAGTTCAACTCAATGATAAGATATTCAACTCAGTGGAATAAAGTTCAACTCAATAATAAGATACTTGACTCTGGGTAGTCAACTATGGATACTCAACTCAATATAAAGCAACAATACACATGCAATATATGGAAACATTTTAAAATAGTATAAAACAACTCAGCGTAATGAAGAATACAATAACAACTCAATTTATATATTATAAAATACAATATAACTCTATGGGAGTTTCTCTAACCAATAACATCACTATGATCTATGTGATGATACATATTCTTGCCCACACTGCCAGAACGATCCTATAACTTGTCGGGATATAGCACGCCTCAACTAAGTTGATCCACTAGTCTATGCTAAAAAACATTAAGGAATCATCTAAAAGTATGACCCTTTCTACCCACGTTGGCTATATGGTTTATGGAGACTTGAGTTATCTGAACTCGTCCCCATATCGGTGCTCAATACTACTCCCAAAAGTATACTCAGCTCATATGTTTAAAAACATAACTCTTTCTGTTGTTTGAGATTATTACTTAAAATCTTTCTCTAAAAAGAGATGTTACTCAAACTACTCAAACTCTTTTGGAAATCTCAGTTTCCTTCTCTTTTAAATGTGAAAACATTTACTCTTGGAAATACTTAGTTACCATATATCATTTTAAGGAAAATGAACCCGACTCTACTCTTTCTCAACTCAAGTGCTCAAGTCTTAAAACTAATTTATAAAAAGTTGTAAAAAGACTTCTCAAAATAAGGTTCATGCCAAATGATGGGCGTGAACGACTCAATTCAAGGTTTTCAATAACCATACAAAGAACTCGATACTCAAAACTCAACAACTTCAATTATAATACTCATTTAAAGAATGCTCCACTCATAAGGTTCATGTGGAATTATGGGCATGAACAACTCAACTCAAGGACTCAATGATACTCCTCATCTAAAGATTTCTCGACTCATATGGTTCATGCAGAATTATGGGCATGACTACTCAACTTAAGTACTTTAGGGTAACATCTAATAGTCCCATGATTAGGAATATAAACTCGAAAAGGTTAGGAACTCGATACTCAAGACTTATAAATTGAAGATACTCCTTCTCTCAATGATGATCAATTTATGGAGTTCATGCATAATTTATGGCCATGATGACTTAACTCGAGGGTCAAAAGAACATTATGAAACTCATGTATATGAATCTTCTCATTCTCATACTTACTTGCTCAAAACTTAGTTCAAATTGATAGTTGATCTCAAAGGATTCACAATTGAACTCAAAAGCTTTCTTGAATTCTACTCTTAACACTCTCTTGAATGTGAATTATGAATGCAAGAGTTATGGTTCATGATATGAAGGATATCTTGATGACAAAGTAGACTCATGAGTATATTCTCCTCATTCTCATACTCATTTGCTGGAGTTCTTGAAACAAGTTAGTAGAAGTTGTAGAAGACTCCACAAAAGGACTCAAAGGGATTTTTTTAGAATGTCCGAAAGAATTCTCAAAACTTAACTCTTAACTCTACCTTGAATTTGAATTATGAATTCAAGGTTATAATCATGTTAAAATGGTTTCTAGGTGTTTAGAAGTAGTTTAGAGTAGTTAGAATCGAAATGGAGTGAAGGTACACTTCAAAAGAACTCAAACGGAGCAATCGATTGCAAACTGGACGGGACAAGAGACCCTGGCGCAGTGAGTGGCGCGGGGTACCAGCCCTAAACTTCAGAGAATAATTTGGGGCGCACTGGCTGGCACGACACACCAGGCCCCAACCCAGAAAACCAGACGAATAATTCCTTTCTCATTTTCTCACCCAAACTCGCCTAGAATCGAACAGTTTCTTCCCTAATCACTTGGATCCAATTACTTAACATAAGTACACTCTAATCTACTCAATACAGGCCTCAAAACACTCACTTTCATCTCAAGAAATCATTAAAACCCTAACACAACAAGATTTAGGATGAACTTCAAGAACACTTCTCAAGAACTCATCAAGAACTCTAATCTTTCAACTTCAAGAATGAAATTGCGCTGAAAATAACATGATTAGCGTGTGGGTGAACAAACCCAACAATATGAAAGCTTACATACCTCTTAGTGATCAAACCCATGACGAAAATCCGTAACAAAACCTAAGAACCTCGACGAACGCTTTGATCCTCTCCTCTTTTCTCTTTTTTTCTCTTCTTTTCACTTCTTGAACTCTCAACTAAAACCCTAGGCGTATATTAGAAGTATAAAACTGAACCTAATAGGATTAGACCCTTAAAACCTTACTAAAAATGAATTAAATCTGTTTTGGTAAGGAAAAGACCAAAATATCCCTCACTACTTTCGTGTTAACTTTCCTTAACTGGACAACTCAACTTCAAAAGAGCATATCTCACGCATCCGAACTCGAAACTTAGCAAAATCGGTGTCGTTGGAAAGATAATTAAAAGACCTTTTATTAGCTATCTTGTAGACCACCTAAATCATCCTGTACTTAGAGTTATGATCATTTGAATTTGACCCAAAACTCATAAATTAAGAATAACTTGCAAAATTTCAGATTTTGCTATTTCCAATTTAGTTCTTTTTTGGAACTCAAGGTGCTACATCTACTGACCTTAACACTTAAGAAATTTTAAATTCCTTGGAAAAAATCCTGATCACGACGAAGGATGGTTTGAGTCTTAGCTCGAAAATTTTCTGGGGTGTTACAAAATGTTTAATCCAACTTTCATTCTTTTGATTAATTTGAAATTTGTACGATATTTTGTACATAATAACTTAATTAGTAAAAGTTTAAGTTAATATTATCTAGCTATTTATCCTGAGTAACCTTTTAATGATAAATATCCTGAAATGAAAAAATACAAATAGAGAGGACAAAACATACATTACAAATTCTTTGTTCCGAATTCACTTGATCATTGATTATATTTTATTTAAATGATGAAATTTTTAGTACCGTTTCAATTACAATTTTGTACTTCAACATATTAAAAACATTTAGACTTGACTCTAAAGAACTTCTTGAAAAATGTATTATTAGAAAATATAATTATAGAATTAATTGCACAAAGTGTTCTCTTGAGCGGCATATTTTTTAAGAGAGGCCTAACTAATATTGGACCTTAAATATTTTTACTGGTGCTAGCTCTTCAAGAACTTCAAGTGCAACGATAAATAATATAAAACATGCCAAAATTTGACATTGCAAGGAGAAAGAAAGTTGTCCTACTTGCAAGGGAATTTATTTATTTTTTTACAGAAATCAGAAATTAATTTTGCTTCGTAGACTAATGATCCTTTTACTAGGGAACCAAGGCAATGGAAGCAATCTGGTTACGATGAGTTCAAAATACATTTTAGAAAAAAATCCATGAAAAATATGAAAAGTCTTAAAATATTACAAATCAGAAATTTTGATTGTGATAGATATCCTTGGTAATCATTGTCAAAAACTTCTGAACACAAAAGACTTGTTCATCTTAATCTCTCGTTTGGTTTGTTGCATCATTTATGGACTGAAATAAAGTTACAATAGTTAATCTTCCATTTTAGTCAAACATATTAGCTATTCTAGTGACCATTGATACAATTTTAATTTTATCGACATTAGTGTATTTTAATTATTTTCTTACTCATCTCTTCACAACCACTCAGAAATAGATACATAGACAGGGATTCAAAGGGCATTTTTGTCCAGGGGGTTAGTGATACTCCCTTTCCCATTTCAACTAGTGCTTTAGCTCTCCACTAAGGAAAAATAATAAAAATAAGATATAGTTTATTAAGATACCCCTATTTATTATATATCTTTTTGAGAATTGAGTAGTATTAAAATAAAGCTATTATTTAATGTTAAGGATATAGTTTGAAAAAAAAAACTGTCAACTGCAATCTTGAATCTAAAGTGACAATTATCTTGGGATAAATTTTTCAAGTTTAAGTTGTTTTAGGGTGTGCCAAGCCAAGGTAGTAGTGCAACACCAAGCCGACGCTTGAAGGCCCCAATAGCAACCAAACGAGATGGACCTCCCCCATAAACAAAAAGAGTTAATATTGTGTGAGTCATGACTCACATATCAAATATTGTACTTTTTACTTAAAATTATACTTGTATTTAATTTCTAAACATATATAAGAAGGAACATAAAATAATTTCTAATTTCTCACGAAAAATTGTGTTGATTCTTATAATCCAAATGTTAATACTCATTTTTGGTCTAATGTACTACTCTTGCTTTCCGATATCATTCTTTCTATGTTAGAATATATAACAACATTTGGCATCTCTACGGAAGCTAGATCTTAGCTTTTCCGATAACCTTATATGAACACAAGATTTCACAGAAATACCAAATTTGGAGTATTTGAATCTGATAAAATGTATGGGTCTTGAAGAGGTTCACTAGTTCCTGGAGTACTGCAGAAAACTCATTCAGTTAAATTTGCATGGATGTATAAGCCTCATAAGGTTTCCATGTGTTAATGTGGAATCTCTAGATCTACAAGATTCCTCTAGTTTAGAGTAATTTCCAGAGATCATTGGAAGAATGAAGCCAAAGTTAGATATTCACATGGGATACTCCGGGATAATCGAATAACCATCGTTTATTATGTACCAAACTCATATTACCAAGCTAAATTTGAGTTCTATGAAAAACCTTGTACCTCTTCCAAGTAGCATTTGTAAGTTGAAAGATTTGGTGAAGCTACAACTGGTGTACAACTCGAAACTTGAACGCTTGCCAGAAGAGATAGGTGATTTAGAAAACTAGGAGGAGCTTGGCGCCTCAAGGACTCTAATTTCACGTCCTCCATCTCCATCGTCCGCCTGAACTAGCTTAAAATCTTTTTTTTGGACTACCTACATCAAAATAAATAGTTGATGTAGAAGAAAAAGTGTTCTTTGTGTTCCCTCGCGTGAATGAAGGGTTACGCTCATTGGAAATTTTGGGTTTCCGTGAATGCAATTTAGTAGATATACAACTTCTGGAAGACATTGGATGCTTACACTCTTTGAAAGAATTGTATCTCAATGAAAATAATTTTGAACATTTGCCTCTAAGCATAACCCAACTTAGTGTTCGTCAAACGTTGCCCTAATCAGATTGCAAGAGGCTTACACAACTGCTAAAATTTCCACAAGAATTAGAAACAACATATGCAGATTGGAGCATTGATTCAATTTGTAATTCGTTGTTTCAGAATATCTCATGAATCCAACATGACGTGTCTCTTTCAGATTCCTTGTCACTAAGAATATTTATGTGTCGGGGGAAGAATATCCCAAGCTGGTTCCACTATCAGGGAATGGATACAAGTGTATCAGTCAATTTGCTACAGAATACTTTGTATGTACTGGATAACTTCTTGAGATTTGATGTATGTTACTCTGGCAAATTAATTGACATCACAGCTCACTTGATTCCCTTACGTGATGTTGGGATGTCGTCGATGACCCAAAAATGTGCCTTATCCAACCATTAAACATGTCATACTGAGCCTACTATACATTTTTTCCTGGTAACTCTTGCTAACTTATGGGATGCATCTAATGCAAATGGAAAACAAGAACTAATGACTGGGAATATTAGGTTATTTTCCTCTAGAGAAATGAAGATGTTTGGAATTCGTTTATTGGTCCTCAGCAACCTCAACATGTTGCTTAGGAGAAGCCTCTCTAGCTCTACCTTTGTCTGGTGCCGCTCCACGGGCACTGGTGCTACTCTATGAGCACGACCTCTAACTCAGACCCTACCTCTACCCCTAGTCGGGGTCTCAACAAATGCCTCAGGGACTGCTTGCCCTCTACCACTGAAAGCAGAAGCTCTGGTCCTCGGCATCTTCCAAAACAACATGCCACAACTTAGAACTAGCGAAAGTAACCATGGACGGTAAGAAAATGCGAATAAAAGGAAGTTTCCTAACAATCCTTGTAGCCTCTTGAAGATACGTACAGACGTCTCCGTACCGATCTTCAAAACTCTACTTGACTTGGCATGTCCACACGTGAGACCTATGAACCTGGGGATTTGATACCATTTTGTCACGACCCAAAAATAGACGTCATGTTACTTGTCTATTCCCACCAAGACAAGTCAACCTCAACCCAACAAAGCGAAAGAAAATGCAGAAATGCAATAAAAGAGAACAAGACAAAGGTAAAAGAATTATTCATTCTAAACAATACCCCTAAACTTGGTTGCCACATATGCAAGTCATTAATGAAAATACTGAATTTGAAAGATAAATAGAAGTCTCAGTCTTTGTTGCTCGAGTAGAACAAAGCATAAAAAGAAAAGGAAAAGAGGGTCCGCCAGAATGACAAGCAACTCCCTCTCAAATCTTTCATGAGCCCCAACAACTACGAGAAGAAGAAGAAGAAGATCATGCGGGTCTAGACTCAGAACCTACATGTGTAGAGACAAGGGGTGAGTACCAACAATACGGTACCCAACAAGAAACCTAATAAACAAAGAAACTAGCTAGAAAATGAATACCCCGGACTCTCAAACCAAACCTCCTCAAACTAAAACCTGCACATAAATCAACATATCCTAGCAATTCTACAATACACAGCTCACAAGGACCAATATTCACAATCTGATAACCACAATGCAACAATTAAACAAATAAAACAAGTCAATCTCAAATTCAAGTAGTTCATTCACACGCAACAAATACATCAATCTCAAGTATCAAGCAAGTCATGCATAAGCATTAAATGCATTATGTCACAATAATAAATATCCTGCTTGAACCATTTCCCATTGGCTTTATATTGAATCACTAGCAGGAAAGTACCTCAGCATCACAGCACTAGTCGGAAATGACCTAGGCCTAATCACACTCGCATGTCTCATAATGGTGTTCAACAATCAATGCACACAAGCACTATCACACCATATAGAAGAGACAAAAAATTGCACAATTCAAGCCACATTCATGCTTTCAAGCATTTCATCAATCAATCAATAAGGACACAATAAGGCAATTTACATCATCATGATCATCACATAGCCTTCTTCATTTCAACCCTTTTTTATTCATTTTGATTTAACAATCAGATAATTTTACCCTTCACCCCATCCCCATTACTCCCAACACACAAGCAATGAAGGAAGTATAAGAATTAAACTAGAATACAAGATTTAGGAAACCACTTGTCTTAAATCAAAGAACAATCACTCTGAAAGTTGAGCCTTCCCCTTCTGGATCACTTCCAAAGCCAAACAATCTAAAATAATGAAGTATTCACAATCACTCATCGGAAACAACAATTCTCATATCAATTATATAGAGAAATGGGTCAAACAACTCAAAACCCAATATCAAAATGGAGGTTTGAATCTGGAAAATAATACTTGAAAATAATACTCAAGGCTTTAGGAACTAATTAGGGAAAATCATTTCGAAAATGGGCTTAAAATCAGCTCATAAGCTCACTTTACTTTAAAACTTAGGTTCATGAAGAACCCCCAATTTATCAACCCAAAATCTTAATTTAAATTCATAAATTCAATGATAATAATGCGTAATCGAAGATTTAGAGTTAAGAAGCGTTACCCAAAAGATTTTACTCGAAAACTTGATCCAAATCGCCTTACCAAAGCTCCCAAAACTCAAAAATGGTAAAAATGGCGTTGAAACCCGATAATGCTCAAATCACCCTCCAAAATAAATAAAAAGAGTGAGTGATTGTAGTCAGTAAAAAACTCAACAAAGAGTAGGGGTTGAATCCCATAGGGAATGGTATATCGTAGAGAATTCATTATCAAGAGATTAAGACTTTAATTTAGCTCATTTGTAATAGTAAGAAAAATTTGGTGGATGGTACCACCAACTTAATATAAAGATTTGATTATCAATTCCATAGTTAAACTAAAATATCAAAGAAATCAAGAGTTAACAAGTAATCTAGAGGTGCGGGAATTTGATATCAATGTCACATATGAGTGATTGCGCTTTTTTATAGTGATGAACATTCATGAATAGGCTAAGTCAACTTCAATGACGCTAATCATCTTTTGATCTCAAAGCATTTATGCCTAGAATCTCCTTTCAATCTCATCTAAATGTTGATCCTAAAGAACCCAATACCTTACTCTATCCTCCCTTTCAAGAATAGGGCAAATAGATTCGACCCATAACCTCTCTTTCAATCAAGCTACAGACATCAAACCTCAATTTCTAGTATTGAACTAATTACCCACTCCAATCAATCTCTTTCAAGCATTAACTGGAGATCGGAAGCAAGAATTAAGTTTGTAACCTTAACCCTTAAGTTAACCTCATGGTAATTAGATAAAATTCATACATGAACAACAACAAAACAGAGCATAACACAATACCCATTACATTAAACCAACACCAAATCCCATTAGAGCACCCCTAGATCTTGGGGTTTTAGCCACCCATCACAAAAAGTAAAGAAATTATACCTTCCATGAAAGCAACCATGGGTAATTGAAATCAAGTAATTAAGAGTAAACCCACTTTGGATTCAACTTCAATTTATCAATTTCAAATTCCAAAATGTAATACCCTAAAATCTAGAATAGTGTTCTAAAAAGGTGAAGTGTTCTTCAAAACTCTCTCCAACTCACTTTTTTATTTTCTCTCTAATTAACATCCCAAATAAACATATTAGAAATTATATCCTTTGGGCTATTTATACTTTCCAAAAAATTGGCTCAAAATCCACTTCGTAACAAACTCGGTGACATTAGTTGGGCTCGCCAAACTAGCTCGGCGAATCGCCCTTCGCTCCTCATCTCACCTTGTGATGCTCTACGCTTCAGGTGTTTGAATCTCAGTTAGCGAACTCGATTGAGTCAACCTTACACATTCGGCAAATCTCTGAATACCACTTTTGTTTTCCTTCAGAGCATTAAATCTTTACACTACACACTATCACTTTAGGCGATGTGCATGGGGATCGTCTTTCTCTTTCGGTGCATCGCCTTCTCTACTGGAGTTCACCGACCTACTATGTTGGGACAAGTGTTATGCACTGTCAAATTGGATGAGGTCGTACTCAATTGGCGATCCTCTCTTCATGGTAGGCGATCAACAATGTTTACTTTGCACTTCTTTTTGTATTTTTTTGTCATTCTTTCACACATTAGTCATTACATTGTCCAATTGCCTTCATAGCTAAAAAATCATAAATATTGTATTAGAGTAGGACAAAGTTAGGCATTGAGGACACTAATAATTGGGATAAGTGGACCTTAAATAAGTGAAAATCAACCACTCAACAAAATCTTGATAGTTAGAAAACATTCTACCCAGGTCTCAAATGCTCATCGCGACCTAGAGTCACGGATCGCGATGACTAACACAATCAACTCATTAAAATTAACCGTTGCGATCACAGCAAGACCCTCGCCATTGTGATGCACTCTATTATGATGCTACGTGATCACGATGAGGGAGCCTTGCCATCGCGATGACGAACATGGCCATGCACCAGAACCAGAACCTAGCCAAATCAAAGTCATCAAAAAAACCCTTGAGATTCGTTCAGAACCCCGCACACACAAACCACATATGCAAATCAATTGTACTCGACATTTTGGACTCAATGGAACCGTCAAAATATGAATTTGAGGCCTCCTTGACCTGACATCCATGAAAACCACAAGAAACTAACCCAATACCTAAAAAGGCTAAAACAAACTTGGATTTCTCAAAAATCAACCAAGACCTCACCTTGGTCTAAAATCATCCCCTGAATCCAACAGAACTCTCAGAATTTTGATTCGAGCATCCAAACCCTGAATGTTGAACAAAGTCGACCCAAAGGCTAAATTTCTACAATTTCACAACTTAGGACCTCAAATTATCACAAAGACTCGAAATCTAAAATGAACATCTCTCACAAATTAGATTTCACATTTTGGGATTGATGAAACCGACAAAATTACATTCCGACACTCGAAACTCCAAAAGACCTCAAAAACCTGTTTCTTAAAAACATAGCCTTTAAAACTCACAAACTTACCAGAATCTCATCTTTTAACCAAAAGTTCAAAACAAACTTTTAAAAATCTATCATAGAAGAATCGGGGTCAATAACGAGAGGGGGGAAATAATAAATTCATAAAAATTTGCAAAAATAACTGATCGGGTCATTACAAAAAGGGCCTCACCAAAACTTTGAAAGAAGGAACTCCGTTGGAATCCAATCAGCCACTACAAGGCTCACCCTGACTAGGATCTACATCAAAGGGATAACAAAAGTAGGGGGTGAGTACAAATCAAAGTACTCAATAGGCTAAACTAACTGAGTATAAGCAATTAATTAGACTTAGAAGTAGCTAAGAAAGCGTCCACCTTTATACAGAAAAAGTCTCATTTCAGAATCGGTGCCACCAATTAATATAGAGTGGCATGAGTAATGAAAACACATAGGGGGCAGATAATAGTAAATAAGCACGTTAATAGGTCACAAATCACAACAAGACTGACCAATGATGCAATAAGATGATGAAAAGATGAAATGATGTGGTGGTTCCAAGGTCATCGCACAATCTATAATATACACCTTTTTAAGCCTCTAGCTTCAAGACAAGGACCAGTGGGGACTCCCAGTCCATATACCAATCTCAATATTTCAATGTCTCACCAATTTTTCACCTCAGTGTGGTCAAGGATATAAGTAAAGTGTCACATTTTCTTTCTCAAAAGATAGTCTTTCTCTAATTTCTCATATTTCCATAAACCATAATATGTTGCATGAGTATGAATGTTTCACAACACATACAACACAAAATATAATTAGTTCATTAAGAGTGGCAAATAACATCAAGTTCTTGATTCAACAAGTCATGAAATGTACCCTCAATAACAGGGATAGAGGAGGAAATTTATTCGAAATCAATCTTTACCATGATAAAGCATTTCTTTCATTTTAAGATGTTCATAAGTCAACTCAAGCCCCTAAGTCGGGCAATTTCTCAAGTATCATAGGCTTCCCACAATAGTTAACAGTATCACGTAAGCCTCCACACGATGCTTCAAAAGAATTAAAAAGGGGATATCAGCAACTTCTAAGGGACATATGACTACTCATTTCATAGTTAACTCCCTAAGAATAGGTTAATTACTGATCTTAGTCAAAAGGAGGGATAGCTAAACCTACCTCAAGGCTGAAACTTTACACAAACAACTATACTGGAGTAAATCCTTAACCACACGCTAACTAGAACGATCTCCAACTATTAATAATGGAAAGAGTTCATTGAAAGATACTGAAGGATACCCATATTGATAGGATTTGAATTCGGGGGTAAAATAGTCTAAAAATTACTTCAAAAATTGAAGGGGCGTAATCAGACTTTTTTAGTTGGAATACACTTTCCACGAGCCGAAAGGGAAATGTGGTTGAAAACTCCATTAAAATAGATTAAGAAAGAGTCTGAAATCATCAAAATACCATTTCACCAATTTTAAGGGAAGAACCACAAAATCCACTTTAAAAATAAATGTTTAAAAGTGTTTTTTGGAAGATTAAACTTGAAGGAATCAATAATGAGTAAGAAAAAGGAGCTTACCCACATAAGAAATCACTAAGAAACAAGCAAGAAGCACCTCCCAAAGCTCCAAGGGTTTGAAAATGGTGGAAATGAGAATTTTGGGAGAAATCCCGAATTTGAGTTTTTTCCAGGAGAATTTTACTCATCGCGATCCTGAGCCACTAATTCTCATGGTCGTGAAAGGCATGACAGAAACATTGCGATAGGGAGAAATTTAGTCCGCAATCACGAAGGCTTAGAGAAAATGGAGCATATTGTGAATGCGATCCTATGGGCCCCAATCGCGAAGGCCACAAAAAAAATACATCGCGATCGCGAGACAGAGAGTCGTGATCGCGAATGTCAAAAATGACTACACCAGAAACTGAAAACCAGCAACTCAACTAAAATAAAAAGCCTCTGAATTGACCCTCGAGAATCGTTTGGGGTCCGATAAAAATAAACTGGAGATGCTACTGCACTAAAATCAACATTCTGGACGAAATGGAATCGTCGAATTTCTGAAAAGAGGTCAAATGACAGAATTACACTACCGGACCACTCTTAAGGCTAAAACTCAACTTTTCACCCAAACACCTCAAAACTCAACCGAAGGCCTCGAAAACTTTACCAACAACCTAACTAGCTCAAACTCAACGTTCCAGACGTGATGGAACTGACGAAAATCCCATATGACACTCGAAACTCCCAATGTTGACCAAAGTCAACTCTATCAAGAACTCACTACACTATAGGGGTCAAATCACCAAAAACGCACCCGATCACATAAGGGACCACACCAACAATCCCCGAAACACAAACTAAGAATGAAAATCTAGGGGAAGGATAAAATGGTAAATTCATTATGAAAAGTAATTTCACAAAAAATAGGACAGTAAATTCATATTCACAAACTACTTCTATCATGTTGCTTCTATACGAATGGAGATTATACTTCTTCAGCAAACCTTGGTAGTGGGGGAGAAAGTATTTGAGCTTGCTCTACCACTGGAAGTACGTTCGATTCTTGGAAATAGTTCCTCTCTGGTTTTTTTACTTTGTGATGTCAGACTTCTAATAGTTTAAAATGTTTCTATCATTCACCCGTTTTCGTACAACTTTATTGACTCATACACATTCATATGCAGTTGAATTCCGAAAAGGCTACTCATCAGAAAATGTGAAGATGCTAATTTATTTCATAATGAAACAAGGTATTCTGGTGTAGGAGAGGTTTCATGTCACGAATACTAATAAGACCACTATATTTCTAAGCCACAATGATTTCACAACATCTTATATTTCAAATTTTCATTCAAAATTAAAGATGTATAAGAGAGATACTTACATTTGAAAAAGAGAATTTTGATAATATAAAAATCTAAAAGATCAATACTTTAAAAAGTGTATTGTTAAAGTAAGAGCATTATCAATACCTTCTAACATGAAAATGTTTGATGCACAAGTAATTATGTACATTTTAATTTAATAAAAATAAAAATTTAATTGAATATAATAGATATTTAAAATAGTTTATTTTTATAAAAAATCTTACTATTAAAAGTACATTGATACTTGTCCTTTTTAAAAAATTTCACTCTGCACTTTTTTAAAAAAGATTAGTCAAACATAATTACTTATAAAAAAAATCAAATGAATTAGTTAAACACAAATTACTTTTATTCAAAAACACTTTTCTGAAAAGCTATTTTGAAAAAATATTTCTAGAAATAAGTAATTTTTATTAGCATTGTTACATAGGCTCTAAATATATAAACATAACAGGTAACCTTACAAGTGAAACAAACAAACAAAAAAGTAAACCCAAACAACAATACTCAAAAGACTCAAATAACTTTTCATGAGAGATGATACCCCCACAATTATTTTCCAAAATTTACTAAATTCATATCTCATGAAAAATTGCAAACATACCTTAATTATGCAAAAAGTAATCATCAATATTTTTCCATCGTAACCATCTAAATCAACAAAATAACTTCTCACAATGGATACTCATCAATCATCATCTATTAATCTTAGAGAGCAATTCATGTTTTAAGATTTTGTAACATAGAAATTAATTATCAATTATTCTATTTCAAAATATTTAAATCGTTAAAGTTACCCATCTGGTATTCTTCTATTTTAAAGTGGAAGTAGAATAGTAATTAAAGACATGCGCTAGCTTATTGTCACGGATTTAGACTTCCACTAATACTCAGTGCAACACTTGAAAACTTACTCACAAATCTTTCACGATCTTTCAAGCTTAAGTAAGCCCTTTGAAACTTAGATCGCTAAGAGAATGAAGAAAGACAAAGAGAGCTTTTGAAGAAGGCTTTGTATTGCTTGGAAGATTGCTTTATTACTTGCTTGGTTCTTGCTTCAAGCTTGGATGCCTTACAAATGAAATCCTCATCTATCTATACCACACACCTAAGGGCTAAAGTGTAAATAAAAATTACTGCACAAGTCCCTACATATTTAAAATATAGTTCCTCTTCTAGAATTCTCTACAATCCTAGAGAATTCTAAAGCCTTCCAAGATATTTTTAAGGTATTCTAGAGTCTAACCTCTCCAAGACTCCATATTCTTCTCCCTTAAGCTAGCTGACTTATGCTTTCATTTTATGCCTAAGTGGATGACAAAGTGGCGGGTCATGACACTCTCCTCCACCTGATGCTGCGATGACTGCATCACATTGCTACTACATGGACAACCGAATCTCGTCTTCTCACATGCATGACCAGTAGTCCATTGACTCAACCAGTACCCTTGTGCAAGCCCTCAGACATCACATCTTTTTCCCCTTTTGTAACTTTCCCTATACATCGTGGTGAAGCCCCTTTTGCACTATTGTCTTTCATCACCCTCGCATTGCTTGCTACGAATGTCGACTCCTTCTTCTTAAGGCCTCTCACGAGCTACATGACTGTTAATCAAACTTGTCCTTCCGTCTTTGTTACCTTAACTAGAGGCACCATACACGATTCTTTTTTCTCCATGACTAAGAGTTGGTTGAGGAAAGGATCGATCACGATGTGACACTTTTGGAAGAACTTCTGCAAAGAATGATATCAAATATATCTAAAGGAGTGACACTGAAGTTATTTTTACCTTGCCACTTGACTAGCGTGACGCTTACTCCATGTGCGACTCTACACACGGGAGTCGATGGTGCGTTGACCGTCTTGAGGTGGGAGTTGCTTGGACTGTACCTCAACCCTAGCGTTGTTGTTGCAATCTTGGTCATGATGTTGGTCTTTGAACTAGTGTCGACCATAGCAAGAGTCGGTCTTCCATTAATCATGATGTCTACATACTGTGTGCCATACTCTTTCAGCCTATCTAATTTCTTTGTGATGGCTCCGCAAAGTCCAATCAAGCCCAACTACATCATGTCTAATCCATGTCCTAGTTCTCGTGCCTCCCTATCTTTCCGCTCTTACAGGATGGCACCAAGGTTTTTCAGTTCAGGGCATCTAGCATAGCTATGCGACCCACCTTATATGTAGTAACTATTTCTTTTGGTAGTTTTTGCCTTCCTCTCTATATCACCCTAACGTCAAGACTGTTTGTCATCATACCTTCATGATTCTTGAGATGTGGTCGCTGCTCTTCAATATTGTCACGATCTCCCCCACCTTGGTTATGACTACCTCTCATCTCATCTCCTTTTGCTTTGTCAGGATTTTCATGTGTAACACCTCAGAAGTTGAAAAGTAAAAAGGAAAAGGATATTGTAGAAATTGTCTGAGAAATGGTTTTACGGGACCAACCTACGTACCGTAGGAATGGAACCATAGAATCAGGGTAGGGTTTTTGTATCATTAAGTTTCAGTACCTTATATAATTGTTGATCAGGATGGCTCATCAACATTTGTATGAGTCTAGATAGGTCTAATAGGTGAGTCCCAGTGTAACACCCCGCTATCTAAAAGAGCTAAAATTAGAAAGAACCATTTTTGGAAAGAATGAAAAATCTGAATTTGGCAAGTTATGTTAAGTATGAGTTTTGGGTCAACTTCAAACGTCCAAACCTCCTAGTACAGGATGAGTTAGGTGGGCTACAAGATATCAAATGAAAGTTCTTTGAATTATCTTTCCAACGCCATCGAGTTTTTTCATTTTTGATCTCATATGAGGGAGATATCCCAGATTTTAGAGGGGTATTTTGGTCTTTTCATTAACCAATTAGCTTAATTCGTTTTAGTAATTTATTTGGGGTCTAAATTGATTTGGTTCAGTTTACTCTTCATAAAATTATGCTAGGGTTTTGAGAGATGACAAAAGAAGAGAAAAGAGGAGAAAGAGCCAAAGTTCATCGTGTTCTTGAGTTTCACTTGCGGATTTCGCAAAGGGTTAATCCATGCGAGGTATGTGAGATCACGTAGCATTGGGTTCATTAACCCACGCGCCAATCATGATTTAATTCAGCGTATTTACGTTCTTGAAAGTAGAGTTTATGAGTTCTTGATGAATGTTGTTGAAGTTTCATTTGAATCTTGATTGTTGAGTTTTTGGAGGAGTTCTTGATATGATTTGATGAGATTTAAGGTTGTTTTTTAGTTGATTCTTGTATACTTTGGTTGGGTAATCAAATCTAAGTGTTTGGGAAAGAACCAATCGAATCTAGATGAATTAAGGTCGAAAAATGAACAACAAATTTCATCCAATTTTTCTGCGAAAAGGAGTGGGGCATCGCGCCACTCAGTGCGCCTCACATCAGTTTTTGTAGTATGGGTTCTGGGGTGCCGCGCCACTTAGTGCGCCCCAACCCAGGTTCTGTAGGTTAGGGTTTGGCGCCTTGCGACACTCAGTACGCTAGGGTCGCCAAATCCTCTACCCTTTCATACTTCTTTCTGTTTGAGTTCCCTCAAATCGTACCTATGTTTTCTAATTGTTTCCTACACTCCAAGGTATGTTTAAACATCAAGAGATCATCTATAACATGAGATCATAACCCTTGAATCCATAATTCAAATTCAAGGTAAAGCTAAGAGTCAAGTTTCGATAGTTCTTAGAGTCTTTCAAAAGTTTTATACAATCGTTTTAAACTTATTTTAAAGACTTGAGCATTGAGTTGAGTAAGAATAAGAGTGAAGTTATTTTCTTCAAAAGACTATATGGGAACTAAATATTCCTAAGAGTTAAAATGTTTTCACCTTTAAACAAGAGAGGAAACACCGGTTTTCAAATGAGTTTTCATGAGTAGTTTTGAGTTCCATCTCTTTTAAGAGATACGCTTTTTGAGTAATAATATCAAACCACAGAGAATGAGTTATGTTTTTAACATATGAACTGAGTATATTTAGGGAGTAGTATTGAGCACCGATATGGGGACGAGTTCATAATAACTCAAGTCTCCATAAATCATGTAGTCATCATGGGTAGAAAGGGTCATACTTTTTAGATGATTCCTTAATGATTTTTAGCTTAGATTAGTGGATCCACTTAGTTGAGGCATTCTATATCCCGACAAGTTATAGGAAAGTTTTGGCAGCGTGAGCGAGACATTGTATCATCACATATCTCATAGTGATGGTTGTCGGTTAGAGAAACTCCCACAAAGTTATATTTTACTTTATTATATATATAAATTGAGTTGTTATTGCATTTTCAAATACATTGAGTTGCTATCTACTATTTTTAATGCTTTATATAAACTACATCTTTATTGTTGTTTATTTCTGCATTGAGTTAAGTACCCATGAGTTGAGTAAAGCTGAGGTAAGTGTTTCTTTTAGATTCCAGTTCAAGATTATGTTGGTTTAGATTTCCCCTCACATGCCCGTACATTCAATGTACTGATGTCATTTGTCCTGCATCATTTTATGGTGCAGATACAGGTAACCATGATTAGTATCCAGCACCTCGTTGATCCAGTTGAGCATTCAGAGTGTTTTTGTGAGCCTTCTTGCTTTCCGGAAGATCCCTCTTTATATTGTTTTTTAGTATTTCAATTGTTAGGATTATGGGGGCTGGCTCTTGTCCCAACATTCCTCATAGTATTAGAGGCTTTATAGACAGATAACTATAGTTCTTTAGTCTTTCCATGTTCAGTTGTTTATGTTAAGACTTGGTTTGCCACTTTGGCTACGTTGAATGTTTATCTTTAAACATTCTAAGTTATTTGAGACAGTTGATTTAAATGCATTTGATTTCTTTATTAATGTGTAAAGTCTTATGTTGAGAATCTAGCTAGGCTAAGGGTTCGCTTGGGGCCAACAATGGCACTCGAGTGCAAGTCCCGCCCAAGGAGTAGGCTCGGGGCGTGACACCTAGACTGGTGAATTTTGAGGGTCAACTTGTGTTTTACAGTTGGGGTCTATGGGTCATAGAAGCTTTGCGAGCCGTAGACCAGTCTCATCAAATTTGATCCAATCTTAAAGGTTTCTGAACTATTCTACGGTTGACCAGTGCGGTCCGTAGGGACCGTAGGTCCAAATCGTAGGAAGGGGTTGGCAGTAATATCAGGGCTTTTAAGTCTTTTCCCTAGGTGATTAATTTCTAAAGTAGATCATTTTGGTCCTAAATCTAAGCACTATATAAGTCCCTTAGGCCTAAAAACTACCCATTCTAAACTTTTCTCCTAAATTCCCTCCAAGATCACCCACAAAATCCTCTCTAGACCTAAGGAAGGAAAAAGATAAGGTTTGTCTTGAAGAACTCCAAATCACTAATGATTGTGTCATTGCTTACTAAGGTATGTTAGTATTTATCTATGGCATCCTTTCCTCCATAGGGTTCCTAAATTCTCCAATTTTACAATTTAGATTCTCCAATAAAAGTTAGGGTTTTATTCAATCTTCATAGGTTCTTTCAATCGATTGTTTTCTATCCTTTTATGCATGAATTGAAGTAATTATATGATTTTAAGTTGAATTCACTTGAACCCATGCATGATCCATGATTTTTGGACTATGATCATATGATGAAGCTTATAAACTATGAAAGAAGAATTTATGAAAGTATGCATGTTCTTTCATGAAATTGATATAAATGATTTAAGGTTTCTTTGAGAGTGAAGCATCAATGTTGTTGTTGTTGTTGTGAAAGGTTTTCTCATATACTACTAAGAACATGATTCTGAAAGGGTTTTCTCACAAAAAAAAAAATGATTCATAAGGTTGAAAAGTTTTGTCACCTAAGTTGAATCAAGATTAAGGAGTTAGTCTAAATGAACTTTAGCTTGGATTGTTTGCTTAGATGTGATTTTCCATATATGATGATATGAATAAGGTTAATGACTATTTTGTGCGATTTTTGCTTAGCACCGAGATGATATTGAGATGGTGCCTCTCTCTCCTTAGTAGAGGTCGGGTCTCTAGAGACAATCTCCCTATCCCATAACTATGTGTCACCATAGGATAATTGTCTTAGCTAGACATTAGCTAATGAATCCTCTTTAGCTCAAATTTATGGTTCTTACCTTGGAAAATAAGGACACCCCTTTTCAGTGTAGGGCAGATACTAGATTCCATGTTATAGCTCACACGGTCTATGTTGGTTAAATTGTAGACTTCCCACAATAATGAACTAAGGTTACTTCTAAAGTATCTCACATGTGATTTAAAGATATTTAGCTTGCATTGACCATGATTATAATTTATGTTTTCTAACCTTTTTATCTTATGATTTAGTTGTGTCATTGAATGTCATGTAAAGTCCTTTTTAGCATGATTTCATAAGTCTCATGCATTGATATCATAATTGGTACATTCCATGTACTAATGCATACTTGTTCCTACATTATTTTGCTAATGTAGGGTCAGACGCTCCTACCTCGCACACTCGTGGCTAGTCGATCTGGTGGTGATCAGGAATTGGTGAGTCCTATGTTTCAAGGACCAGACATTTTTACAGCTTTATGTCCTTTCAGTTTTCATACATTGTATGATGTATGGATTATGTCTCAATCACTTCCTTATGATGTAATAAATGGCTTATGAGACTTATGTTAGACTTCCACTTTTGTCAAACAATTTATGATATAAAATTGTTTTCATGAAATCTTTCTTTTTATTATCTTGTATGATGTATTGTAAGTGGCTTGTGTAGGGCCTCTCGGAGTTTTATACGCCATGTTATGCCTAGGGTATACTTTGGGTCATGACATCATGTCTAAAATCTTTAAAAGCTTCGGCCTGCGTGATAGCTTCATAAATAGTCATGACCTACCGGCGCTCCAGCTTCATCTTGGCCCAATTTTGTAGCCCATCCATGAAGTGGAACAACATATCAACATCCGTGAGGTTGGGAATCTGAAGAGTGAGGGTGATGAACTCTTTTACGTACTCCCGTATTCTGCATTTCTGCTTCAACTCCCTGAACTTGTGTTTTTCCTCATAAATGACATTGTTAGGGAAGAAAGCCTTCTTGAACTCAACTTGAAATTGCTCCCAAGTGTTGATGGTGCAAAGCCCCTTCCCTATCTCAGACTCGTTATGCCTCCACCATAGCATAGCCATCTCTGATAGGTATAACACGACAGTGTTGATCTTGTACTCATCACTCTTCACCATGTTGCACTTGAAGTAATTCTCCAAATGCCATATTAATTTCTCCACCTCTTGCGTCACGGATTCCTTTGAACATCGGTGTCTTGAGAGCCTCGATGATGGCCACCCTATCCCCATTGGGTGTATTAGATCCTCCAACTTCCATTCCTCTCTTGAGCGCTTCCATCTTGGCCTTCATGGTTTTATTCATGCTTAACGCATCCATCAGCTGACACTCTAAGGAAGTGATGACCTTATTTATCTCATACTATTCATGCTTATGCGCCTCCAAGTCTTTCTGGATGTTGTCATTCTCTTCAAGGGTGAAGTCCTCAAGAATTTTAAACTTGATATCAACCTTGTTCAAGTGTTGGCCTAAGGTCTCAACATCCTGCCTCGCCATGTAAACCCTTGTGATCCCTTCTACTCTAGGTGTGACATCAATGGGATCCTCACCATGTTCATCATTACTTGCTTCAATGGTTGAAGGTGGGTAAGATGTTACTTCGCTTGGTGTAGGGTCAAGCAATATTTCCTCGCTACTCTTAAGGTGCATCTTTCCCTTGCGGTGCTTCTTTCCACCATCCAGCCTGGCATTGGTGGTGCTAGCAGCGTCGAAGTCTCCTTCATTGGTAATTCCCTTAGTATGAACCTTCACTCTAATACCACATTGTCACAAACTTAGAATTCCACTAATACTTTGTGCGACACTTGACAACTTACTCATGAATATTTCATGATCTTTTAAGCTCATGTAAGCCCTTTGAAACATATATTGCTAAGAGAATGAAGAAAGAAAAGGAGAGCTTTTAAAGAAGGCTTTGTATTTATTGGAAAGATTTCTTTACAACTTGCTTGGTTCTTGCTTCAAGCTTGGATGCCTTACAAATGAATGCCCCATCTATTTATACTAAACACCTAGGGCCTAGAGTGTAAATAAAAATTACTACACAAGTCCCTATATATTTACAATATAGTCCATCTTCTAGAATTATGTACAACTCTAGAGAATTCTAAAGTCTTCCAAGATATTTTCTAAGGTCTTGTAGAGTCTTCCACAAACCTCTCCAAGATTCTAGATTCTTCCCCCTTAGGCTAGCTAACTTATGCTTTAATTTTATGTCTAAGTGGATTTGATAAAGTGGCGGGTCACGATATTCTTCTATGTTTCCATCTTTACTAGCTACTCCACAAAAACAAATTAAGTGCTTTCTCCGCAGCTTTAATTTACAACACTAATCTTTTTAAAGTATTTTCTGGAGATGGTAGATTCTTGTGTTGATAACGTGTTATGAAACAATCGCACAATAAGAAGAATATAGTAGAGAGAATAAAAAAGAAAGAATACTTCTTATTCCTCTTGAGGGATAGAGATTAACTAGTGATTTAAAACGAAGGAAAACCCTTTTATTTATGGGGAATAACTAACTTAATGCTAAAATTTGAGTTCCTAAATTTTCTCCAAGGAAATGTAAAGATAGACTTTCACTAAAATAAATTTATATTTATAACACAAATAATATTTTTAATTATGTATATGTCGAAGTTTTCTTGATGAAAATAAACTATTGATTATGAGTCCCTAGGGCAACCTGACGTGACTGACAGATAAGCCGACGTTAATAGCAGGTCTAATTCTGCGATAAAAGAGCTTTATTTCCACACCGAATGTTATGGAGAAGTCCCTAAGAGTTAAAGAAATTCGTAATAGTCCTTAGACTATCTATAAATATGCTTGCAAATCCATCAGTCCAACATCTTTCAGCGATAGAGGACATATGCTAGAAGACTATTCGGATTTTTTCTATTCAGAGTTACAAGTCGGTTCAATAACAAAGGTGAGTCTTATGACACTTGAAAAACTGTAACTGAAGGTACATTTCTATTTATTTTTCTAATATGTTTAGGCTTTGATCGTGTGTTAAATTTATGCTTCAAAAGCTATATGATTCATATGAATCCAATACCATTACACTTGTCACTGACTAATAAGTATTCATACATCCTTAATTAGAGATTTTGATTCAAACTATACCATAAAATTAACTTTTTCAGTCAAGTAGTTTTCCATTTTCCATTGGAACTCTACTGAAATTTTAAAAAGAAAAAACTAAATACCGACCTTTTAAGGTCAGTTCCTTTAAATAATTTTTTTAACAAATACCAACCATTGGGGTTGGTAGTTTTATTTATTTATTTGTGGAATAAAATTCTGATCTCGGTAAATCAATTTTAAAGGTTCTCATATTTTGTCACTAAAGACATTGCCCTTTGGATGTTGATTTTCTTTAGAAAAAAATAAGTTTTTTAAAAAATTAGTCTAAAACCAATCTCCGGAAGTCTTTAAGTTAAATGCAGATTTTTAATTTCATGTTTGAAGTTATTCCTAATAAAAAATACTCTAACTAAAAAACAAGCACAAACTAAACAACGGCCTCAAAAGCCATTATTTGTGCACTCTGGCCGGAAAAATGAATGCATACATTGTAAATTGTAATAATGAATTAGCTAGGCTGCAGAAATATATACTTCATCCGTACATTTTTATTTATTCACTATATTAAAAATAGTTATCAAATAATACTTGTATAATTTAGAAAATTAAAAAATAACTTACTATTTTGTGTGTATTTTACCCTTGCTATTAAATACTATTCAATATTTAATATATTTTCCAAAACATTAAATTGAATATATTCAAAAGTTAATGTAATAATATTATCTCTATTATTTATTTTTTCTTAAAATGTATCAAGTTAACAGTGGACAACTATTATTGGCATATATATGGAAAGAGAAGAGAATAAATCACTTACTCCTATAGTGGGACTTCAAGGCATAAAAGTAACAAAATAAAACTAATAAACAATTACAAATTGAAACTTTTTTTTTTCTATTTCCAAATATTTATTAAGGCAAGAACATATTGAGAACATGAATAAACAAAAAGACAATTTCATTCCAAAATCTATTTACCAAAATTGACCGGCAACACATAATATGGCTCTTAACTATACCCCCCACCCACCCCCACCCCCCTCCAATTATTAATGATGTAACAGTACTTCATTTGGAGAAATTAGAAGTAGAACAAGAAAATGAGAAGTGAAGATGCGCACTGGTGGGTTTGTCATGGTAACAGAGTCATTGCCTACTATAATTCCTAGAGATACGGCTTAAAATTGCAAACCAGACTAATGGGATTCTAGGAGAAGGGAATACATCAGGTAGTCATAAACCAGTTTCTTCATCCTCAAAAGGGAAATCTCTTGAGGAACAACAGGGAGATAAAGGAAAAGGCACAGAGCTAGACTATTATAACATGGAGGAGTTCTCGATGCTCAGATATACTCCTATATGTAATTATACCTTTACTGCTTTGCAAATAGGAGAAAATAATGCAACTGCAACCTCACCCATCAGGAAAGGTGGACTCCTATATCCCAATGACTTGGGTAGTTTGGAATGTGAGAGGAGAAAATAAGTGGTATAAGGGGAATGAGTTAAAAAAATATATCAAAACTAATCATATAAAGGTTGCAGAACTAGTGGAGAGTGAAGTAAAGACAGATAAAGCTAGCCAAGTAATACAACATAGATGCTCAATATTTCATTGCCAAGTTTAAAATAAAAGGGTATGGAATGCATACTAACTGTTATCTATGGATTTAACACAATGGAGCAAAGAAGAAGTTTATGGACTGCCATTCAACAACTAGCTGATGGTATGAACTTCCCTTGGATTCTAAGGGGTGATTTTAAAATACTTAAATCTCCTAAAGATAAGTTGTTTGGTAATTCAGTGTCATATGGAGAGACTAAGGATTTCAATGAATGCATTCAATAAACTAATCTCACAATACTCCCATGAAAGGGAGAACACTATACATAGACTAATAAACAAGTCATGACAGAATTTATAGGAGAATATAAGCTATTTGGCTATGGGGAGTGGATGAGTAAATAGGGCTATATTATCATTGAATATGAATGCCCAAATGTTTCATATCATGCTCCAATGCTCTTGTCCATTAAGATAATCTCATGGAATGCCAAAGTGCAATTAAACTCTATTTTTCAATATTTAGTCACCATACAACCAACTACACTCTATTGTAGAAAAGGGTGGAAAAAGGGATGAATGGAGATCACATGAGGCACATATGGTCAAATCTAGAAACACTAAGGCCTGATTTCTGAAAAGTTGAACAAAGTGGAATAGCAACATGTAAGTAAGAAGATTGAAAGCTATAGTCACTACACCAAAAGAGACCTTTAGCGGCAATTGATTTTAATTTTAGCGGCAATAGTTATTGCCACAAATACATTTACCGACATTTGATTAAATGCCATTGGATCCAATGTCGCTAAAGCCTTTAGTGACATTTATGTTGAATGCCAGTAAAGACCCTCATTATTGCCACTAAAAGTAATTACTTTTAGCGGCATTTACTATTGCCATTAAAGCTACTTTAGAAACAAGCATATTTGTGGCATTTAAATTCACCTTAATTCACATATTTTATCCTCTTTTATAACATCAAAAACAAAATTCACAAGAGAAATAAGTTCGAAGGTAGTAAAGAAGAATTATCAAACTCAAAACAATGTCATTCACTTAAAATAAGAACAAACAATCTTAATACATTCAATTTCTTATCTTGTAGCAGTAAAAGAAACTATGAATTATCCCCATGGTATTGTTTTTGTGCCAACAAGGTTGCAATGTGTGTAAATGAAGTGTTTCTGCTTCTGCTAGTGGATAAAATGACTCGAGCTCCGAAGGAAATCCATCCTTGATGCACGGGCCTAACATAAATTTCGAAGAACTTGTGGAATATGGAACAAAGACCTCAGGAACTAAAATCATAATTCAACTTTCAACTTTTTTGTTTCCACTTTTAGTAATACTCCATCTGTCCCTAATTACTTGTCCACTTTGCCTTTTTTAGTTGTCCCTAATTACTTGTCCATTTTGACAAATCTAGAAAGGAAATTTTTTTTACCTATTATACCCTCAACTAATTACTTTGAAAATGTAGAACTTCTTGAAGATCTAAATTTTTTAATTCACCCACTTCATAATTAATAGGGGTAAAATGGTAAAGTCATTGTGTCAGTCATTGTTTTCTTAATAGGTGTGTCAATTCAAAAGTAGACAAGTAATTAGGGACAGAGAAAGTATATGATAAGAAATAGCCAAAATAAAGCATGATAATCATTTCCTTTTTGCCTAGCCATGACAAAGCTTAGGAAACCAATATTTTATTCAGCCTTAGGTTTTTGCTTTGGCTTTTGTAAGGAGAGGTAGTGAAAGTTCAATGTTAAGTAGACCTCAAGGTTGTTAAGACCCATGTGATTTAACTTTAGGAAACATCAGAGAAAGTTTAGAATATTAGATATATTTCAATGTCCCTCTTCTATCTTCGCAATTAGTTATTCATTCATATATTTTACCCCTAAAGAATGTGCTTCTTCTCCTTCTAACCCTAAATCCTTCTCCTTCTCCTTCTCCTTCTTTCTCTGTATATATATATATATATATATATATATAGGTCAACAAGAGTTGGACTAACACAACATATACAAGTTATATCAAAAGTAAAGTAAATTATACAAATAGGGTTAATTTGGTAATTTGACTCATTATTTTATTACTTCTTGATTATTATATTACTATTATTATAGCTTACAAAGTTGTACCATCTGCTATGTCGTAAGTACCTTTAGGTATAGCTTTGATGATTCCAGTTCAGTTATGACTTCAATTCTTAAAGAGTCGTCTGTACTATATACTTTACATGTAGCACACGTGTCTTATGGTGGATGGATCTTCAATGTTGTAAGCGGGAATGTAGTCTATTGAAAATTTTAATCCTACTTCTTTGTCGATTAACTGATTTCTGGTGGAAATTTTAAGCTTGCATGTTTCTAATGGGGATTAAGATCCCTTAAATTGTGGGGACTAATAAAATTCAAAGTTACAAAAACAAATGTAGAACTTGATTAATTTAGTTTGATCACCATAATACTACTTTTTGAAATTGAGCATGTATAGTGAGTTTTCTAAAAAGTTTGTCCAGTTGTTATTCTCATTATTAAGATACTTAAGGTATAATTATGTTGATGAATGCAAAATAATAAATAAGCATTCTATTTGGCGTACCTTTCTGAAAAGTCATGTTATATGAATGATTTGTACAATTCTTCTTGGCGCTACCATTGAAAAAGTAATTTTCTTGAGAATATATTAGAGTTTAACATTGCTTTTTCATCCTTAATGTACTATTTTTTCTACCGATCGTTTAATTTGTGGACTTGCATATCTTCTTTCAATTACGGTCCTACAAAAATGGTGACTTTTCCTTGTAATTCTGATGATCCGTAGAAAAGTGATACAAAGATAACAATTTATTATATTATGCGTTTACTGGTAGAACTAACTTGATGTAGGGTATCAAAGAATCTTGAAGTGATGGTGATCGATCATTAAGAACTAGATTGATTGTTATGTTGTTTCTAATCATTTTAATGTTTTAAATTTACAGGTAAAGCAATTTGTCACTTTCTTTTTAGTTATCGTATACGACTTCTGCTTTAATAACATGGGTTCAATTCATTTATTTTTTGTCAGCATTTACATTTTTATAGTTCTGACATTATATCTCTGTTAGATTGTTAAAGAACTTTTCTTATGACCTCTTTATAGGTTTGTTATATTGAGAATACGATGGTATTCTAGTGTTTATAATGCAAGACTTTATGCTGTCAAATGTATTTTATATTTGTTTGTCTAATTACTTATTTGTTTGCTGCTAGCTAGAAAGGAATGATTGTTTTCTTCAGCTTTTGGTTATGTGATTTCCCCCTTTTATTGTGATATATAAAATCCACAAATATGTTATTGAGTTTAAAAATATATTATTCTTTTTATGGTATTACTTGGGTCACAAGTAAACTTTGGCCATAAGTAAGAAATTATTCTTACATTCTCCCACTTGGCTCAATCACCATATAACATTAATATTTCATAAACATTAGTTGCGCATACAATACATCTCTTCTATAATGTCCATCATACATACCACAATATAACAAACTATTAATGTGAGTTATGACGATTGTACATAAATTTTAGGCTACATACTTCCTTTCATATACTACTACATTAGCAACTTATCATACTAGGTTCATAAGCTATAGAACATATAACATTACAGTCCACAATGATGTCTCATAGAGACTTATCTTGTAATATCTCAAAACAATAATGTATACACTATTATGAGAAATAAGAAATTCATTAATGTATATCATAAATACATAATTGAGCTGAGAGTGTAAAAACATCATAAATGTATCAATCAAAAGTACAACCAAGACATATTCTTTGAACATGTTCTTTAAAAGTCTTTGGTTGTAAGCTTTTTGTTAACAGATCTGGAATAATGAGATCAGTTCTAATATTCTCAAGTAACACTCTTTGTTTCTGAACTTCTTCCTTGATAGTAAAGTGCTTTAATTCCATATGTTTGACACATTTGGAGTACTTATCGTTCTTGGAGAAGAATACTGGTGTTGTATTATCACAATAAATTTTCAGTGGCTTGGTAATGGTGTCGACAACCCCAAGTCCTGAAATGAAGTTTTGCAGCTATAATGCATGAATTGTGGCTTCATAACATGCCACAAAGTTTCTTTGCAGCTTTCCAGTGATCAATTCCAGAGTTACTTTGATATCTTCCTAGCATTCCGACCGCAAAATTAATATCCAGTCTTGTGTAAGTTTGAACATACATCAAACTTCCAACATTAGAAGATTAAGGAATTGATTCCATTTCCTTTTTGTTCTATATCATTCTTTGGAAAGTGCATGAGATTAAATTTGTCCCTTTTTTGAATAGGAACTATTCCTGTTGAACAATTGTTCATGTTAAATCTCTCTAGAACACTTTCAATATAGCCTTTCTGAGACAATCCCAATAATCGTTGTGATATATCACGAAATATTTCTATCCCTATCACATAGGATGCCTCACCCATATCTTTAATTTCAAAGTTCATAGAGAGAAAGTCTTTCATCTCATGCAATATGCCTAAATCATTAGGAGCAAGTAAAGTGTCATCAACATACAAGACTAAAAATATAAACTAACTCCGACTAATCTATTGATATATACACCGATCAACGGTAATCTCCTTAAATCCAAAAGATTTATAGTGTCATTAAACTTTATATACCATTGTTGTGAGATTTGTTTGAGTCTATATATTGACTTCTTTAGCTTCCACACCATTTGATCTTTTCCTTTAATTTCAAAACCCTCTGGTTGGTCGATATAAACATCCTCCTCGAAGTCTTCATTAAGAAAGGCACGTTTCTCATCCATTTGATGTAACTCTAAATCATAATGAGTTACCAAAGCCAAAACAATTCTTAATGAGTCTTTCTTTGAGACCGGTGAAAAGTTCTCTTTATAATCAATGCCTCCTCTTTTTTGGGTGTATCCATTGTCAACAAGTCTGGCTTTATATCGTTATATATTAATACCATTTAAATCGTGTTTGGTCTTGAAGACCCATCTACACCCGATTCTTTTAGAACTTTCTGGTAATTGAACGAGATCCCAGACTTTGTTGTATTCCATGGATTTTAACTCTTCATTCATGACTTCAATCCATTTATCATACTCAGTGCTTTTTATGGCCTGTGAAAATGAAACCAGATCTTTATTAATTTCAATGTCAAAATCTGACTCTCGCAAATAAATCACATAATCATTTGAAATGACTGATTTTCTTTTTCTTTGAGATTTTCTTAATGGTACTGTTTGTCTTAAAAATAAATCACATAATCATTTGAAATGACTGATTTTCTTTTTCATTAAGATTTTATTAATGGTACTGTTTGTGGTTCATTTACGTCAGATACTTGTAAGTTAGTTCCATTTTGAAGTGTTTCACCCAAATGTTGTTTAACTTTGTTAAAGTGTTCTTCAACAAGAGGAACGACATTTGTTATTGGTGTGGAAGTAGATGCATTCATGGGCACGGTCCGTGCTGGTGGTCCGTGGTTTGCCACTGCAACCCCTCCCCAGCCAGCTTAGAAAATTGGTTAAGTCTCGACTCACGGACAGATCCACAGTCCGTAGATCAGACCACGGTCCGTGGTCTGTGTCCGTGGATCAAGACCCCCTTTACCCAGCCTCTGACATGAACTACGGTTGACCAGCACGGACCGTCGTTCGATCCACGGTCCGTAGGTCTGACCGTAGATCGAAGGTTAGCAGCCAGTTAGCTGAAAATTCTGATGGGTCAACTTCAGATGGTCATAAATCTTAGCACAAAATGAATTATGTGTCCCATGACCTATGGTTAGATAGATAATTGGATTATCTTTCCAACGCTATCGAGTTTGATAAATTTCGACATCCGAGTAAAACGTTATGCCCATTTTAGTGAAGCCCTGTCGGGCAGACTCGACCTACGGACCCAATCGACGGACCGTCGATTGATTGACGGACCGTCAGTCAGGTCCGTCAGTCACTCCGACAGCAGCTAATTCAAGGGTCTTTTGGTCTTTTCCTATTTCGTTTAACCCCTTAGATACGTTGTTTAAACCCTAAATCATGAGGTTTTAATCAGTTTAAGCCTAGAAACATAACTAGAACTTATCCAAGTCAATTCATTAATCAAAATTTAGAAAATTAGAAGCAAGAGAGGAGAAAAAGGTCAAGAACCCTAGTTCAAGAACGCAGCGAGGTTTCTTCAGTTCCAGCCCCGAAATCGAAAGATTTCTCCGTGGAATTCGTCACCAGGTATGTGGGATTTCACTAGTGGGTTCTTTTCGCCCATTAGGTCCCTAGAATTCAGTCAGATTCTTGATTCCATGATTATGAACAGACCTAAGGTTTCTAGAATTATAGCAGATCATCATGAATTAGTTATTTAAATGTTCCAAATCAGATTATCATGTTATTGCTCAGTTTATCGCATGAATTTCAGAACCCTAGCTATGTATTTCTTTAGTTCTTGAATTACACATGCTAGGTCAGATATTTCAGTATTCAGTTTTACATGCATCAGTTTATGAATGCATCATTATCAGATTAATTGTTGCATTCTCAGTTTGCATGTTCAGTTTCGAGCTATCCAGTATTTACAGAAATTCAGTCATAACTAGTTAACCACTTAATTCATTGGGAGTAGCATAATACCGAGTTGGACTAGGGTTTCAGCGTACCCATATAGTCCCAGAACTACGAGCCACGTAGGTGTAAGTCCCCTCTGTGGGCAACATCAGTTTAGTGATCACGCCAGCATGCCTCTATACCTCTGGCAGGGTATATTGGGTCCTCTCGATGGGGCGTATACATCGGACTCCACATTTAGCTCATGTGGTTTTATGTCGGTTATTAGTAGCTCCCACAGTTCAGTCAGACTCTATTGCATTGACCATATTTCAGTACAGTCAGTATTCAGTCTCAGCATGTTATAAATTTGGTCATTGCATCAGTTAGCTCAGTATTCAGTATTTTCAGTATCTATATCATGTTCAGATTATTTCATTGCTTTATTACTTTGTTCAGTTATATGTTATTTCAGCTTTACTCTATCCTACATGCTCAGTACCTTTCAAGTACTGACGCATACGTGCGCTACATCTTCTCGTGATGTAGGTCCAGGTTCTCAGTATCCAGATCACACTTAGATCGGTTCCCGATCTCCAGTTCAGCAGAATCAGTGGTGAGTCCTCATTCTCCGAGGACAATAGTCATGAGTTTCTTTTCAGTATTTTTAGTCTTTAGTTTCAGTTTTGCTAGACCTAGTTGGGGCATGTCCCAACATTTCTAGTCAGTTTAGAGGCTTATTTCAGACATAGATAGATTCAGCTTAGTATTGAGTTAATAACTTCTTTGTATTAAACTCATTAATTTTCATATATCTCAGTTATAGTATATGGGTATTCCCCATCTTTCAGATTTATTTATGATTTAGCTTCCGCACAGTTTCTATTATTCATATTATATTTAGTATGCCCATGATCATGCCAGCAGGGTTAGCTTAGGATCACTTGTGGTCCTAGGTCCCGTGTCCGCGTCTCGGGGGTAGCTCGGGGCGTGACAAAATTACTCATCATACTCCTAACCATATCCATAAGTGTTCGATTACGCCTTTCTGCAACACCATGTTGTTGAGGTATTCCTGACATAGTACATTGTGCACATATGTCGTGTTCGATTACGCCTTTCTGCAACGCCGTGTTCGATTATGCCATGTTTTTCAAGGAATTTTGCAAATGCACATGGACATTGTCTTGATTCATTATACTTTCCATAATATTCACCACCTCTATCTGACCTAATGATTTTCACTTTACTATCTAAATGTCTTGCAACCTCATTAACGTATACTTTGAGAGTGTTCGTTGCTTGACATTTTTCTTTTAACAAATAGATAAATCCATAACATGAAAAATCATCGATAAAGGTGATAAAATATTTTTCTCCACCAAAAGATGGAACATCAAAGGATCTGCAAATATCAGTGTGTATAATTTCAAGAAGCTGAGTGCTACTTGTTGCACCTTTCTTGGTATGCTTGGTTTGCTTTCCTTTAATGCAATCCAAACATATATCAAGATCAATAAAATTCAGATTCGAAAGAATTTCATTCTTTACTAATTTTTTTAAATTTTTCTTTGGATAAATGACCCAAACATTTATGCCACAAATAAGCAGAACTTTCATCTAGTGAACTACGTTTAATTCCAACATTTTGATGAATAGTGAGAAGGGATTCAGTCTTGACTCCTCTTGAGTCTTCCTTGTTTCTTAAGTCTTGACTCCTCCTGAGTAAGCATACTGGATAATTCACTAACATCTCACTTATCCTTGATAGTGTTATAGTTAATTTGGAAAGGTCTATACTCAAGAGGAAACGAGTTCAGAATAAACTGAACCAAGAAGGTGTCATCCACTTTCATCCCCAAGGTCTGAAGTTTTGCTGCAATATTAGCCATCTCGATGATATGATTTTGCATACTACGCGACCCATCAAACTTCATGGTCGTGAGTTCGGCCATTAGTGTACCAACAAGAGACTTATCAGCAGAACGAAAATGTTCTTCCACAAACTTCAAGTATTCCCTGGCACTTTCTATTTGTGGAATAGTACTTTTAATGTTGTTAGCAACAATCATTCGCATAAACCTAATGCTTAATCTGTTAGAGCGTTCCCATGATTTATGAAAAGACTTGGCATCCTCACTGCTCTTATCGATAATGGCAGTAGGTTTGTTATTCAGCAGAGCCAAGTCAAGATCCATCACACCTAAGTGGAACTGGACTTGTTCATGTTATTCAGAGAAGTTCAATCCATTGAACACAGTAACAGACGAAGAATGTGAATGAAGAGGAATAACTGCAAAATAGATATACATGCTCACAAAATAAAAAAATAATGTGAATTCAGTAAAGCGATAAAAATATAGCGTAATTCTCCTTTGGGTAGATACTATGACACATTATCATAATTTAGATGTCATTTTTATCTTCAATAGGTGATTGAATATTTTTAATCAAATATATACGACATCTTTGGATATACAATATATGTTTGACTAAAAATAATAATTTACCTCATAATTTTCACTATTCGTAGAATGATAGATTCACCTTTGGGTAAATTCTTAAGTTCTGGCAATAGTAAAAGTCAATTTATCTATTTATTTTTCAATAGAGGCATTTAATTAACATTCATAGATAAATGAAAATTTTATGAATGCCTATTTTTCATAACCATACTAGTTTGGCCATTTGGTGACTAGCAAACTATATGAATACAAATGCACACATAATATCATAAAATTTTGTGCATGTGAATAATTTTATACATTTTAGTTTGACCACTTTGGTGACTAACAAACTATAGAAACATAATACATGTATCAAGTGATCATAAATATTATATGTGTAGACGTTAACTTCTCTAGTTTGGCCACTTCGATGGCTAACAAACTATTTTGCACAAAGTACACACATATTATTTATTGCTTAGTATAACGACCACTTTAATTTATTGTACAATTTAAAAACAAAACATAATTATTACATTATGGGAAGATTAAGATTTTTCAGAAATTGTACAAATTAGATTTTGCTAACAACACTTTATTAACATAAGAGTCCAAACACCTTAAATAGTCAAGCACAAAATTACGCTACTACAAAAGAATTCAACAATAAATTTGAACATAATTTGATTGGACAAAATTAAACTTTCAAGAGATTAATTTCAAATCACAAAACTAAATCCAATAAATATCACAAAAACTCACAGCGCTGAAATTTTAGCAGGTGTATAAGTTCATAGGCGTAAAGAATTACTCCTATTAACAACTATGAGTACGTATAGTGATTTTGTCAATGTTAATATGCTTGAGGTGATGTCATATCTTTACACTTAATTAATCTCATAATTTGTTATTCTAAAATCAACAGTGTTCCATCAATGAACTTCAATAAGTTTGTCCCTTCAAATCTTTATTTTAGACGAATTCTTATAAAGTTTCTTTCACTTTTTTTCCCTCTATTTTCAATGATACTTTTCTAGTCAAAACGGTAAAATATAATACTATGTATATATGTAGAACGATAAAATACTTTTAGATTATTTTCACTAGTTAACATATTCATTAATATTATCAGTTAAAACAATCCAGGCTCGGATGCCACATGTAAAATTAAATACTTTAATACACATCAGGATCTTGAACACGATAACCTTACATAGAGATCGTTAGAGGCACATACCTGATGCGGAAGACATCATTACAAAAGAGAAGCGAAATCGTTAGTCATAAATT
This sequence comes from Solanum stenotomum, assembly GCF_019186545.1. Taxonomy (NCBI): domain Eukaryota; kingdom Viridiplantae; phylum Streptophyta; class Magnoliopsida; order Solanales; family Solanaceae; genus Solanum; species Solanum stenotomum. The sequence goes on from NC_064287.1 coordinate 10,327,689, forward strand.
AGTTTCTACCTCCTTGCCCTAACCTTATGTTACCACAGCCGTTAGCGATGGAATTAATGTAGAGAATATGTGGTAACCCTAATGGGTGGAGGGAGGACCAATTTATAGAGGTTATGACTTAATCTGGTACGTCCATCAAGTACCCAATGTACGGACGAGATCTATTCTTCATTAAATATTATTTATGGTATTATTTGGGTCACAAGTAAACTTGGGTCATAAGTAGGAAATTATTCTTATAGCCTTTTCATTCATTGTTGAAAAGGTAATGGATGTGCTGGATGTTCAAGATGATAGCAGTTGAAGAAATTATTCACAGTAGCGCATATTATCATCTACTTTGAGTCTTAAGTGTTAGATTTGGAGTCCTTTTTGTGCTTCTGCTTTATCTTTCGTGGTTTCTCGATCATGTAATTATTTCTTTTGGTGCTTGAAGTTTGCTTTAAAACTTTGCAGGTTAATCTTTTACTAGAGAAAGTTGAACTGTTTCATTCTCAGAAGTCCACATATATTGCAGACATTAAATTTCCCAACTCTTTAAGTTTGTAATTATAAGTGAAGTGGGATTATATAAATATCTTTATTTTGTATATGTTGCTACGGTTCAATGACACTTATAATGTAATTAGTTCTGTTGAGCCCATGAATCGCACGGGGTTTTCCTTCCAGTAATTGTTCTATGCAATATACATTCATAACATTTCCCTTCAAGTAATTGTTCTATGCTACATACTTTCTTTTCTATTGCATAACAACTTAGTACCACTTCTTCGCTCCAAGTTGCATCTATTTTGATTTTTTGTGTTGTAACTAGATGAAGGCACGTGCCCGATACATATGAAACGACCATAGTTAAGAATGCTTGTAAGGCGAGAATAGCTGAGAATACTTGTTAGGCAACATCTGATAAATCAGTAAAGCAATTGAAGTTTGTTTCATAGAAAAACTGCTAATACATGGATACACATTGATATATGTTATGTTCAAGATTTCACCGTCTATGTATGTATTTACAGATTTACAGAAGTCGTCGCAAAAGACAAAGTAATCCATTACTATGTTGGCGGCAATCATCTTGACTATCTCTATTACCGTTGTAATTTTGTGACATTTGAGGCTTTCTGTTGAAGTAGGAGAAATGTCTTTAGTAGTTGATGTAGAGTATATTTGCAACAGTATAATAATATCAATAAGCGTATTGGGCCCTCTCTTCAAACTAACTTTCAAAAAGATAGTGCAGGGACCAAATGTAGCAGTCAAATTTTCTGCAAAAACAAATGAGAAGAATGAAAGAAAATACACAGCTATAAATAAAATATCTAAATATCTGTTGGGGAAAACACTATGTATTGATTTAAGATGTAAGAATATTTAAAGGTACAGTAAGACAGCTACTATATATTGGCATTCATAAATCACAACTTTAAAACTATAATCTTTTACTCTATATATAAGTTCCCAAACCACAATATCAATAATGAAGAAATTAGAAGATTCAACTATTGAGCAATGTAAAATAAATGAAATTCAGATACCTGTTAAATGAGTTGCGACCAATTCTTCTTCAACTTCTAGTATAACGGGCTGGGAAGATCACTGAAAGGCAATGATGCGTCAATCTTCAATTCCGGAATGAGCCATCAAATTGCACCTTCAAAATGTTCATGAAACGTACAAAAGAGATCATTTCATGTAATGGAGGTGACCAAGGTTTCCTTAATGAAGTATTTGTATGGTGGCATAGGTTGCCTAGAAGGGTTAATTTCTTAAAGAACTTTTGGTCAAATAATTCAAATGAGGTCAGCGTTAAGAATCAACTATTCGGGACAGATCCTCCAAAAGTATACTCTATACATTATCTCGGGTTAAAGCCATGGGTGTGTTATAGGGACTACGATTGTAACTGGGACATAGGTGATCAATGTATTTATAAATTATGCTAGCGATATCGCGCACGAGACATGGTGGAAACTACATGACTCAATGGATGAGAGTTTACAAAAATTTTGTGGATTGACAGAGCAAAGGAAAATTGAATTAGAATGGGATAGAAAATTGGCTGGAAAAACTGGATTTAAAGATGAACATTGGAGGATTAATGTTACTGATCCTAGAAAATTTTCTTGATTTTTTTTTTCATTTAATATGTATGCTAATGCTACTATATATAGTAGTACTTTTGCACAGAGTACTTATGAACATGGCTTCGTGCACTATTTATTCATGTGTATATAGAGGATGCGTGTTCTTCATTTTTGGAACATTATGACTGCAGGGTCACTGTTAAGATGATATGCCCCTTTTCGGGGTTAGGGTTCAATCAAATTAACACTAATTTCGACAGAGTTAATTCTCTTTTGATTGAAAAACATACAAATTCCTTGATATTCATTCTTATTTTCAAGATTGCTCTTTGAGCTCACTTCATCTTTTTCATCCGGGTATTGAAATTTTTGGCAGATTTGTATTTTCAATTTGCACTAATTTGATTGCTTTTCGGATTTTTACCAACAAAAAAATGAAAACTTAATGTAATTCTATATATATGTAAAACTAATAAAGACCAAAACTTCAAAACCTCATAAAATTAATTGTCAAATACATAGGAGTAAATAAGAAACTCTCCATCTTCTTTTTGTTCTTTGCTTATTTAATGACCCATTCTACGAAACTTTACAAATTCATTCAACCAGAAAAAAATAGTAATGAAGAAAAAATTGAAGGTTAAGAGACCAAAAAAATAAAGAAGTACCTGAGAATTGCAGCAGTTGAATGGATTTGAGAAAAATGGAAGATGAAGAAAGATTGGAGATTTGGCAGATGAAAGGATTTTGATGAAAGGGATAAACCGACCTGGATGACACGTATAAACAACCTGTAATACAGTGGAACTAGAGAAGACAACATAGTATGACGAAAATACCCTCAACTTATAAGAATTTGACTTTAAACAGATATGTTGATATCCTATTCTCACTAACACTTCTACTACAGTAGAGTAGAATATAAGTCTCTGTCATGCACCTCAAGAGTCTTTTTTTCTTCGCCAGAAAGCCCAAATCTGTTACTTATTGGATCTGGACCCAAATTGTTTTCTCACAATTTTTTTTTTATTTCCAAAACTTTTTCTAAAATACTTCTAGTCTACAAAAAATTGAGTTTTTTGCATTTTGTTTTTTCAATCAGAATCATATTTCAAGAGAACTTAACAACTAATAATGGCTAAGATTCACACTGAAATGGAGCAAAGATGTATTTATGTATCAGAGATATATGTATTTGGAGATCAAAATATATGATATAAATGATAATATTGAAAACTCATGAAAAGATAGATAATTTACCCATAAACTAATGAGCAGGGCTGGGCATAAAATATCGAAAATAAAATTACCAAATCGAACCAAAATTTTTTGTAATTTGGTATTCGATATTCGGTATGGTATTTGGGAGTAAAATCTTAGAATTGTGATATTCGGATTTGGGTTTGGTATGAAATATTAGTACCATCTGGTATTTAGTATTTTCCGATAAACTTAATGAAGGTCATTTAGAAACATGTATATTACTCGTTAACACAAGTCCAAAGAGAAAGTTAATGAATAAACACAAACAACCCAAATACATGTCTTTTGATTGTATCAATATGTCATTCTTGATGACTTCTTACTTGTTGATCTTCTATTATATTGTGCATCCACATTTAAAAAATAGTATTAACTTTGTAATACAACCGGCTACAACTTCACTATGGTATTACCAAGTACCGTACCAAATCGAAGTTTGATTTACCAATTACTGAATTATCAAACCAAAGTTTAAAATTTTAATATTTGATATCTACTTTTAACTATCAATTATCGAATCCGAAATTTGACAATTCAGAATGCCCACCCCTACGGTAATGAGATTTGTATTCACCACTTAAAAGTTATGGAAGTTACACGTTAGTATTTAACTTCCACCATAATGGTGGATAATTTTTCAATCCAAGAGCGGGTCATTTTAGGCCTACGTGTGTAATTATTTTTAGAAAATGTACTCATGAATTTACTTTTACTTGTTTCTTCAAAATTAAAAAAAATTATATTAATTTAATAGTTAAATATTTAAAAACTATTCAAAAAGGATACTATAAATTATAGTTCTTCTAATATTAATATAATAAAAATAATATTGATCAAAATTTATATAATTTGTCTATCCACAAGTGACCTGATGGGGTTAATATCGGTCGGCTCGGTTCAATTTTGAAGTTTATCGGTTCAACTTATGTGTTATCTATTTGTAGACATGCGAAACCATTAAGAACCATTAAGATATTGGCTTATTGGTGATCGGTTTATCGGCTATTGATCGTTATCGGTTCGGTTATCGGTTAATCCGTTAAGATTTGACAGAAAAAATAAATAATTGAAAATCACTTAGAAACATGATGACAAACCAAATGAATCATGCACATGAGTTGATAAATTGTATCTTGCTAAAAAACATCACTAACACATTGTAGAATAACCGAAAGTTTGAGTTGCCAGAAATAAAAATATGAAACTAAATCCAAAGTCAAGAACTTTATATACCCAATGATGGTGTAATATACCACAAATACAATAAATTACAGTTGAAATAAAATGACAAAAAATGCATAAACAAATCTTTAGGCTGAGGCACAGATATATCGCTTTCTTGAAGGAGATTTAAGTCCACTGCGGCATAATCTACACCGATCCAGCAGTAATACTCTTGACTTCTCCCATCCAGAATACAACAGCCCAACAACATTGTGCAATTCAAGCAACTCCGGATTAGTTGAAGAGTCCAAAGCTCCACATAAGTACACCTTCCTTCAACACATAAATACTCTTTTGTATATAGTGAATATAGTTGAAGACTTAGAATATTTTTCTATGTCTCAACTCTCTCTTTCACTACTACACACTACAATAATATTTCACATTTCTCATCATTTTGAGATACACCTTTCACAAAGGAAGAAACACCACTATTTATAGGGAATAAATTCTTCTTTGTATTGAATAAGAATAAAGTGGATAATAATATAGGCAAATGAATGACCTAAAGGTTACATAAGGTTACAAATGTATAATGAGGTAGAATAATGAGTGAAATTAGTGGTAGATCATGACAATAGTGGTTACAAGAGTTGCACCACAATAATGACCACATTCTTGTCAACTTATACCCACTAACATATGCACTTAATATTTTAAGACAGACAGACTTCCGTGCGAAAGACAGAACGGCAAAAATTCTTCTTGCTTAGTCTGATAGGAAATAAGATATTGAAATAAATAATTTTATAGCAAATGACTATTCATCTATTGTATTTTCATGCAAATAGGGGGCAAGAAAACTCTATGGAAAGATGGTGGTTTAATTCGATGTTGTTTAAGAAGGAGTTTGAACGCAGGTGTGGGCTAAATAAATCAATGGGCAGTCTTGGTCCTATTGAAAATACCAGTGAAGATCCAAATCTAAAAATGAAAAACATTCATAGTTGCAGTAATGTTGATTATTTATTTTTAATATTAAAATGCATAAACACCAACACCCAATAATTTAAAAAAATCAAACCATTAAATCAATAACCTATTGTCAATAAAGTAATAACTTTTTTTCGGTTCGGATTATCGATGTCGATTCGATGTTGAACCGTCCTACATTATTGAGTATCTATAGTCAAAGAACCTTATCCAATTAAAGCCGAATGCCAAATTTTTTTTTTGACATTTTGCATATTGACTCTATTTTTTATTTTAAAAAGAAGCCTAACTACGTAACAAATTAACTATAGCCATGGATTTCTCTCTGATTGCCCTTACACTAGCTATCTCCTTCCTTTCTTTCTTCTACCTTCGCAAGCTTTTTTTCGCAGCTCATACGCGAAATAGAGGTGTACCAGAACCTACCGGAGCATGGCCTATCATCGGCCATCTCCACCTCCTCAACGGATCTCAAATGCCTCACAAAATCTTTGGTCAAATGGCAGAAAAATACGGTCCTATTTTTCAATTAAAGCTCGGAGTAAATCAAGTAGTAATCGTGAGTGATCATAAAATAGCCAAAGAATGTTTCACCACAAACGACAGGGCCTTTGCGAATCGGCCCAAATCCATAGCTTCAGAGATATTGGGCTACAATTATGCCATGTTTGGGCTTGGGCCTTATGGGCCTTACTGGAGAGAGATTAGAAAAATAGTCACTATTGAATTTCTTTCAGCTCGGCGAATCGAAATACTCAAACACGTTAGAGAATTTGAAGTAAAATTAGCTGTTAGAGAGACTTATGAATATTGGCTGAAAAGTAATCGTAGTAGTAATTTAAATGGTGCTGTAAAGATGGAGATGAAGGAATGGTTTGGGAATTTAATTATGAACACTATGGTCAAGATGCTATTTGGAGTACAATACACAGGTATTTAATTTTGAATTTAAGTTATACACATACATATGACTAAGTATTATTCAAAAATTACTAATTTGAATCTCGAAATTCTAACTGCATAAATTGAGAAACAGAGAGTACTAGTTAATAATGCTTTGAGTTCATGTAGTTGTAGAAATTTGGATGTTGAACGAAACGTAAATTTTGGATCCACCACTGTAACAGATAAGGAAGATGAAGAAAGGAGTAAGGCTCAGAAAGCAATAAGAAGATTTCTTGAATTATTTGGGGTCTTTGTTGTGGCTGATTTTTTACCTTATCTAAGATGGTTGGATATTGGAGGACATGAGAAAGCAATGAAAGAGACAGCTAAAGAAATGGACTTTATTATTGAAGATTGGTTAGCAGAGCACAAAAGAAAAAGAAAATTAAGGGGAAATAAATGTGGGGATGAAGATGATTTCATGGATGTCATGTTGTCCATTTGTGAAGACAAAGATCTACATGGTTTTGATGCTGATACCATTATCAAAGCTACTTGTGTGGTACGTTTAAATTTTGTGATCTTAAATATTTCACGTGCAAACTAATATACTGCTGAAATTTTTGGTTTTGGATTGGTAGGTTATGCTATTGGCAGGAGTAGACACTACTGTTGTAACTTTGACATGGACTTTATCTTTACTCCTAAACAACTACCAATCACTAAAAAAGGCCAAAGATGAGCTAGATTCTCATATTGGTAAGAATAGATGTATCCAAGAATCGGACATCAAGAACTTGATTTATCTTCAAGCTATTGTTAAAGAATCGTTCCGTTTATATCCAGCCACACCCCTCTCACTACCCCACAAGTCGATTGAGGATTGTGTTGTTAGTGGCTACAATATACCAAAAGGGACTCGCTTAGTACTGAACATATCAAAGTTACATTATGATCCTGAAATATGGCCAAATCCCCACGAGTTTAAGCCAGAGAGGTTTTTGACGACTCACAAAGATGTCGATGTAAGGGGCAATCACTTTGAGTTGATTCCGTTTGGTAGTGGAAGGAGAATGTGCCCTGGTGTTTCATTGGCCCTTCAAGTTGTGCAATATGTGCTAGCTGTTTTGTTGCAGGGGTTTGAAATTAAGAGGCCTTCAGATGAAGCAATTGATATGAGTGAGAGCTTTGGATTGACAATCCTCAAAGCCTCTCCACTCGAAGTTCAGCTAACTCCACGCTTGAATTCTTATCTTTATTATGAATGAAATGTTGATCTTTTTCAGTATATTAAGGTTATAATTACGCTATATTGATAATTACAATGTTGTATTTTAGTTTTATATTTGTTTTAGGGGAGTGTAGCTATTAAAATTCTTGTCCAGAAAATAATATTCAAGACCGAAAAATATTGCAATAATCGTATTTATTTGTTATCAAAATATGAGTGTTACAACCTCTATGAATCCCTGATTCATTTTTTCGAATAGAAATTCAAGAGCTTTGAGCTTGATCTTTAATTTAATGGCTTTGATCCAGACTTATACTTAGATTCAAGAGCTTTTGAGCTTGTTTTTGAATTTTGATGAACTTGAACTTGATCTTGAATTTAAGGGTTTTCGAGCTTGTTCTTGAATATGGTGATCTTGATTTTGAATTGTTCTTGAACTTGAATCTTTGAATTCTTGAACTTGTAGTTTGTAGAGAAATGAGTTGTTCTTAAACTTGAATGCTTGAATTCTTGAACTTGTAGCTTGTAGAGAAATCAAAGGTGTTTGAACCTAAAAACAAACATATTTAATTAGCTAATATCGCTATAGTTTGAATTAATTATGGTTCACAACTTAATTTTAGCTTTAATTACGTCACTTGTCCTCTTTTATACATATACAAATACAAATTATACACACATATATACAATTATATGAAATATATACAAATACAATTAGCCTCTCTCCACTCTCTGACCTTTCTCGCTCGCCTCTCTCCTCTCTCTCCCAATCTCGCTCTCCTCTCTCCTCCCTCTCCCAATGTCTCGCCAAATATACAAATACATATGTATATCAGTTATATATATAATTATCTGACTAATATACATATACAGTTCGCCTCTCTCCACTCTTTGCCCTCTCTCTCGCCTCTCTCCTCTCTCTCCCAATCTCACTCGCCTCTCTCCTCCCTCCCACAATCTCGCTAGCTAGATATACAAATACATATGTATATTAGTTACATATATACAATTATTTGACAGATATACAAATACAATTCGACAAATATACATATACAATTCGCCTCTCTCCACTCTTTTCCCTCTCTCGCTCGCCTCTCTCCTCATCTCCCAGTCTCGCTCACTACTCTCCTCCTTATAAAATGTAGCTACGAATCATAATTAGGAAACTATAGCTATGGTGGCACCCTTAGAATTTAGGAATTTATTTTTATGTTTTCCTTCATACTTTTAGGTTTTTAATCCCTATTTTATTTTTACTTTTAAAACCGTTTTTCAGCTCTTTCACACCTTTCAGAATCATAATCCTTCAATGTAAAAATTTGTCTTCTTTTAATATATCTTATACTATAATATAAATAAATATATGATATATACTAAATTTGGTGTTCTAGGAGGAGGAGGAAGAGGAGGAAGAGGAGGAAGAGGAGGAGGAGGAGGAGGAGGAGGAAGAAGAAGAAGAAGAAGAAGAAGAAGAAGAAGAAGAAGAGGAAGAGGAAGAGGAAGAGGAAGAGGAAGAAGAGGAGAAAACATAAAAAAATCGAAGTTTAAAAATGTGAGGGAACTGTTTATTTATAGCCAATAAAGATAGTATTAATATGTCCTTATTGTGCCTTATCATAAAAGACACAAATCTTCATAAAAGTCACAACCCTTTAGAAAGGTCAGAACTCATCCAAAAAGTACAACTCTTTAGAAAAGTTACAACCTTTCAAGAAAATCAAAACCCTTTGGAATAGTCACAACCCTTCTGAAAAATCACAACCTTTTGAAAATATCACAACTCCTCAGAGAAAAAAGAAGAATAGAAAACATAAAAAATTCGAAGTTTAAAAACGTGAGGGAGCTATTTATTTATAGCCAATAAAGATAGTATGAACATGTCCTTATTGTGCCTTATCATAAAAGACACAAATCTTCAGAAAAGTCGCAACCCCTTAAAAATGCCACAACTCATCCAAGAAGTACAACTCTTTAGAAAGTTACAACCTTTCAAAAAAAAAAAATCACAACTCTTTGGAAAAGTCACAGCCATTTGGAATAGTCACAACCCTTTTGAAAAATCACAACCCTTTTAAAAGATCACAACTCCTCAAAGAAATCACAACTTTTTGAAAAAGTCTCAACCTTCAATGTGAAAAGATATATGCTTTTAATATATTTTTTATAATATACGTAAATTTAATATAATATAAAATATATACTAAATTGAATGTTTTAAGTTGGGGGTACTATAATAATTTAACATTCAAGTTGGAGAGTTCATTATTTTAAGGTAGTACTAGCTTTTGGGCACGTGCTTTGCGTGTGTAACATGTATTAATGAGTATATTATTTCTTAAGAAATTAAATATTATTAAATAATATGATTTGAGTTCTTTTTTATAAAATGTGTCTAATTGGGGTTTCTTCCTTTGTCTCACTACTAATTGTGACACTTCAATTTCATGACCTCCAAGTGAATGCACCGAGATAATAATATGAGAAGTTAATAAAATAAACTCTATTTATAAGTCAAAAAATGAGTTTATAAAGCAAAAGAGAAAAGATAACAACTCTCTAAATTAAATTTCTCGATAGTATTAAAAAAGTTGTTGGTAGAATAGTGTTAGAAGATCAAAAGATTGCATGAGATTAACCATTTGCAAACCACAGTGCAACATTACTGTTTCTTCAATTAAAAGCTTGATAGGAGATTATTTACTTTTTTTACCAAAAATGGTATAAGATAACTTTGACTGAACAGAAAAAAAATCTTTCAATTTTTTTACGTTGCCTTTTGAATATCCTGATAATTATAATGAATGTATTCAAAATATTATATTAGATTTTTAACCACAAGAACTTTAAACAAATTATTTGATTATAAATATTAAAATTAAGGTGCAAAAAGTCGTATTATTTATATTTTAAAAATAAGAATACTTATAAACATAACTACTATTTTTATATAGAATTTAATTATCTCTTCATACATAACTTATCTAATGCTATATGTTTCATCTTCTTCTTTTTTTCCAAAAAAATAAATTCAAAAAAAAGAGAGTAAACATTCTATCACATTCATTCTTAAAGATAAAAGTTAATGTTTATGTAAATTATAAGTACAAAGAACAAAACAAAAAATAAAGATGCACATGAGCAAGATAATTAGGCATTCCTTTTTGCTTTTGCCTCTATAATGAAAACTAAAATAAAGACTAACGTAACAAATAGTCTATATTTGAGCATACAAAATAAAAATCTGAAATTAAAGCAAGTTGCTAACAATTCAACTATATAAAGAGATACAAAAGTTCCATTATAATTTGAAGTACTACAAATAAGTATAAAACTAATACACTAAGCTCTGATGCTTCTGAAATTGAATTCTTATCTATTCTCGTGACTGTATAAGGGCATCTCACAACTTTCATCCGAAATTGTGACATCATTTGATCAGCTTAGAGCTTCTACATTGTAACACCTCAGAATAGAGATGGCTAGGAAAGGGGCAAAAGTAGGCAAGTCACCAGCCCAAAGTTGGGCCATGGGACCCTCCACGGAACCCTTGACGGGCGGTGAAGGGGACCGCAACTCGTTATGGGGCTCGTGAGAGGTTTCCAGAGCTACCAACGCCATCGTCCTTCCCACGGAGGCCTCGACAGCCCATGGTGAGGTTGACGGGCCATGGTAGTGGTCGTCAATTGACCCATTAGGAAGGGGGTCTTCCCCTAGCCACTGGTCAAGGACCATGGGCGACATAACGACCTATGTACCATTGACAGGCCGTGGAGGCCACCGTGGCAGTGGCATAGAAAGGCCCACAGCCAAGGGCCTCTTCACGACCCATTTCGCGAGCTGTGAGGCCTATGAAGGACCATGAAGGCCACCGTCAGTAAGTTTCGTCAGTTTTTTAGTCAGGGTCTTATGGGTCTTTTCCAAATTATTTTAATTCAATACCATACCGTTTTACCCTTAAATCAAAGTCCTATATAAAGGTTTTTTACCCTCAAAATCACTCATTCAATTCATTCTCTCAATTTACCAAAAAGAAGAGCAAGTTCATCTTCCCCAAAATATTTATCTCTCTAGAAGAAGAAGGGGTCAACCTAGGATTCAAGATCAAGTCTCCAATTCAACAACTGCTTAAGGGCTTTGACAACTAAGGTATGGTAGTCTTCATCTATGGAGCCCTTTCCTCCATAGATTTCCTAAATTCCCCAATTTTGATGTTAGGAATTCCCAATTGAAGTTAGGGCTTTCTTCTATGTTATGAGTTCCTTTCAATATTGATTTATTTTACTGTTTTATGAAGTATTAAGCATGAATTGAGATAATTCAATGAATCCCCATGAACCCATGCATACCCCATGTTTTCTAAGTTAACATGGTAATGCCAACTTTTATCCATGAAAGAAGAAACTTATGAAGTTATGCATGTTCTTTGTCAAAGTGATGAAAATGATTTAAGATTCTTTGAGACTAAAGCGTATATCTTGATGTTGTTGTGAAAGGATTTCTCACACATCACTCAATACATGCATGTGAAATGATTTTCTCACATAAGGATTCTTAAGAGTTGAAAGGTTTTCTCAACTAACTAAAATCAAGTTAGGAGCTATTCTAAAAAAAAGTTAGTTTGGATTGCCGATTTGAAGTGCCCTCCATGAAAGTAAGTCAATTAAAGAATTATGACTATTCCATGGGATTTAAGCTTAGCACCGAGAGGACATTGAGATGGAAACTCTCCCGTAGTTTGAGGCTGAGTTTCTAGTAGCAATCTCCTTATCCCTTACCTATGTGCCACCATAGGATCATGGTCTTAATTAGATAGACATGATTGTATTAAATAGATATTAACTAGTGGATCCACATAAGCTAGAGTTGAGGTTCTCACCTTGGAAAGTGAGAACACCACTTTTTGGTATGGGGCAAACATCGGATTCCATGTTATAGCTCACATGGTCTCTATGTTGGTTAAGGATAATTCCCACACTAAAGATGAACTAAGGTTGCTTAAAAAAGTATTTCCCAAGTGTTCAAAAGAGAAGTTTTAGTTGCATTGATCATGACCATTTTGATGTTTCTAACCCTTTTCTCATGGTTTTAACTTGATCTTAGCATGAGCATGAAAATCTCATTTTTAGCATGATTTATATATCTATGCATTGCTATCATACTTGGTATATATTTTTACTAACACATACTCTTGCCTACATTGTTTTCTCCAATATAGGTTCGACGTTACAAGTTCCCATTCTCGTGGTAGGAGTCACCTTCAACTTTTACTTAGTAGTGGTGAGTCCTCATATTTCGAGGATCGAACCTTTATTGCTTTCAATTTTGTTTTTCAGATATTGTACGTGATGTCAAGGTTACGTCTCGGTCACTCTTGATGTAATAGTTGGCTATTGAGACTTAGTAGACTTCTGCTTCCATTTCATAAACTCTTTGATATGAAGTATTGTTTTAAATCTCTTGTTTTTCCATACAATCTTGTTTATGCATGCTAAGTGTCTTGTGTAGGGCCTCTTGGGATCCTATACGCGATGTTACACCTAGGGGTACATTGGGTCGTGACAAACTTGGTATTCAGAATACAAGGTTTAGAAAGGTCCTAGGATGTCTCATAAGCCACATCGAATAGAGTCTTGTTCATGAGTGTGAAATGCGCCACATTTATGAATAGGAACCTATAAGATGATTAGGAAGCTCCACTTCTTTCATTACTCTAAGTCGTGAAATAGAGTGTAACTCTATTAGTCCTTTCTTCTAATTGATTCCGATGCTTTTCAGGAAATGGCCCTTCAAAGAGCTTATGTTAGGAGAAATGTGAACGAGAACGTGGAACAAGAGGTTCCTACTCAAGCTCCTTAGGCTCCAATTGGTCATTTGGCCGAGCAAGTGACCAACACAAAATTTAGAGATGCTTTCCAAGTATTGTCTTAAGCCATGACAACTAAAGCTAACAGAGAGGTTGTGGTTCCCGTGAACCCAAATGTGGGTACAGTGGCATATAGAGTGAGGAACTTCACTAGGATGAATCATCTACAATTTCATGGTTCTAAGGTTGAGAAGTTCCTCAAGAGTTCATTGATGAGGTATATAAAGTGATAGCTCCATGGACACGGATGAGGCTATAGAAGCCCTAAGAAGACCATCAAGGTCTCAAGATAAGGAGTTACAAGCCAAGGTTGTTGGGCTTAAATGGGAAATCAAGAAGATGCTTATCATGGACGAATAGTCCAAGAACGAGTCCAAGAATTGTGGAGAAGAATGAAGTAGGTGCTACACATATTTTATGGTTCAAGTCTAATCCCAAATGGAAGAATATTGAGCCACACGAAGCCCAACAAAGGAGCCCAAAAAGCTGAAAGGTTAAAGTCAAAGTTTAGTCAAAGTTTCCTAGTTTAAAAACTTCTTTATTTTAAAGTTTCCTAGTTTAAAAGGTTTCCTAGTTCAAAGTTTCCTAGTTTAAAAGTTTCCTTGTTTAAAGTTTTCCTAGCTTAAAGTTTCCATAAAAGTAGGATTTAAATCCCATCATATTTGGGATAGGTTTTCCCTATATATAGAGGTTGATTTTATTATTTTACAGCTATGATTATTATTAATTGAGAGTTTCTCTTCTTTACATCTTTGTGTGTGGTTACTTGTGATTTATTTTACAATCTTATAAGAAGGATTCTTAAGAGGCGAGATTAATTCTTTAACTTGATATATTTGGTTCTTATTCATAAATTAACAAAGGTAGTTAGTCTTATACTAATTATTGTCTTTAGTTTCTCGAAATAGGGGTCTAGATCACTTTTTTAATCTAAGTTCTTGAATTGGCTCTATTAGTATCGTAAATTAGCTTTAGTCTGCTATTTCTTAAATACTAAGATCAATTAGGGTTCTTAGCACATATTTTTGAATTTGAGGATTTTCTCCTCAAATTTCGCATATCTTTCAATTTCTATCTTTAATATTAGTATATTCACTTGCGCATTATTTTCTTGTTTATTCTGCTAACCTGATTCTTATCAAGTGGTATCAGAGCGGTTCTATCAAGGTTCCATTCTTGATAATTTTGGAAGTTTAAAAAAAGAATTCCTTTTGTAGTTGCTTAAAAGTTAAGCTACAAAGCAACAAAAAAATCAAAATTATAAAAAATAAAAGGAAAGAAAATTTAATTACTTATTTAAAGAAACTCCATATTTTTTTTATTCTTGATTTTCTACCTCAAAAAGGAAAATCAAGAAGAGGGGAAATTTCAAGTTTTTTTTTCTTTTGTTTCACAAAGTGGGTTTCTTTCTTGTCTCATCAATCCCAATTTATTTGGGAGTTGGTAAATTTTTTTCTTTCTACATCTTTCTTCTAAAAGGATTTTTACTAGTAGAGTTTATTTATATATAAATTCTAAAGAAACCAGCCAAAGGTTGTAATTTGAGTGGAAAAAGGCAAGAGAGAGTGAGATCAATAGAGAGAAAAAAAATCCAGATTGAGAGATAATTGTCACGGGGACTCAAAACGATGAATTAATGAAGGTGCTCAAAATGATTACAGTCCGACTTGATGCGTTGGATATTGCATAAAATCCACATAATCCATTGAACATGACCAATGTGAGGAGAATCCATCAAAATCCGATGCCTCAATTTAGGAGACAAGCTTTCCAAGCTCCTCAAGTCCAGCAAACTGAGGATCACTTTGGTGGTTATGAAGACGAATTTGAAGAAGCTTACCTACAGAGAAACGAAACGAGGGTGCCATGAGTTAAGGGTGAGGATGACAATCTTAGTAGCATTAAGATGAAGATTCCCACTTTTAAGGGGACAAGAGATCTCGACTTGTGCCTTGATTGGGAGAGGAAAGTGGAGACTTATTTTGACTATCATAACTACCTTGAAGGTAAGAAGGTTAAACTTGTTGTGGTTGAATTTTCTGACTATGCTGCTAGTTGGTGGAAGAAATTTTGCAGAGACAAAATAGACAATGGAGAACTACCCATTGCGACATGGGACGAGATGAGGAGGGTTATGAGAAAACATTTTATCCTATCACACTTCCAAAGAGATCTGAAAAAATGCCTTCATATTCTGAAGCAAGGTTTTATGTCTGTGGATGATTATTTCAAGTCTATGGAGATGGCTATAATCCAAGCTATTTGTAATGAGGACGAGGAGGCCACTATGACAAGATTTCTTAATGGTTTAAATGGAGAAATAGTTGATGAAGTAGAATTGCAACAATATGTGAATTTAGATGAATTGGTTGAGTTGGTTGTAAAAGTAGAAAAACAAAATAAAAGGAGGCAACAAACTGGCTAATGGAAGAATTGATCTACTACAACTACAAGGAAGCCATGGCCAACACATGGGGAGAAATCTATGCCTAAATCATAAGATGACAAGGGCAAAGGTAAATGGGAGGCCAAAGATGGAGGTAAGACTTTTAACACAAAAATTTGTACACCTTCTACGTCTTCTAGTTCTATACAATGTCACAAATGTCAAGCGAGGGGACATAAGGCATTTGAATGTCCAAATAGAAGAGTTATTTTAATTAAGGATAATAGGGAATATGAGAGTGAAATAAGTGAAAAAGAAGAAGAGGGTGTTAGGAGTGAGGACGAGAGAGATGTGGCTCCTCATAATGAGGGACAATTTTTGGGGGTAGTTAGGCGACTTATGAACATTAATATGGGAGAGCTTGATGAGCACAAAGAAAAAATATTTTTCATAGACGATATGGGATAAAGGGTAGAATTTTGTCTATGATAATTGATAATGGTAGTTGTGCTAATGTGGTGAGCACCTATGCGGTAGAGAAATTGAGGATTCCATGCATGAAACGTAAGGCGAATTACAAGCTTCAATGGTTGAATGAATGTGGAGAGATTAAGGTGAGTAAACAATGCATGATTTCCTTTTCTATTTGAGAGTATTCTGATGAAGTTCTTTGTGATGTTGTGCCTATGTAAGTTTGGTATATTTTGTTGGGTCGACCCTGACAATATGATAAATATGCTTCCCATGATGGGAGGATAAAAAATTACTCTATTGACCATAAGGGAAAAAGTATATTCTTGCACCATTAACTCCTTCTCAAGTGTATGAAGACCAACAACGACTAAAAGAAACAATGGGAAAACATGGAAGGGATAAAAAAAAGTCAAAAAATTGAGATAGAGGAAAAAATTCAAGTGAGGCGTGGGAAGAGGGGGAGAAACAATGAGGAAAAAGAAAAGGTGGGAATGAGTGATAAAAAAGAGAGAATTGGTGAGAGGAAAGAGGCTAATGGTGAAAAAAATAGCGAGTCTTGCAAAAGCCAAAGAATGTTTACTTGCAAAAAACGAGGGGTTCCCCATTGTTTTTCTCACTTATAGGGAAGTTCTGATTAACACTAACAATTTAACTCCTTTTTTGGCTAGTGTTGTATCAACTCTTTTGCAGGATTTTGACGAAGTAATTCCTCCAGATATCCCTAAGGGATTACCTCATTTGAGAGGAATGGAACATCAAATTGACTTTGTTCCTGAATCTCAACTTCCAAATAGGCCCTCTTATAGAAGCAATTCAGATGAAACAAGAAAACTACAAAGACAAGTAGAGTAATTGCTTGAAAAAGGCTTTGTGAGAGAAAGTCTGAGCTCATGTTTTGTTCATGTGCTTTTGGTACCAAAAAAGATGAAACTTGGAGGATGTGTGTCGATTGTCACCATCAATAAAATAACGGTAAAGTATCAATATCCTATCCCCCGCCTAGATGATATGCTTGACCAATTGCATGGCTCAACAATATTTTCAAAAATAGAATTAAAAAGTGGATACCACCAAATTTGAATGAATCTTGGAGATGAGTGGAAAACTGCTTTCAAAACTAAGTATGGATTGTATGAGTGGTTGGTGATGCCATTTGGATTAACTAATGCACCTAGTACTTTTATGAGGCTAATGAACCATATCTTTACAGATTTTCATGGAAAGTTTGTGGTGGTGTATTTTTTATGATATTCTGATCTTTTTTACATCTCTTGAAGAACATGTGGAACACTTGAAGTTAGTTTTTGATGTGCTTGTGAACACCTAATTTTTGACGTGTTTATTTTACTCCTACAATATATAGTAAGGTCTTTTCTTATATTTTTGTTTTGTATTTTGGGTTGTTTGTCTTTGTTTGTATTGTTTTTTTTAATGGATCCAAATGACCCAATTTTGATTGAATTGGGCTGATTTAGACCAAATTCTGATGGCCCAATCAATATTGACCCTGTCCAATAGAAATGGTCAAGATTGAATCCCAACCATGCATGATATTTTGATCCAAGGGCTCTTATGGGACACTACCAAAAAAATACATAACTCCAAAAATTAAAAAAATTTATTTGGATTTTATTTTCATCTTCCCTTTGCTTCCACCTGCCATCGGCCGGCCACCGCCACCGCCGGCGGCTGCCACCACCATTTGGCCAGAAAAATCTCCAAAAATTTACCATTTCTTCTTTTCACCCTTCTCTACACAAATCCGCAAATCATTCATCCTTATCCATAGCCTAACTCCGTATATCTAAGATAAACCAAATATAAATCTTTACTTTTTCTTTAAATTTACGAAGTTTCGGTCATCCACATTCTATACCCTTTACATAAATGTGTAGAGCTCTTCAAGGGCTATCCTTTGGTATAAATTTTATATTCAAAATCCGTCAAAAAAATTTCGGTGAAGTTTTCCTGCGACCTCCATTCACCCAAAAATTTATGTCAATCTTTTTTCCCTCTCATCCTCTATCCAAATCCGTCATTATCACATTTTTTTAACCATATAAGTCGTTTTGGTGCCGGATTTATATTGTTTTGTTAGTGTTCTTCAAGTTTTATCATGTTGAAGTTGTTGCTTGAGTTTTATTTTTTTTGAATTTCGTTTTTATTTTCTATTTTTATTTTCTGCCTTATTTGTTGTGTTTGATCTTCAAAATAGTTTAGATGGTTAGATTTTGTGTTTAGTGCGTTGATTTTCTTTTGATTTTTGGGTCTTGATCAAATGGGTCTACATTTTGGGCCTATTTTAAATTTTTAGATGACCCATTTAGCTATTATTCAATTAATGAATAAAAGAAATGAGTCATCTAAAATGGCATTTTGGGCCTGTTCTAAATTTTTAGATGACCCATTTAGCTATTATTCAATTAATGAATAAAAGAAATGGGTCATCTAAAAGGGCAACACAGTCTTTTAATTAATTTTATTTTGGGAAAAGAAAATGAAAAAAGAAAAGATAAAATTCTATTGGTCATCTTGGGTGGCACCTTGGGAAGACAAAGAGTCCAATGCATGCATTGACTCTTAAGTTTTCAAGAAGAATGAGTGTTAATTTTCACCACCTATTTAAACTCATTCTTCTTTCATTTCAAAAAAGAAAAAAACACAAAAAAAAGAAGAGCAAGAACAAAAAATTAGAAGAGGAAAAATCATAAGAATAAAGAAAAAAGAAGTCCTATTCGAAAAGAAGAAATATATTTTTTTTTTTTTGTCATCATCTCTTTAGGTATATCTCTTTCCCTACATTTTGCAAATGTAACTTCAAAAAATAATGAAGCATGTTTATATTTTTTATTAAATTATTATGTTTAGTTTATTTGAATTAGTTAAATATATTATGGTACTTAATATGATTATGTTTCGTTGTTATTGTATATTTGTGTTTTATTATTAAACTAGGTGTTAATTCTATCTTTATCATTATGAAGTTGATACATAACTTTATTGGAATTAGTTAAATTATGTTTCGTTGTTATTATATATTTGTGTTCTATTATTAAACTAGGTGTTAATTCTATCTTTATCATTATGAAATTGATACATAAAGCATGCTTTTGTTAAAAAAAAAAAAAACAATCTCAAAGTCTTCTTTTTTTTAGTTTCTGGTCATTTTAAGAAAAGAAAAAAAGAGGTTGTTTGTTGAAAAAAAAAAAAAACTGGTCATTCTTTTGCAAAAAAGTGTAAATCTGGTCATTTTTGCAAAAAATGCAAATCTGGTCATTTTTACAAAAAATGTAAATCTTGTCATTTTTGCAAAAAATGTAAATTTGATCATTTTAATAAATTCTGCTTTTTTTTTTCTCTTAGATAAATATATGAAATGGTTATTGAAACAAAAATACAAAATCGGTTACTTTTGGATAGTAATTTAACTATTAGATAAAATTGGCTATTTTTGCAATTTTCTTTCAAAAGAGAACATATGACCATTTTGTGTAAAACTGAAAATTTTACTAAAGTGGTCATTTTTTGAAATTATATCAATATAAATTTTTTTTAGTATATCACTACTTGTTTTAAAAGGGTCTTAGTCATTATCCTCTTTTAAAAAAATATATATACTTTTTTTTTCTTTTTGTTTTTATCATCAAGTAGTGATACTTAATATATTTATTTGTTTCTTATTTTTTTTATTAAAAACCTTTAATTAGCAATTTGCAAAAAAAAGAAGAAGATTTTTTTTCATGTCTATATGTTGCAACAAGTTCATTTTTCATTAATTTTTTTCTTATGCTTAAATAAAATTTGAGTCATTAATTATCAATCTTTTTTTTGAAAAAAATAATAAAATATTAAATACTATCATGTGTTCGGTTACGATCCTTTGTGTGTATTTTTTCTAAAAAAGTGGCCTTGTGTGCGGTTACGCTTCAAGGACAATCATTTTTTTTTTAAAGTAACTAACACAAATTTACTTTTTTATCAAAAAATTATTTTAGCCAA
The DNA here is from genome assembly GCF_019186545.1 of Solanum stenotomum. Lineage (NCBI taxonomy): Eukaryota > Viridiplantae > Streptophyta > Magnoliopsida > Solanales > Solanaceae > Solanum > Solanum stenotomum. The sequence goes on from NC_064287.1 coordinate 10,348,031, forward strand.
ACATGAGTTAATAAAGCGACTGTGCTAGAACCACGGATCTCGAGGGTGCCTTAGACCTTCCCTCAGGTCAATAGAATTCCTTACCCAATCTCTGTTTTCGTATACTAAAAATAAAGAGTTTTTTTTTCCTTTTTTGAATTAGAAATTACCAGGTGATTTGGAACACCTAAAAAATTCAATTTTAAGTGGCGATTCTAAAAATTAAAAAACTAAAAATCATTTTTTCTTTTACTTTTATAAAAAAAACCCGTCATATCCTTAACAATAGTAAAAAAAGGAAGTGGTGTAACTGATCTGGCGACTCCACTGGGGAATTTCTTTAGAATTTGAGCTTTTTACATTGACTATATCTGGCTATTTTAATTATTTGGATAAAAAAATTTCTGTTTGTTGGCTAATTGCGCTATTTCAATAATTCATTATTTTGATATTGTGTAATTGTATATAAATTGTCTTCTCTCGCACATCTTCTGAATCTCTAGAATTTTTGTAATACGCTGTGTGTGCAGATACGTTCCACGGAACTTCTGTCTAGGATGAGCCAGTATGCTGTTATGCTCTTGGTTCTAGGTTTGTCACACATGTTAGGCGGGGTTGGTCCACCAGTTAAGCCGAAATAGCTCTGCTATCGGTACACTAACCCTCTCCGGCTCGAGTTGTACACTCGAGTAAAGCCAGTCTAGACACCTTTCATATAAAGTGCTAAACCTAGAAAAAATTATCCCTAGTAGGCTACGTTTATTTGCATCATGTACATTTGACCTAGAAAATCTAAGATACGTACCCACTCTAGATCTATATGTTTATTTTATGTGCTACATGAAAATAATTGGTTCAGAAGTCCTTTACATTGTTGACCAGCTTTATAATAGCTTTGTCTTTCAATTTTATTTTATTTTTAGAAAGAAAAGATGTTGAAATAAAAGGGGTGGTCTTTCAAGTGTGAGTCTTTTTTTATATGAACTACGCACACCTGATTCTCACTAAAATGAGATACGTAGGCATCCCTTCTCGGGTTAAGTGTTTGTAAAAAAGGGTATTTTGTCTTTTTTTTTTAATTTTTTTTTTACTTTTCTTTCCTCCATCGGTTAGATTTTGTCATAAAATTTTAAATGGATTCTAGGTACAAATGACACCTCCGACCAAAGGACAGGGTTCCAAAAGGCCTAGAAATGAACAAATTTAAGAATTTATGATCGTTGACATAATACCCAAGGATCTTTGGCGATGGGGGACATACATGGGGAGTTATGATCAAAGGAGAGTAAAGAAACATTTGGGACATCTAGTGCATCTATTGGAGATTGACCCAGGAAGGGATGTGATCGAAGCATTGATTCCTTTATAGGATCCAAAAAATAACGTATTTTGATTTTCTGACTTTGAAATGACACCAACTCTGGAAGAAATCGCCAGCTTCATGGGGAAGGGGTCTAGTGTTCGGAGTGCTGAACTCCGCAATAAAAAACTTATAATTCCAAAGAATGTTGATGCCAAAAAGTTCCTAGAACTTCTCAAGATTAATTAAATAGAGAAGGAGAGTTTGAAAAATGGGTGGGTCTCATTGGACTTTCTATATGAGAGGTACTGCCAAAATGATGGATTTAAAAACTATCAGAACCAACTTAGCAACCAAGGGGGTGAAGAGGCTTGGAAGGCGAATGGATGTTTTGCCTTCATGGTCGCGTTTTTGGGGCTTATTGTTTTCCCCAAACGGGATAAACATATCGACATTCGTCTGACTGGGGTGGTGAAGGTGTTGACCACAATGGAAAGTCCTACTATTATTCCTATGATCCTGACAGATATGTTCTGTGCATTGACTAAATGCATAAATGGGGAAATGTACTTTGAAGGCTGCAACATCTTGCTGCAAATATGGTTTTTGGAACAACTTTATCACCATGATCGCGCCCCTAGGTTCACTTCAGACTGGTGTAATTATGTTTCCTCCCATAAGGAAAGGGAAGCAAAAATCAATTTTCCAAAAGGAATTTTAGCGTGTGAAGAGAAACTTTCAGTGATCACGTCTGATGAAATAGTGTGGAATTATTATTGGTTCCCAGCTAAGGATGTCATTTGCATGTCTAATGGTATCTCGTTTCTTGTGTTGATTGGCTTTGAGGTATTCAACCATATGCCCCACTTCAGGTTATGCGTCAGCTGGCTAGAGTTCAAGAAATCCCACCAAATGATGATATGAGTAGATTTGTATTTGACACCCTGCCAGGTTTTTCCTTTGATAACACTGATATTCAGAAGATTTTATTTGGGAGTATAATTTTTTAGCTAAGTGAAATGGTTGTGGAGCAAGATAAAGGAAGAATGGTGCCTGGGTACCTATCGTGATTTCGTGATCCAGTAACATTTGGTGATGGTCTCGAAGGATTCAGCAGAAAAAGAAAAGACCAGCACATCATAAGACAGTTAGAAAAAGAGTTGGAGAAGGCCAAAACCACCATTGTTCGACAAGAAGTTCAAGTCCAAAGAGGAAGAAATCACCAGTTGGAGTTACAAGAAGTGGAAGGGGAGTTCAAACATATAGAGGGGAAATTTGCTCGATTAGAGGAAGAGCTGGATAGTAGAATTCACTTGGCCAGACAAATAAAAAAGGAGCAGAGTTTCAAGATTTCTTGATTGTAAAGGGACTTAGTGGCATTTGAAGAGGTCGTACACTATCAAAAGGGAGAACTTAAACGACATAAGGAGAAATTTGAGAAAGAAAGGTCATATTGGATGTATTTACATGATTAGCTTAAAGCATAGTTAGAAGAACATGAATGGAAAATCAGTTATTGTGTCGATATCAAAGAGGGAGAAAGACAAATGATCATTGAGAGAGAAACACTTCTCCATCAACTTGAGGCAGCTGAGAAGCAAGAGGCCCTCTTAAGGAACAATCTGAGCTTGGTGATCATCAGTTTTGGTTGAATAATTGCCATGAAAATATGGGAAGGGCTAGGCGTCAAGTTCATCAGCTGGCGGAACAAACCTCTTATGTTATTAAAAATCATCGTTGTATGAATGACCTAGAAGTAGCTGTGCAAGCACGGGCCATTGTTCCCCATCTGCCGAAAGTGTTGTTGAATCTGTATGAGACCTTGGGAGGACAAAGAAAGCCCTAGGAAGATTATGAAGATTGAAGAAAAGTTTAGCTGTTTTTGTTTGTTTGTTTGTTTCATCTTGTTTTGTTTAAGACTCAGTGTTTCAGTTTAAAGTTTGGTGTTCAAGGAGATCATGTTGATCATGGTTATGTTTAAACTCATTGATTTTGTCGTTTTGCTTAATTGTTTTTGGAAATTAATGAAAGGGTTTGGTTTTGCTTGTCTAAATTAATGTTGTTGAGTTGTCTAAATTTCTGAACTACGTGATGATCTGAGTCATGTGACGACATGATACATAGGCAACCTCCAAAGGGTTCGATCAAAAAAAAATTTTAAAAGAAAAAAAAAAGAGAAAAAACGGGGAGACAATGAGCAAAGCAAAGCTGGGATGAGACAATGGCCTTCTGAACTCATGTTACTATGTGATTAACAAATATGTGATTGATGTGTAAAATTGTCGAACCCCTAACAAGTTTGTTCATTTCTCTTTAGTTTAGTAAGCTTTCGGTGGTTGGTTTGTGGTAAATTGGCAGAACACTCGTACTTTACCAGGTCTAAGGCAAGAGCTCAGTGATAACCAATATTGAAACTGTGGTGAACCCACTGGATACTCAAGTTGATTCAACGACAAGAGAGTCAGCCATTGTTGAAGAAAATCGTACATTGAGACATGTTATGGCACAGTTGTGGCAAGCTTGGGCCAATGGCCAAGAACCACCAATGTCTATTCCTGGTTTTTCTGAGATCACTAGTATCCGATCTTCATCTTCTCAGGTCCCAATATCAGATCCTTTCTTCCCTCCAGGGTATGGTCCATTTGATAATTGTGGGGGCTGGACCATCAACAACACACCCTCAAGGAATGTCATTCAAGAATAATCTCACTGTCACGACAGCTGCACCTGTCTATACTTTCCCACAACCAACTGTGACGCAGAGAGCAACTCAAGAGGGACAGTTCACCGCCCATCCAGAGCAGTACTATACTCCTGGGATAGCATTCAGGGGCCCTAACTCTGTACAATTCGGCTCCCCTATGGATGTTGAGTGGCCCACTCAAGACTCAAAACAAGAGGAAATGTTGAAAAAAATGAAAAGCATCGAGCAACACATGAAAACTATGTAAGGGCTAGGAGGGCACAAAAGTGTCGTGTTCAAAGACTTGTGTATGTTCCCAAATGTCCACTTGTCACCTGTATTCAAAACCCCCAAGTTTGATAAGTATGACGGGAATGGTGATCCCATATCTCACCTCAAGAGATACTACAATCAACTTAGGGGTGCATGGGGTAAAGAGGAACTACTCATGGCTTATTTTGGTGAGAACCTGACTGGTGTTGCCTCATAAAAGTTTATACACCAAGAAATCTCCCACTGGCACATCTGGGATGATATGGCTCAAGATTTTATTAGACAATTTCAATACAATGTCGACATTATGCCAGATCGAAATACACGCTCTAGTATGAGAAAGAAGCCAAATGAAAGCTTCAGAGAGTATGCTATCAAATGGAGGGAACAAGCAGCTTGGGTCAAGCCACCATTAGATGAGCAAGAATTGGTTGATATCTTCATAGAGGCCCAAGATCTTAACTACTTCCATTACCTGACAACCACAATGGGAAGACCGTTTCACACAACAATCAAAATTAGAGAAATGGTTGAAAGTGGTCTCAAAATAGGACGGATTGTGAGCTAGACGGCAATCAAAGCTACCACACAGGCCATTCAAGGTGATTCAGGCAGTTTTAGAAATCGTAAAAGAAACGTGGAAGTTCTTCGCTAGCATCAGGGTCAAGGGGTGCTCAAAGGAATTTTAATTGTCCTTACCCACCAGTTCAGGGACAATCTAGCTACCCTCAACATTACTACCCTTATGTTCCTCAATATTTAGTGTCTCCATCTCCATACACAGTCTTCAATGCTCAGCAATATGTGCATCCTCCTAATCGCCCACATTTTCGTGCCCCAACTCAAGGAAACCTTTGGCCACCATGACTACCCTATCAGGTCTCTTACAACCCTTATCCTAGGAAAAATTATGCTCAAGATCAGGGACAAAAAAGGAAATTCACTCAATTGGGAGAGTCATACTCCAGCTTGTTTCAAAAGTTAAGAAAGATATGAGTGATTAAGTCTATCCCACCAAATTGTCTGAATCCAACTGCTCCAGGTTTCCAGGACAATGAAATATGTGAGTATCATTCAGGGGGCCAGGACACAACACTGATAATTGTTGGACCTTGAATGGGGTGATAAAGAAGCTAATCGATCATGGGGTGGCCGTTGTGACGGATGATCCAAACACTCCCAATGTAACTAATAACCCACTTCCAGCTCATAACAGTTTAGTGGGTATGATCTGCGATGATCAGGAGTACAAACTCCTTGGAAAAATGGGAAGTTGTTTAGAAAGATCGGAGAGGAAGACATGTCGTTAAAGAGTTCAGAACCAGTCACATCTTTGAGTGTGGAAGGTGTCAATCTTGATACCCAAGTTTTGTGTGTGCCGGGGGTTTTGAAGGGGATTGAAGTACGAGCGGTTCACGGAGTTGTATGTATCAAAAGGCCTTTCATTAACACAACAAGACCAAAGTTGCTTGGCAAAGTTCTAAAAACCTATCTTTGTTAAGCCCGTCCAGCAGTTCCCAGTAACTGATTCAAAGGCTGTTCCTTAGAACTATAATAAAATTGTTGTGGTTTACCGAGGAAAGGAGATTGTTGAAGAAGTTGATGAAGCAAGAGGGCTGACAAGCTCTAGAAGATTTTATTCTCCGAAGAGTTAAGAAAAGGGAAGATGGCTCAAAATATCCAAGTACCACTGAAGAAAGCTTTTACTGAGGATTAAGGTTCCAGATTACTCTGTTGTGGAACAATTGAAGAAAACCCTTGCACATATTTCATTATTGTCTCTACTCTTACACTAAGAAGAACATCGTCATGTGTTGAATAAGAATTTGAATGAAGCACATGTATCAAAGGAGAGCACGGTAAATTGGTTAGATAAAATGGCCAAGCGCATCTTTGAGTCGAACACCATCACCTTCACTGATGATAAGTTGCCCACGGAGGGAGCTGGACACAACAGAGCTTTGCTTCTTACAGTGAAATGTGAAGGGTACTATGTAAAAAGGGTCATGATACATGGAGGATCAGGGGTAGACATATGTCCTATCTCTACGCTGCAAAGCTTGAAAATTAACCCTGACAGAATTCGCCCTAGCAATGTATTTACGGCTCAAGATGGGATACCATTGGTGAAATCAAGTTAAACACGACATTTGGACTGGTGTACTTTATGATTGTGTTCCAAGTAATGGACATGGACACATCTTATAATTTTCTATTGGGACGACCATGGATCCACATGGCTCGGGAAGTCCCATCAACTCTGCATCAAGTTGTTAAGTTTGAATACGACCATCAGGAGATCATTGTGCATGGGGAAAATGATTTACCTATTTACAGAGATTCATCCATTCCATACATTGAGGCAAAAAGTAAATGTTATTCCGTTGTTTACCAGTCTTTTGAGGTCGTATCAGTCGATCGCTTTAAAGAAGGAGACCCCATCATCCAACCATGTCTCTCTTCTTCCTCTTCAATGATAGCAACGACCATGCTCAAATATGGTTATCAACCTGGTAAAGGTTTGGGACTATGTTAGCAAGGAATCGTGGACCCTATTACTCTTTAAGGAAACCAAGGCACATCTGGCATCTGATACTAATTTTTCTACATCTTTGCACATGCCAGTCCAATAGAAAATTTTCAGCAAGTATGTCTAAGGTTTTTGGCACTCCAAAGTGACCCACAAGACCCCCACAATGTGCCTCTCTTACAAAAACATCACGCAATTAACATATTGGCACCCCCAACTCATTTTCCTTGAAAAGGAACCCATCACGTATAGTGAATTTTTCAAAGGGTCCCTTCAAGCATGCATAATAAGCAACCCCAAAGTTTGAATCATTAGCATACAGAGTTTTAATGTAATCAAATCCTATTAGCTTAGAAGTAAGAGTGGAAACAAGAACGTACCTTCAGGACAATGCATCAGCCACCACGTTGCCCTTACATTATTTGTATGAAATCACATAAGGGAATGTCTCAATGAACTCCACCCACTTGGAATGTCGTTTACTAAACTTAGCTTGGATTTTCAAGTACCTCAATGATTCATGGTCAGTCTTTATCACAAACTCGCGCGGCCATAAGTAATGTTTCCAAGTAGCCAAAGCCATTACCAAGGCATACATTTCACAATCATAAGTAGAATAATTCAATCTATATCCATTCAAGTTCTCACCAAAATATGCAATAGGCTTAGAATCTTGCATTAGAACAGCCCCTATACCTTTTCCACTAGCATCACATTCAACTTCAAAAGATATAGAAAAATTAGATAATTGTAACAAAGGAGCAGAACACAACTTATCTTTCAAGACATTAAATGCATGTTTTTATTCTTTCCCTACTTAAATACCTTATTTTTCAATAGGCTTAGAATCGTTCATTAGAACATCCCTATACCTTTTCCACTAGCATCACATTCAACTTCAAAAGATTTAGGAAAATCAGGTAATTGTAACAAAGGAGCGGAACACAACTTATCTTTCAAGACATTAAATGCATGCTTTTGTTCTTTTGCCCACTTAAATACCTTATCATTTTTAATAACTTTTGTTAATGGTGTAGCAATTGTACTGAACTCCCTCACAAATCTCTTATAAAAACTAGCAAGTCCACGAAAACTCCTCGTTGTAGTCACACTCTTAGGAATAGGCCATTCTTTTATTACTTTAATTCTATCTTCATCCACTTCAACACCATTCGAGCTAACAACAAAACCAAGAAAGATTACTTTATCAACACAAAACGTGTAGTTGGATAGATTACCATACAATTCTTGCTCCCTAAGCTGTCACACCACTTCCTTTTTTTACTATTGTTAAGGATATGATCGGTTTTTTTTTTATAAAAGTAAAAGATTTTTTTTTAGAGTCGCCACTTGAAATTGAGTTTTTTTGGTGTTCCAAGCCACCAGGTAATTCCTACTTTAAAAGAGGAAAAAAAAATTCTTTATTTTTAGTCTACGAAAACATAGATTGGGTAAAGAATTCTATTGACCGGAGGGAAGGTGTGAGGCACCCCCCGAGTCCCGTGGTTCTAGCATGGTCGCTTTAATTTATTAACTCATGTTTGGCTAAAATAATTTTTGGATAAAAAAAGTAAATTTGTGTTAGTTACTAATTTTTTTTAAAAATAAAACATGATTGGCCTAGGAGCGTAACCGCACACAAGACCACTTTTATAGAAAAAAATACACACCAAGGATCATAACCGAACACATGGTGGTATTTAATATTTTTAATTTTTTTTTTAAAAAAAGATTGATAATTAATGACTCAATTTTTATTTAATAATGAGAAAAAAATTAATGAAAAATGAACTTGTTGCAACATATAGACATGAAAATAATCTTTTTTTTTTGCAAATTGCTAATTAACGTTTTTTTTTTAAAAAAAGAAACAAATAAATATATTAAGTATCACTACTTGACGATAAAAACAAAAAGAAAAAAAGTATTTTTTTTAAAAGAGGATAATGACTAAGACCCTTTTAAAACAAATAGTGATATACTTAATTTTTTTTATATTGATATAATTTCAGAAAATGACCACTTTGGTAAAATTTTCAGTTTTACACAAAATGGTCATATGTTCTCTTTTGAAAGAAAATTGCAAAAATAGTCAATTTTATCTAATAATTAAATTACTAACCAAAAGTATCCGATTTTGTATTTTTGTTTCAATAACCATTTCATATATTTATTTAAGAGAAAAAAAAATCAAAATTTATGAAATGATTAAATTTACATTTTTTTGTAAAAATGACCAGATTTACATTTTTTGCAAAAATGACCTGATTTTGCAGTTTTTGCAAAAATGACCAGATTTACATTTTTTGCAAAAAATGACCAGTTTTGTGTTTTTTTTTTTGCAAAAAACAACCTCTTTTTTTTTCTTTTCTTAAAATGACTAGAAACTAAAAAAAAAAACTTTGAGATTGTTATATTTGTTTAGCAAAAGCATGGGTTATGTATCAACTTTATAATGATAAAGATAAAATTAACACCTAGTTTAATAATAGAACACAACAATATAATAACAACAAAACATAATTTAACTAATTCCAATAAAGTTATGTATCAACTTCATAATGATAAAGATAGAATTAACACCTAGTTTAATTATAAAACACAAATATACAATAACAACGAAACATAATCATATTAAGCACCATAACATATTTAACTAATTCAAATAAACTAAACATAATAATTTAATCAAAAATATAAACATGCTTCATTATATTTTTGAAGTTACATTGCAAAATGTAGGGAAAGAGTATACCTAAAGAGATGATGACATAATAATGATGGAAGCAAAACTTAATTGAACTCCCAAAGACCACCAAATATGAATTTTATATACACACACACACACACACACACACACACACACACACACATATATATATATATATATTCTTTTAGAAGAGGACTTCTTTTTTCTCTATTCTCTAATTTTCTGTTATTGTTCTTTTTTTTCTTTGAAATGAAAGAAGAATGGTTTAAATAGGTGGTGAATATTAACACCCATTATTCTTGAAAACTTAAGAGCCAATGCATGCATTGGACTCTTTGTCTTCCCAATGTGCCACCCAAGATGACCAATGGAATTTTCTCTTTTCTTTTTTCTTTTTCTTTTCCCAAAATAAAATTAATTAAAAGATTGCATTGCCCTTTTAGATGACCCATTTCTTTTATTCATTAATTGAATAATAGCTAAATGTGTCATCTGAAAATTTAGAATAGGCCCAAAATGCCATTTTAGATGACCCATTTCTTTTATTCATTAATTGAATAATAGCTAAATGGGTCATCTGAAAAATTAAAATAAGCCCAAAATGTAGATCCATTTGATCAAGACCCAAAAACTAAAAGAAAATCAGCCCACTAACACAAAATCTAAACATCTAAACTATTTTGAAGATCAAACACAACAAATAAGGCGGGGAATAAAAATAAAAAATAAAAACGAAGTTCAAAAATAATAAAACTCAAGCAACAACTTCAACATGATAAAACTTGAAGAACACTAACAAAACAATACAAATCCGGCACCAACACGACTTATATGGTTAAAAAAATGCGATAATGATGGATTTGGATAGAGGATGAGAGGGGGAAAAGATTGACATAAATTTTCGGGTGAATGGGGGTCGCCGGAAAGCTTCGCCGGAAATTTTTTGACGGATTTTGGACAAAATATTTATATCAAAGGATAGCCCTTGAAGAGCTCTACACATTTATGTTAAGGGTATATGATGGGGATGACCGAAACTTTGTAAATTTAAAGAAAAAGTGAAGATTTATATTTGGTTTATCTTAGATATACGGAGTTTGACTATGAATAAGGATGAATGATTTGCGGATTTGTGTAGAGAAGGGTGAAAAGAAGAAATGGTAAATTTTTGGAGATTTTTCCGGCCAAAGGGTGGTGGAAGCAAAAGGAAGAAGAAAATAAAATCCAAATAAAAAATTTTAATTTTTGGAGTTTTGTATTTTTTGGTAGTGTCCCATAAGAACCCTTGGATCAAAATATCATGAATGATTGGGATTCAATCTTGACCATTTCTATTAGACCAGGTCAAAATTGATTGGCCATCAAAATTTGGTCTAAATCAGTCCAATTCAATAAAAATTGGTTCATTTGGACTAATTAAAAATAATAATACAAACAAAGACAAACAACCCAAAATACAAAACAAAAATATAAGAAAAGACCTTACTATGTATTGTAGGAGTAAATAAACACGTCAAAAATTAGGTGTTCACAGCATGCCCCTCTTTGCTTGGAAACATGAAGAGTTTTCAAGCAAAGAAAGTGAACGAAGTGGATAATTTTTTACTGTTTCAAACTCTGTTGAAGCCTTTTTGAAAAAGATGACCGAACCTTGCTTCAGAGGTTGCCTACATATCCTTGATTAAAAGGAAATTATGTTAGTGTAGTTCGAGAAACTTTGATAGCCGAAACTATCAGAAATTGTGGTCAAAAGATTGCTTCATATTGCTTGTCATCATCTACTGTCTATAATTACAAAGAAAGAGCTAGAGAACTATGCCTCTCTACATTATAAGAGTTACAAGATCCCTACTTGGTGTTTTTTTCTTAGGGTCTCGTCTTGATCTTCGACTTGGCTTGTGCGTTATCTCTGAGATTGATCTTCATGCTCTCTTGGCGGCTTGTGGATTATTCTCAGGAGCATGTTTTAACTTGAGTTGGTAGTTGATACTAGGGTTGGCAAGGGGACGGGGACGGGACGAAGGGCGACGGCGCTGGTGGGATTTGGCCGGGACTGAGATTGGGGGGACAAAAATAAGTCTCATCCCGTCCCACTATATATACGAGATGGACGGGTTTTGGGGGGACGGGAGGGGAAGGGACGGGGGATTTTTTATTTTTTATATACTTATTTATTTGTATTGAAATTATATGTTATTGAATAACATTTTTAGTTTATTTGATTTTTTTTCAATAACATTTTTAGCTAATAAATAATGCTTAAGTTTTCAAATTTCAAAATTCAAAATTCAAATTTTAATTTCAAACTTCAAATTACAAACTTCAAATTTCAAATTTCAAATTCAACTTTCAAATTTCAAACTTCAATTTTCAATTTTCAAATTTCAAATTTGAGAAGTTCAAATTTGTATTTTAAATATTTTAAAGTAATTTAAACTTGAAATTTCGATTTTTAAATTAAGTATTTTAAAGTTAGTTTAGTACATATGTAAATATGTATGAATATATTAAAATTAAAATGCAAGACAATAGTTATATAAAAAAGACTTGAATAAAGCCTTCAAATTTATTCAATAAAATCTAATTGCAACTTAGAACTTAGAAGTTACAATTTACAAATATTTGTGGAGTAACTAATCTACGCAGCCACCTTCTAGTAAGGGTTCTGTTTCAATAAGTTCTCATATGTAAAACTAATATTTGTTACAAATATTAGATGAGTAACTAATTTACGCAGCCACCTTCTAGGAAGGGTTCTGTTTCAATTAGTTCTCGGATGTAATCTAATATTTGTATTGTCCTTTAAAATTCAATTCTAGACATCCTCCGGTGTTGGCAAACTTGCTAGAAACTCATGTGACTTTAATTCATCATCACTAGATCCAATTACCGCATTAATCCAAGCTTCTTGTTTGGAACTTAACTTTGGCAAATTAGAATTCCTCCTCTCAGCGTTGACCCAGTCTCTAAATAAAACTGATGTTTCCAAACTTTCTTCCGCCAATGAATGTCTATGATCGCCAAGTTGAAACCTTGCCGCACTAAAAGCAACCTCTGATGCAACTGATGAAGCTTGAATAGCTAGAACATCACGAACCATTTTGCTCAAAATTGGAAATGCAACGCTCCGCCTCCTCCACCATGCTAATATGTCTTCATTGCCATCTCCGTCTTCCACTGTTTCTAAAGATTGATTAAGGTATTCTTCAAAATCATCACGGTTAGTAGAATTAAGACCAAGAAAACCTTGCATATAACTTGAAATTCAAGCTTTACTCTGAGGATTAGAAGTTTGACCAACTTTTCCTTGAGTATTTCCTGTAGTTCTATATTTTTCATACAAAACTTTTGCTTCTACTTTTATGCTAGACTTACACATTTCACAAGTTGGATTTATTTCCGGTAAAATTTCTAAAGTATCATAAAAAGTGTCAACAAGTCCCTGGACACCTCGTAATTTATAGTCAGGATGAAGTAAAGTAGCAGTTAAAAAAATTTGAGGAATAGGAAAAAAATATTTTTAAAATTTTTCAATCATACCTTCAATTACAACTCTAAATTTTTCAATTTTTTTTGTATCTAGAAAATTGAATTGAAATAGCACAAATATTTATTAATACTGGTGAAATAGTAGGATAAAAAATCCAGAAAACATGGTTGTAGCATCATAAAAAAGTCTTAAAAATTCTAATAGTTCATTACTTTCTTCCCAATCTTCTTCACAAATTCTGTCTAATGGGTCAGCATTATGAGCATTAAACACCATTTGTATGGGTCCTTTATATTCGTAAGCAACTAAAAACATTTCTAAAAGAATTCCACCTTGTTTTAATATGTCTTGGAATTTTTCTTGGTGGCAAATCACATAGTACATAACGCTCATTAAATTCCCTAATTCTAGCAGGTCTATGAGCATAAAAAATCCAGGCAACAACATATTCAATTTTCAGACAACCACATTTAAATAATGAAATACCATTTTGTACAACTAAATTTAATACATGTGCAACACATCTAACATGAAAAGCATTAACATCAACTGTACATAATCTAACTTTTAACATACTAGCAGCGTTTGTATTATTAGATGCATTATCTAATGCGACAGACATTACTTTATCAATAAGCATGTAATAATCTAGAACACTCAAAATATTTGAAGCTAAATATGCACCTGTTTATTTCTCTACACATTTTTTATAACTTACGATTATTTTTTGCAAATTCCAGTTATTATCAATCCAATGTGCTGTAATAGTTAAATAATCACGTCCATTCACACTGACCCATGTCCGAAGTTATAGACACTCTACAATCTAATATGCTAAATATACAACGAAGATATTGACAATGTTTACCTTGATATACAAAAACATCAGCTTTAACAGTATTTCTTGAAAAACCTCTATAATTAGGATTATAAGTTTGTTGAATATATTCAATAAAACCGGGATGTGAAGGAAAACTATAAGGTAAACCACAAACAGAAACCATTTTAACTAAATTTTTGCGATCTCTTTCCTTATTATATTTACGTTGTGTTAGTGGACCACGGGGGTTAGAAGGATCTAATTTTCCTTGAACCATGTTAGAAGCCCCTACCGATTCATTAACATTAATATCAAAATCATTAACTGGAATTCCTTTTTTTCTATCAGCTAATGATTTATCTTCTTTATATTGAATCGGCACACAAGATAACAAGTGTCTATTTAAGCCCCCGTCCCACCTTGACCTCCACCTTGTTTATGTTTAAAAGGTTGCTTACACTTATTACAAATAGCAATAGAGTTTTCCTTATCTAAAGTCATAAATTGCCACACAACAGAAGTTTTAGGGCGTTGATACTTCACCTTCTCCCTTGTAGGAGGTATAAGGGGTGGGCGTCCAGAATTTTGCTCCGTTGAATTTGTAGTTTCATTTGGAACTTTTGTCACTGGACTAGTAGGTGTATCTTCTAATTCATCTTCTCCCGAACCAACTTCTACTTATTCACCTGAATTTTCATCAAGATAAAGATTAATATCACCATAAATTTGTTGTAAAAGTTCATGATCGAGTTGAGCATTTGAATCAATATCATAAGAAGTATTATCAACATAAGTAGAATCAATTGTATTAAATCTAACTCTAGACATTGATTTAGAAGAAGTACCACCACATTTACTCTTATTTTTTTCCTTACTACTTTTTTTATTAAAATTAAATAATTTACTAATGCCACTTGGTTCTTTCTCTTTTCCTTTACCGTTATCTTTTTTGTTAGAACTCATATTTAATTATATGTAAAGTGTAATATAAAAATAATAATAACACAAAAATTAATGACGAAAAGTAAAATATAAATATTATGAAACGAATGTACCAAACGTCTGCGTTAATAGCAAACGTTATAACCGATTCTTGAAGCTTGTAGTTTGTTGTAACTTGTAATTTGGAACTCCAATACCTGATAGCAAATATGAGAATTATATATATTATGATATAATATGAAAATTTAGAATTGAAATATATGTATTATGATATAATATGAGACTTAAATGGAATAAAAAATTGAGACTTAAGATTGAGAGGATATAAAAAATAGATGAGAGAATAATTAATTTTGTAAGAAATAATAAGGGATAGAGGGGTATTTATAGTATTAAAAGTGGGTTAAAGTGTATTTATGATAACTTGAGGGTTTAAATTAAAGTATTAAAAGTAGGGGTGGTATGGGGTGTTGGGAAAGGAAAAAAAGGTGAATAAATCTATTGGGGGGGCCCACTAGCCGTTGCCCCAACGGATATAATTCAAAAAAAAAATAAGGTGATCCCGCGAACCGGCCGGTTCAGCTGGGACGGGTCGACCGGGCCCATAGGGTGAACCTGCCCCTAACCGGTCCACTATCCCGAACCCCTCCCAACCCGCCAAAATATACGGGACCGGGTTCGGCGAGCCGGTTCTCGAACCAGTCGCGGGCCGGGGCGGGCCGACCCGGTCTCCTTGCCAGGCCTAGTTGATACTCAAAACTCAAGATCACAAAATGAAGAACACAAAAAGGATGTGTTTCTTTTAGAGAAGAAAAAAATGAGAATCTTGAACTAGGACGTATAACCCTAGAAAGAAAAGGAAAAGTGGGGCCTGTTGCCCTGAGAGTTTCAAATAAGACGTATTGTCTTTGTATATTGTCCTTAGATTGGTTGTATCCCCAAAAATGTGAATATCCTGCGTATAATCTATGAATGTTGGTGCGTATTGCCTAGCATATACATATGGTGCGTATTGCCCATGAATAGAGAATTGATGTGTATTGTATGTGAATAAGGATTGGTGCGCATTGCACATGAAAGAAGACTAGTGTGTATTGCACATGAATACAATATCAATGCGTATTGCATGGGATTTTGATTGGTACGTCTTCCTCATGAAAGAAAGACTGATACATTTTGCAAGCGAATAAAGGACAAGTGCATATTTGCACGAAATTCAGATTGGTGCGTATTGCACGGTATTCAGACTGGTGCGTATTGCACATGAATAAAGGATGGTGTGTATTGAACATAAATAAAGGACGTGTGCATATTGCACGAAATTTAGGTTGGTGCATATTGCCCGAAGTTCTCGAATTGAGAGGCAAGAATGCAAATATCATGAGATGAAACAACAAACATGTGAAGACTTTGGAGAACTTCCTTTTTGTGATGTTTCATTTTTGACTTGTAATCCCACATTTTCTTTTGTTCCTGTGTTGAGCAAAATAATGAGAAAATTGTTAGTTTAAAGTGGTGGTTGGTTTGTGGCCTTGATGCTCCGGTGACTTGACCATACTCCTGACCAATTTCTCCAACTCTACTCCAAATCCTTAGTTGAACAACCTTTGAAGCTTCCTCTTTGTCAATTCAGGGACCTTGATCTTTTTGGTACTATCAAATATCATGGTGAGACTGATGTCCCAAAGAATGAATTTTCCTTTTGAATTTTTTTTTCATGACTTAAGAGACTATATCATGTTCCTTCATGAGTTTTCAGTGAAGATCTAGGGTGTTTTTAGTCCTTGCTCGATGGCATGTCAACTCGGATACTCAACTTTACTTTTGGAAACCCGTAGTAAGCTTTGCAATCTTTTACCTTATTTTGTCAAGAGATTATACTGAAAATACTAGAAAAATATCAGACTTAAGAGTGTGAAAAATTGGATCAAGAAAGACTATAAACTTAAGTTAGGGCATTCCTTTTTGAAGAAAAATGAGAAAGAGAACTTACCTGGAGGCATATGTCAACTTTGACTGAACTTTGACATGCACTTTGGACTTGACCCCGTATCCGTTTGAGTTGTCTAATTCTCAAAATCTGAACCATTAACAATTTATAACTGATCTATGTATTCTTCATGCAGAGGTATTGAGAAATGGTGATCTTTGCAGATTTCTTCCCATTAGTCATTTTCATGATGCTCTCTTTTTTTATGTTAAGGTGCCCGTAAGGGTTTTCACCGATAAGATTTTCTCTCTTGTCGTCTTATGGTGCCTATAAGGGTTTTCATCAATGAGGCTCTCTCATTTTTTTTTATTTTTTTTTACTTATGGTACTCACAAAGGTTTTCACTCAAAAGTTTTTATTTTCAACAATGTTGTCTTTGATGATCAATTGTTCGTGCAAGACATATTGAATCTATCATTCTTAGAGTTGATCAAAATGTCGGTTGCTAGAATAAAATCATAAACAGAATTACAATTTGACATTATTCTATCAAAAAGAATAATTTTAAAATGCCATAGTTTTCTATAAATACTGGAATATTGATTTTTTTTCGGTATGACCGAACCCTAAAGGGTTGCCTACGTATCCTTTCGGAATTAAGTCAAACGTAGTTCAAATTTTCAAAGAGAGGATTTTTGATTTTTTTTAAAGAGATGCCTTTGTTCTCTCAACTATAAACTTGCCACGGTATCTTAGACCGCATTAGATGTAGTATTTTTTGACTGTGTCCGCATTAACAATCATGCTTGTGATTTTTCCCTCCACGTCCGTAAGGTGCAAGGCTCCTTTGGACAACACTTCCTTGATAAGATATGGACATTGCCAATTTGGGCCGAACTTTCCCTTGGCTTCTTCTTGGTGCGGGAGAATGCGCTTTAAGACTAGTTGACCTACTTCAAAGTGTCTTGGGTGCACCTTTTTGTTGTATGCAGGAGCCATCCTTTACTGATACAGCTGACCAAAACAAACGGCCGTCAATCGTTTCTCATCTATTAATGTGAGCTGCTCTAGTCGGGTTTTGACCCATTCAGTATCTTTAATTTCAGCCTCGACAATAATTCGAAGAGATGGAATTTCGACTTCCGTTGGTATCACAACCTCAGTCCCATACACCAGCAAATAAGGAGTTGCGCCAATCGAGTTGTGGACTATTGTGCAGTATCCCAAAAGTGAAAAAGGTAGCTTCTCATGCCATTGTATGGTGCCTTGAACCATCATCCTGAGAATTTTTTTGATATTCTTGTTGGCAACCTCCACAGCTCCGTTGGCTTTTGGTCGATATGGAGTAGAATTGTGATGCACAATTTTGAACTGCTCACATACTTCTTTCATCAAATTGCTATTAAGGTTTGTAGCATTATCTGTTATGATAGCTCTTGGGATACTAAATCGATAAATGATGTTCGAATGGACAAAATCCACAATCGCCTTCTTAGTGACTGCTTTAAAAGTGATCGCCTCCACCCATTTGGTAAAGTAATCAATTGTGACCAAAATGAATCGATGTCCATTAGAAACTTTTGGCTCAATTGGTCCGATGACATCCATTCCCCATGCAACAAAGGGCCAAGGAGTGGCCATGGGGTGCAACTCTGAAGGGGGTGAATGAATGAGATCACCATGAATTTGACACTAATGATATTTTTTCACAAAGCGAAAGCAATCCCGTTCCATGGTAAGCTAGTAATATCATGCTCGGAGTATATTTTTCGTAAGGACATAGCCATTTATGTGTGGTCCACATATCCCAGCATGTACTTCATTCATGATCTTCTCGGCTTCTTCAACAGCCACACATCTCAATAAGTTCAGATCTGGGGTTCGTTTATATAAAACTTCCCCGCTAAAAAAAAAACCACTAGCCAGACGTCTAATAGTCCTTTTTTGGCTTCCATTGGCATAATCGGGACATTTCCCTGTTCGCAAGAAATTCTTAATGTCTAGGTACCACGGCTCACCATCTGATTCTGCTTCCACAGTGTTACAATAGCCATGTTGGTCCTGAAGTTGAATCTCCAAGGGAGTAATGCAAGTGTTTCCAGGATATGGAAGCATTGAAGCCAAAGTTGCCAAGGCATCTGCCAATTCATTATGAAATCTGAGGATGTATCTAAACTCAATGGACCTAAACCTTTTGCTAAGATCTTCCACACATTGTTTGTATGGAAGAAGCTTGAGGTCTCAAGTTTTCCATTCGCTTGAGCTTGCCGAATAAGCAAATCAGAATATCCTAACACAATCAATTCTTGCACACCTAAATCTATTGCCATATTTAGACCCATGATTCAAGCTTTATACTCTGTTGTGTTATTTGTACAGAAGAAACAAAGTCGAGCCGTTGCAGGGTAATGCTGCCCTGTGGGCGATATGAGAATTGCCCCAATCCCTGTGCCTTTTTTGTTAATTGCTCCATCAAAGTATAATTGCTAGGCCTGATTTTCATATCGATCCACTTCTTCAACTAAGTTAATTTCTTCATCTGGAAAATAAGTATCCAATGGTTCGTAGTCGCCATCGACTGGATTTTCTGCCAAGTGGTCTGCCAAAGCTTAAGCTTTCATTGCAGTTCTAGTGACATATATAATGTCAAATTCAGTGAGCAAGATTTTCTATTTTGCGAGTCTGTCAGTTGGCATTGGCTTCCGAAAGATGTACTTCAAAGGATCCATCCTTGATATGAGGTAAGTTGTGTAGAACAAAAGGTAACGCCTTAACTTTTGAGCTATCCAAGTTAGGGCGTAACATGTCCTTTCCAAAAGGGTGTACTTGACCTCATAACTAGTGAATTTCTTGGTCAGGTAATAGATAGCTTGCTCCTTCTTGCCTGTGGAATAGTGTTGACCGAGAACACACCCAAAGGAATTATCTGTCACTGAAAGATATAGAAAGAGAGGCCTATCAGGTTCAGGTGGGACCAATACAAGAGGATTGGACAAATACTCCTTGATTTTTCAAAAGCTTGTTGACAATCCTCAGTCCAACTGACAGCAACATCCTTTTTCAAAAGTCTGAAAATGGGCTCACAAGTGGTTGTGAATTGAGTAATAAACCTGCTGATGTAGTTCAACCTCCCAAGTAGACTCGTGACTTCGGTTTTATTTTTCGGGGGTGGCAAATCTCGAATGACTTTTATTTTGTAAGGATCCAATTTGATTCCCCTTCTACTAACAATAAAACCCAGAAGTTTTTCAGATGGAGCTCCAAATGAACATTTTGCTGGATTAAGCTTGATATCATATCTCCGTACTCTTTCAAAGAATTTTCTCAGATCTTGCACATGGTCAACTTGTGTTTTAGACTTGATGATTACGTCATCAACGTATACTTTAATTTCTTTATGCATCATATCATGAAACAAGGTGGTTATAGCCCTCATGTAAGTTGCCCCAACATTTTTAAGACCAAATGGCATGACCCTATAGCAATAAGTCCCCATGGAGTGGTGGAAGCAGTTTTCTCAGCGTCCTCTTCATCTATCAAGATTTGATGATACCCAGCATAACAATCCACAAAAGATTGAATTTCGTGTTTGGCACAATTATCAACTAGAATGTGGATATTGGGCAAGGGAAAGTTGTCTTTTGGACTACCTTTGTTCAAATTCTGATAGTCAACACAAACTCTTGTCTTTCCATTCTTTTTCGGCATAAGAACATCATTTGCCAACCAAATAGTGTAACGAATGGTTTGGATCACATTTGCATTTAGTTGTTTCATGATTTCTTCCTTGATTTTTTCACTCACGTCCGGTTTGAATTTTCTTCTTTTCTGTTGGACGAGTGGAAAATCAGGATGAGTGGGCAACTTATGGACCACTAAATCAACACTTAAACCTGGCATGTCATCATAAGACCAAGCAAATACATCTTTGTATTCAAACAAAAGTTGTATTATGGCATCCCTAACTTCCTTCTTGGCATGAAGACTTATTTTTATTTCTTTGACTTCCTCATTACTTCCCAAATTGATTGCCTCGGTTTCCCTAAGATTAGGCTTAGGTTTGTCCTCAAAATGTTCCAATTCCCTATTTATTTCCCTAAAAGCCTCTTCTTCATCGTATTCAACATCTTGACTCGGTGATTCAAGAATAAACAACTCTTTGAGAACTGGGAGTGAATTTCGCATGCATGTCATGTTATCAAAGCCGGCATATACAGAACTGGAAAATGGAGAATAAGAATTAGGGGAGGGGAAAAGACAAAGATTTACTATGAAATTGGAATTTCATTTCATTGAAGTTGAAAAAAAGGATAGAAGGGTTAACACTAATACAAAACATTTTCAAATATTCGGATAACAACCCTGACAACAACAAAATACAAAAGAGTAGCAAAACAAACTACCAAGACTCCTTCCTTATGGGGAAAGGAGTGGCTTCCCAATTGTTTAGCTCAACACCTGAGCCCACGAGTTGCACATCGGCATGACTTGAACCTTCACCAACTTAGACCATGTTTACTTCACAAAACAACTGAATGAGATCCTGAATAACTTCTTCAATGACTTCATGAGTAAAGGAAGCTTCCATTTCTGGACCTTGAGGCTTGATAAAGGAATGAGAAATATGGGGAATCGGTTGTGGTAGCGCCCAATCAGTCCTTTTGTGGTTCTTAGCCTTATCTCCATTTCTCTTGCTTTGTTTATTTTGTGCACAATGTTTAGAATGTAAACATGCTAAATCTAGTGTTTTACCACACGGGTTGTATACTCCATTGCCTGTTCCAATTTCTCCTTGGATAGATATCTTTATGGATTTTGTGTTAGGTTTATCAAAAACTAAAAAGGTCAAGGACAATGTCTTTGTTGTGGTGGATTGATTCTCCAAGATGGCTCGTTTCATTCCATGCTTGAAAACTAATTATGCTTCTCATATGGCTGATTTGTTTGTTAAGAAGGTGGTGAAATTACATGGCATACCTAGAACTATTGTTAGTGATAGGGATGTTAAGTTTTTAAGTCACTTTTGGTGTGTTCTTTGGGGAAGGTTAGGGACCAAATTGTTATTTTCTACTTCTTGTCACCCACAAACTGATGGGCAAACTGAGGTGGTGAATAGAACTTTAGAGAACATGTTGAGGGATGTTTTGAAAGATAAATTAACTTCTTGGTAAGATCACTTGCCTTTGGTGGAATTTGCTTATAATAGAACTATTCATTCTTCTACTGGGTCTTCTCCTTTTGAAGTTGTTTATGGTTTTAACCCCTTTACTCCCCTTGATTTAGTGCCACTACCTACTAATGATATTACTAGTCTTGATGGAAAGAATAAAGGTGAGATGATGAGGAAGATACATGGACAAACTAAACTGGCCATTGAAAGTCGGAATAAACAAGTTTCCTTACGACGAAACAAATGGAAAAATCAAGTATTTTTAAGCCTAAAGACTTAGTTTCGATTCACATGCATAAAGAAAGGTTTCCCACAAAAAGGAAGTATAAATTTATCCTTAGGACGATGGACTCTTCAAAGTTCTCGAGTGAACTGGAGACAATGCTTACAAATTGGATTTGCCCGGTGAGTATCAAGTAAGTGCTACTTTCAATGTTGTTGACTTGTCCTTGTTTGATGTAGGATCTAATTCGAGGACGATTATTTTCAAGAAGAGGAGGATGATATCTCTAAGGGCACAGATGAGGCTATAGAATCCCTAAGAAGACCATCAAGGTCTCAAGGAGTTACAAGCCAAGGTCGTTGGGCTTCAATGGAAAATCAAGTAGATGCTTATCATGGAAGAAAATCCCAAGAATGAGTCCAAGAATTGTGGAGAAGAATGGAGTAGGTGCTACACATATTTTGTGGTTCAAGTCCAAGCCCAAATGGAAGAAGATTGGGCGACACGAAGCCCCACAAAGGAGCCCAAAAAGCTAAATGGTTAAGTCAAAGTTTCCTAGTTTAAAAACTTCTCTATTTTAAAGTTTCCTAGTTTAAAAGGTTTCCTAGTTTAAAGTTTCCTAGTTTAAAAGTTTTCTAGTTTAAAGTTTCCCTAGTTTAAAGTTTCCATAAAAGTAGGATTTAAACCCCATTCTATTTGGGATAGGTTTTCCCTATATATAGGGGTTGATTTTATTATTTTACACACATGATTATTATTAGGTAAGTTCGTTGCGTTTGCACAACATGCATCCGCCAAGTGTGCAGAGGCGTATTCATGATTTACAGATAATGGGTGCACTATTACAAAAAGGTAGATCTAAGACATAAATTTTATCGGTTAGATTCTTTTTACTGAAAACCATTAAAATTTTAAAATCATAGGTCCAAAATTAACTTTTATTTATCCAAACTAGTTACAAAATCTTAGAAAGAAAACTAAAACAAGATAGATAAAAGATTCAAATTTCTAACGTCACCTAGAGAGGTGCACCCAATCATCATCGTACTACATTATATGATACTTCGAGTCTGGGTTCACGCATCTATATTTAAATATTTTTAAAAAATATAACACTACTATATATGATTTCGGGAGGGGACCATGGGTTCACGTGAACCCGGTGACCCCCTCCTGTATACGCCCCTGCAAGTGTGTATATATTTAGTTTTTATTTTTTTATTTTAAAAAATAAAATATTTTAAATCTTTTTAAAATCTTTTTAAATATTCTTATTTTATTTATCTTTTATTTCAATTAATTGAATACATACATTATTTTTCAAAAACTTTTTGCCTGTTATTTAAACAGTTTTTTCTTCCTTTTTTTAACCTTCATTCATTGTTTTTTCTCTTTCTTTTTCTATTGATTTTTTTCATTTTCTTTGTCTTTCCTTTTAATTTGATTTTAAAACATAAAAAAACACATTAAAAATTAAAGAACACTTTTGAATTTATTTATTTAAAAAAAAACATCAAATTTTTAAAAAATAATTAAAAGTGAAAAAAAAAAGAAATTAATGAAAGATATTTTAAATAGACCAATTAAAAAGGTACATGTGTCAAACTTTTTTCTATCTTCACTTGTCTTTCAGAGAGTGTACACACTCTCTATGCCACGTGTGTTTATTCCATTTAAAATAGTTTGGGGAGGGGGGGGGATAAAATCCTAGTTAAGTTTAGGTGTGTCGTTGAAATTTCCGTCATAGTTTAGGGGTACTTATGCATTATTCTTTTTATCATTTTAATTTTTTGATGGCTTTTGTTAGTGAAAAAAGGACAAAATCTATTATATATGTGGATCCATCACATGTTCCATACCAAAGTGATAGCTTTGCAGAAGCATTTGCCAAACATGAATCGAAGTATAAGGATGATGTTGAGGGGATGCAGAAGTGCAAGGTTGGAGGGATGCCATAATTGTTGCTACGAAACTAAACGAATATGATATCCGTGGAGTTAATATCTCAGATGGTCACTCAACTAACAATTGTTTTCACAGAAAGTCACTTAACTTTCTTTCATAACCTCAAAGTCACTCAACTATAGATTTTTTCTCACAGACACTCAACTAAGGATTTTTCTCATAGAAAGTCACGCAACTTTCTTTTATAACCTAAAAGTCACTCAACTATGAATAATTTATCTACAAAGTCACCCAACCATTGATATTTCATTTAAAAAGTTACTCAACCAACTTAAAAGATTTTTTCATTAAATTTTGTTGAAATACAATTTTTGTTTTAAACTAATTTTTTTAAAAGTAATAATAAGATGCTCATTTAATTATATCTTATTAAATTTTGTTGAAACACAATTTTTGTTATAAACTAATTTTCAAAAATAATAAGATACTCATTTTAATTATTTTAATTTGTTAAAATACTATTTTGTAAATATTCTTTGTGGATTGACAAAGCAAAGAACGAGAATGGTGTTTCTACATAATTTAATAAAATAATTAAATGAGCATCTTATTATTTTTTAAAAAAATTATTTTAAAATAATATTTGTGTTTCAACAAAATTTAATTAAAAATTTATTCAAATTGGTCAAGTGACTTTCTAAGTGAAATATCAATAATTGAGTGACTTTGTAGGTAAAATAATTGATGTTAAGTGACTTTGAGGTTATAAAAGAAAGTTGAGTGACTTTCTATGAGAAAAATCTTAAATTGAGTGACTTTCTATGATAAAAATTCATAGTTGAGTGACTTTGAGGTTATAAAACGAAGTTGAGTGACTTTCTATGAAACCAATTGTTAGTTGGGTGACTATTTAAGATATTAACTCGATATCCGTGACGGGTGAGTTAAAAACACATGAATTGAAATTGAAGGAATAATATGAAAACTACATACACATACTACAAGTCTTGTGGGAATAAATACTCATTTAAAGAATATAAGATCACTACTAGCAAAGTTACAATTTACAAATGAGTGGCATTCTGATTGTGGGAATCTGGGCAGGCCGGGAGTTGGTAAAACAACAATAGCAAGATCCATTTTTGATACACTCTCATATCAATTTGAAGCTATTTGTTGTTATCTCCTGTATTCAGGTTAGTCAAAAGTACAGAAATAGAAAAAAGATGAAATAGATAGAATGTTCTTAATTCGCATCCACAGAAAACATTGTATTTCCTTAAGAAATTTAATTCTCTCACTGTACCTGAGGTTGCAGACTAACTCCTCCCAAGATAAAACAGATTAACCTGTTAGAGAAGTAGCAGTACCTCAAACTACAATAACTTCAGCGAATGCACGAACAACAATAAGAGCACACATAGACTCAGTTGATCGACAATTTTGTTTATGTAAGAAAATGTATGCAGAGAGGAAATTTTTTTCAGTCTTTGAAAGACGAAAACGACCTCTTATTTATCGCCATTAGCAGCGAGGAACGCGTTTGTTCAGACCCATTTTTTCCAGAACGTTGTGTCTTTTGGGAAAAGTAACGACTTTTCGAAAGGAACAAATCCTTTCAAATGAATTTTACCGTTACGCTTGAATTTCAAATAATTCGTTGCGAAATTAATTCCGTTATTTAACTAACATTCTGAATTAATTTATAAGAGAAAAGAATTGAATTAACAAGATAGATTAAATAAATTTTGTCCAAAATATATTATCAATCAACCACATCATTTGCAATCGTCAATGAAATACTTTTTCCCACCACATGTTGGTGTTGACTTCATGCCACAAATGTTCGTGTGATTCAATTCTAAGGGATATAAATTTCTTTCAATAGACTTATAAGGATGCTTAGCATACGTAGATTCAACGCAAACTTGACATTTTGATTTATTGCACTCAAATTTAGGCAATACATTTAAGTTAATCAGTTTTCGCAAGGTTTTGTTATTAACGTGTCCCAAACGTTCATACCATAAACATTTAGACTCAAGCAAGTAAGAAGAAGCAAAATCTTTATTCATATCAACTACAATTACATTGAGTTTAAAAAGGTCCTCAGTGAGGTAACCTTTTCCTACATACATTTCATTCTTACTCACTACAACTTTATCAGAAACAAATACACATTTGAATCTGTTCTTAGTCAGAACTGGTATAGAAACTAAGTTCTTTCGCAATTCCAGAACATACGAGACCCTGTTCAAAGTCACCACCTTGCCCGATGTCATCTTTAAGAGGACTTTGCCAGTTCCTTCCACCTTTGCAACAACGGAGTTTGCCATAAACAACTTCTTGTCTGTAGGTGCTGGAGTATATGATGAAAACAATTCTTTGTTGGCACAAACATGACATGAGGCACCAGAATCTATCCACCACTCTCTTAGATTTCCAACCAAGTTGCATTCTAAAAGCATTGCACAAAGATCGTCCATCTCTCCTTTGGATTCAGCCAAATTTGCTTGATCCTTCTTCTTGTCCTTCTTGGGACCCCGACATTCAGTAGTCTTATGACCACGTTTGCCACAATTGAAGCAGCTTCCATTGAATTTCTTCTTAGGAGGATTGCTTTTTGAACCAAATGCTTTCTTTCTTTTCTTTGATTTTGTGGGATCTTCTTCAACAATATTTAGTCCAGATGTTGCTGAATTACCACATGACCTCTTTTCTGCGGTCTTGTTATCCTCTTCGATTCTTAGCCTTACCATGAGATCTTCAACAGTCATCTCCTTGTGTTTATGTTTCAAGTAGTTTTTGAAGTCCTTCCATAACGGAGGTAACTTCTCAATAATGGCACCCACTTGAAAAGTATCATTCACAATCAATCCTACATTAAAGATTATGTGAGTATTAAGAATAGACTTAATATTTCCAACATAGGCATTAAATAAATTTATACCTTCAGCAAGGAGATCATGGATTATGACCTGTAATTCTTGAACTTGGGTGACGACGGTTTTACTGTCTATCATCTTATAGTCCAGAAACTTTGCCACAATGAACTTCTTCATTCCGGCATCCTCTGTTTTGTACTTCTTTTCTAAAGCATCCCAGAGTTCTTTTGAGGTTTTAACATTATTGTACACATTGTACAGATCATCCTGCAGGCCACTCAGAATATAATTTTTACACAAAAAATCAGAATGTGTCCATGCTTCTGTTACCAAGAATAGTTCTTCAGGCGGAGTTTCATCCGACATAATAGGAACGTTCTCATTAATGAATCTCTGCAGACTCAACGTAATCAGATAAAAGAACATCTTCTGCTGCCATCTGTTGAAGTTGACTCCAGAAAACTTTGCAGGTTTCTCAGTCGATGCTAGGGCAGCAGTTGAACGATTGTGTGCAACCAATGTTGTTGTAGCACTCACTGATGTTGTTGCAGCACTCACTGTTCCAACATTTACTTGACTTGAATTAGTCATTTTTCTGTCACAAATGGCAGACAATTTTAGTATGTGAAATACTAACAGTAAAGAATAAATTCTTACACATACTGTTTCTGATTTAACGATAAAGTTTTTATGTTCTTTTAATCGTTAATCGAATGAATTTTAGAAATTAAAACAGAGTAGAAAACCATAAAGGTTTTAATCTCCAGAAACCTCAAATGCAGAAACTGTTAAATTTCTTAAGATTGTTATCTCCTGTATTCAAGTTAGTCAAAAATATAGAAATAGAAAAAAGATGAAATAGATAGAATGTTCTTAATCCGAGTCCACAGAAACCACTGTGTTTCCTTAAGAAATTTAATTCCCTCACTGTACCCAAGGTTGCAGATTAATTCCTCCTAAGATAAAATGGATTAACCTGTTAGAGAAGTAGCGGTACCTCAAACTTCAATAACTTCGGCAAACGCAAGAACAACAACAAGAGCACAGACAAACTCAGTCAATCGACAATTTTGTTTATGTAAGAAAATGTATGCAGAGAGGAAAAAATTTTCAGTGTTTGAAAAATGAAAACGACCTCTTATTTATAGCCATTAGCAGCAAGGAATGCGTCTGTTCAGACAAATCTGTTCAGACCTATTTTTTTCTAGAACGTTGTGTCCTTTGGGAAAAGTTACGACTTTTCGGAAGGAACAAATCCTTTCAAACGAATTTTACCGTTATGCGCGAGTTTCAAATAATTCGTTGCGAAATTAATTCCGTTATTTAACTAACATTCCGAATTAATTTATAAGAGAAAAGAATTGAATTAACAAGACTGATTAAATAAATTTTGTCCAAAAAATATTATCAATCAATCACATCATTTGCCAAATCCAAATCCAAAGCCAAAGCCAAAGCCAAAGCTGAAGCCAAGCGAGTGACGACGACGCGAGGGGGCACCTTCTTCTTAACCCTTTAAGAACTAAGGGAAGTGTTTCCTAATATAAGGACAACAATTTCCTTTCTTCTACCAATATGGTAAAAATGACTTTTCATTTGCACTTTGCAATGACTTTTCATTTTTCCCTCCAAAATTGGTTCCCCCACTTTCATTGGTTCTTCCACTTTCCATTTTCTCTTTTTATTTTCCATTCACACCTTGCTAAACCCAACATTTGTTTCCTTGCGGATATCAAAGAAAACAAATGTGAAATGCATTCCTTGCAAACTATCTTTTTCTCAGAATTGTTAATGGAAAAAAGTTAATTGTGTGAATAATAAGGAGGATGGGAGGAGCGCTCGTAGACTTTGTTTTAAGAAGGTTTTAGTTGTCGCTGATGACATAGATTACATAGACAAACATCTGATAGGGAAGAATGTAGTGTATGAAGTCCCTACACTACTTGAAATGATGCTACATTCAGTTGTTTGAACAATACGTAGCTTTCAAAGAAGAAGTTTCAGATGAGCGTTTTAAGAAGTTAACGTTAGAGGTAGTAAGTCATGCTAAAGGCATTCCTTTAGCCTTGAAAGTGTTTGGTTCTTTCTTTTATAAAAGGGATATAGCTGAGTGGAGAAGTGCTATAAAAACAATCCTAATTCAGATAATTTGAAATGCTCAAAATAAGGTATGATTTACTCGATCGAGAACATACAAGAAGCTATGAAAATAATGCAAAGGCTTAGGATATTATGCATATATAGATTTGGTTACTTATTTTTCACATTCAGGAGGGTGAACGAACCTCAACTTCACCTCGTACTCTAGCTATCTCACATCAAGTGTTTCATCTTTTATCCAACTCCCTACCATAGCATATTTAAAAATTAGAACAAAGATTTCTCCATAAGTAAAAACTGAACTAGTAGGAAGTTTAATTTGTAGACATGGATCAACGTCTACTTTTGGGAATAACAAACTTTGCCTAATCCACAATGATCACGACATCTTATGTGTTCACATTCCCCTTCAAAAGACTCTTTTGTTCCCTTAAAACTGGAGTTGCTCTTAACTCACTCCTCTGAACTACTTAATCCACGTGCTGGATTGACAATTTTCAGTACTTAACTCTTGCTTCGACCATGTAACATTTGATAGTAGATATCAACGAAGACTATGCTTGTTCAGTAGAACTTGATGATGGGGAGAAATTATTTGAGCTCAAGCGTTGGAGCTATATTGGATTCCGAGGCTTCCTTCGTCCACCTGTTTTGGCAAAGTTACATTGCCAGTCCTCTGCAATTTGTTTTTCGGGTCATCTCTTTGTCAGAAAATGGAAAATGTGATTATGATCCGAAATGAAGTTAAAAAGAATGAATTATTGCATGAGATGTGTAACCGGGACTTGACTCAACCCCGAAACCTAGTTCAAAAATTGAGGATTGTTCAACTCCAAATAAACAGACCACCAGTCCATTCTCCAAACAATGTAATCCAAAACCAGAGTTCCTTTCTTATTTTTCACATTTTCCTTAAAATTAAAGCATAAAAGGAACTGAAGGAGATCATGAGGGAGAACGAACCTCAACTTCACCAGCCTCGTTCCCCAGCTTCCTTCACTGTCTCACACTGTGTTGCATCTTAAATTGCTCCATTTTTTTCCCAACCACCCTGT
Organism: Solanum stenotomum; assembly: GCF_019186545.1. Taxonomy (NCBI): domain Eukaryota; kingdom Viridiplantae; phylum Streptophyta; class Magnoliopsida; order Solanales; family Solanaceae; genus Solanum; species Solanum stenotomum. The sequence continues at coordinate 10,378,026 of NC_064287.1, forward strand.
CAATTCATAACACAAAAGATATTTGTATTTAAACCAGAGATTTCCCCAAATATAAGAATCAGAGAGAGCATCAAAATGAACTAGTAGTAAGTTTTAAAGCCATGAATCAGTGGACACCTTTGGGAATAACACTTTGCCTTTTCTCTATGGACTTATTGAAGAACTTGCGCGGTGAAATAACGGTAAGGTGTATATCTGCAGAAAGACATGATCAGGTATAGTTACAAAAAAATGAAATACAACCTTAAAACCAAAAATACATCGTTCCACATGAGTCAAACTCTGAAACTTAGTACTAAAAAAAGCAGGATACACTACAAAAAAAGGTTAAAATTACCGCAGTTTAAATGCGGCAGTTTTAGAAAACCGCCGTAATATATCATACATTACGACATTTTTTCAATCGACGTATTATACATGCTAAAAGCAACGGTTTTGTGTGGATTCCGGTGTTTCAATCCATCGTAGATATATTTTAACCTTTTTAATTAGGACATTTTATAACGTAGAAGGCATCTCAAATGGCAAATCCATCACCGCTCTCTCAATCCCTCTTCATTCTCAGAGGAATCCTCTCCACGCCGTCACCGCCTAAACGGGAGGGAGATACATCGCCAGCAATGTGAGGGAGATACACCGCCAGCGATCGGAGGGGAGATAACTTGATCCTTTCTATTAGTGTCAGATCTGATTTATACTATGGGCTTTCGTCACGCCTCTCTTGATAGACGGTATCAATTTTTTTCACATGATATATGCTTTTTCCTCGTAAGCTCTTTGTATCTCTGTGACAGTAAAGCGAAGAAATTAGGAAAAACGCGCAAGATGTGAGGTGATTTAATAATATATTCACATATCTGCAATTTGTTTTTTAACAAGCTATTTGTCAGCAAATGGAAGAATGAATTTTTTCATACCCAAGTTCTTTCGCGAGTCCCTTTCTCGGAAAACATGTTCCCTAATCCCTTCATAGACAGTGTCCCCAAAGTACCATCTTCCAGTTTGCTCTGCCAAAGTAATCGAGAATCAGAATAAAACTTGTTAGAACCACTTAAAATAAAGCAACATACAGTATCGGAATAATTCATGAGGTATATACGGAATACCTATATTTAATCTAAAATCCCGGGCTTGTGGGAAAGAGCTGCAAGAGTGGCACTTGTACTTGTGACCTTTGTTTCTTAGAAGAGGAGCAACTGGCATCTTCATGATGTTCACTATCGGCATATCTGCTCCTCCTTATCCTACTGCAAAGCTCAGGTTCATTTTTATACAACAAACGAAGTCCAAACTTCTTCATTTCTCCAGAGGAAAATAACTTAATGTGCCCATAGTCATTAGGTGTTTTTCCATTTACATTAGATGCATCCCATAAGCCAGAAAGAGGTACCAGGAAAAAATGAATAGTAGGCTCAGTATGACACGTTGAATGGTTGGATAAGGCAAGTTTTTAGGTCATCGACGACATCCCATCATCACATAAGGGAACCAAGTGAGCTGTGATGTCAATTAATTTGCCAGAGTAACATACAGAAAATCCCAAGAAGTTATCCGATACATACCAATTCTCAGGCAAATTGACTGATACACTTGTATCCATTCCCTGATGGTGGAATCAACTTGGGATATTCTTCGCCCGACTCGTAAACACTTTTAGTGACAAGGAAACTGAAAGAGAGATATCATGTTGGAGTGATGAGATATTCTGAACAACGAATTACATATCGAATCATTGCTCCAATCTGTATATATTGTATCTAATTGTTGTGGAAATTCTGGCAGTTGTGTAAGCCTCTTGCAATCTGATAAGTGCAAGGTTTGAAGAGCACCAAGTTGTGTTATGATGCGAGGCAAATGTTCAAAATTATTTTCATTGAGATACAATTCTTTCAATGAGTGCAAGCATCCAATGTCTTCTGGAAGTCCTCCATCTATTAAATTGCATTCACTGAGACCCAGAATTTCCAATGAGCGTAACCCTTCATTCACGTGAGGGAAGACAAAGAACACTCTTTCTTCTACATCAACTCTTTCTTCTAATGTAGGCAGTCCAAACAACAAGATTTTAAGCTTGTTCAAGCGGACGATGAAAGATGGAGGACGTGAAATTAGAGTCCTTGAGTCGTCAAGCTCCTCCAAGTTTACTAAACCACCTATCTCTTCTAGGAAGCTTTCAAGTTTCGAGTTGTACACCAGTTGTAGCTTCACCAAATATTTCAACTTACAAATGCTGCTCGGAAGAGCTACAAGGTTTTTCATAGAACTCAAATTTAGCTTGGTAATATGAGTTTGGTACTTAATAAAAGATGGTAGTTCGATTATCCCGGAGTATCCCATGTGAATATCTAACTCTGGCTTCATTCTTCCAACGATCTCAGGAAATTTCTCTAAACTAGAGCAATATTGTAGGTCTAGAGATTCAACATTAACACATGGAAACCTCATAAGGCTTATACATCCATGCAAATGTAACTGAATGAGTTTTGCGCAATACTCCAGGGACTGATGAACCTCTTCAAGACCTATACATTTTATCAAATTCAAACACTCTAAATTTGGCATCCTCGTGAAATCTGGTGTTCGTATAAGGTTATCAGAAAAGCTAAGATTTAGCTTCCGTAGAGACGGCAAATGCTGTTATACATTCATAACTTAGTAAGAATGAGATTGGAAAGCAAAAGCAGTCCCCTTAGACGAAAAATGGGTAATCACATTTGGATTATAAGAATCAGCACAATATTTTGTGTGAAATTAGAAATTATTTTATTTTATTTCTTATATATGTTCAGAAACTAAATAATGGTATAACTTTAAGTAAAAAGTACAATATTTGATATGTGAGTCATGACTCACGCAATATTAATTATATTTTTTGATGGGGGAGGTCCATCTCGTTAGCTTGCTATTGGGGACTTCAAGCATCGGCTTGGTGTTGCACTACTGCCTTGGCTTGGCACACCCTAAAACCAATTAAACTTGAAAAAATTATCCCAAGATAATTGTCACTTTAGATTCAAGATTGAAGTTGACAATTAATTTTTCTAACTATATCCTTAACATTAAATAATAGTTTTATTTTAATACTACTCAATTCTCAAAAGGACATATAATAAATAGGGGTATCTTAATAAACTATATCTTATTGTTATTAGTTTGCCTTAGTCGAGAGCTAAAGCGACAATTGAAATGGGATGAATGGAGTATCATTAACCCCTGGACAAAAATGCCCTTTGAATCCCTATATATGTATCTATTTCTGGGCGGTTGTGAAGAGATGAGTAAGAAACTAATTAAAAGACACTAATGTCGATAAAATTAAAAGTGTATCAATTGTCACTAGAATAGTTAATATGTTTGACTAAAATGGAAGATTAACTATAGTACCTTTATTTCAGTTCATAAATGATGCAACAAACCAAACGAGAGATTAAGATGAACAAGTCTTTTGGGTTCAAAAGTTTTTGGCAATGATTCCCAAGGATATCTATCACAATCAAACCAATGCAAGTTGTTGGGCAGGTACTCAATGGATTCATCATGTGTATCAAAATTCCTGATCTGTAATATTTTAAGCCTTTTCATATTTTTCATAGCTTTTTTGCTAAAGCGTAGATTTTGAACTCCATTTAACCAGATTGCTTCCATTGCCTTGGTTCCCTGATAAAAGGATCATTAGTCTACAAAGAAAAATTAATTTCTAATTTCTGTGAAAAAAAAAAAGTTACTCGGGATAAATAGCTAGATAATATTAACTTAAACTTTTACTGATTAAGTTATTATGTACAAAATATCGTACAAATTTAAAGTTAATCAGAAGAATGAAAGTTTGATTAAACATTTTAAGCGGCTACTAGACTAATTTATGACTTAATAGCATAAGATAATCAAATTTTGGTATATGAAAACCATAAATTGAATATTATTGCATTGTTTAGTTTACGTACTGTATTGTTGACCATCACTTCTTCGAAATCTTTAGCATCCCATAGTCTGCTATATTCACCCGGATCATCCTTTTGCATTTTTACTATATATTTACCCATATCTTATATTAAGTCATGCATTTGAATTGTACCACCAGAGATGAACACAAGAGATTTGTCAATTAGGACGCTCAATGCAATACTTACTCCAGAATAACAACTCTCAAGAATTTGCATGATGTAATCTTTTGGTTCCCCTCGTAAGAAACATGCTAGATCTAGAAATACATCTCGTTGTGTGGTCTCCAGCCCATCATAGCTAATTTTGAGCTTTTCAACGATTTCTAATTTAGATTTCATTTTCATTTGCTCTATAGCACTTTTCCACGCAGTTATGTCCCTATTATGTAAGAAAGAACCCCACACTTTTAGGGCTAAAGGAAGTCCATTCGCATGACCTACCACCTCCAACGTTAGCTTCTCAAATGACTTATCTGGAACTTCCTTCTTGAAGGCATGTTGATTGAACAATTGAATAGCTTAATGATCAACTAGTAAAGTCACTTCATATACTGCATCATTCTTCCTTATCAAATATTTGTCTCTTGTTGTTGCAATAATCCTACTGCCCTTGCTGAACCAATCAAGATCCCTTGCTAGGTTATCCAAAATGGTCTCCGTGATTTATGTCATCAAGCACAACTAAGACCTTAAAACGAAGTCTACGAGCCATCAGGTGCTTCCCATCCTCCTTATTATTCACGTATTCTTCTTTTTTTCTTAGCAGTTCAGAGAGAAGGATATTTTACAGAGAGTGCATTTGTTTATTTTCTTTAATATCCGCTAGGAAACAAGCACCATCAAATTGAGGTGAGAGCATATCAAAAATTGCTCTTACTATTGTCGTTTTACCAACTCCTCCCATTCTCCAGATTCCCAGAATCCGAACATCATTGATTTCCATTTTTAGTAGGGATTTTACTTTCTATAAATGGGAATTTATTCCCACAATATCTTGTAAATAAGATAAAGATATCTTGCATAATTTGGAAGAGATTTGGTTGACAATTTGTTGAATATTCTTTGATTCGATCCTACACAAATGAGAAGATTAATTGTGAATAAATGAAAAAAAAGTCCAATCTTAGTAAGTACTGCATATAAATCAAACTCTTGTTATTAAGTAATTGAAGTTATAAGAGCTATAATGCCTTCTAGAAATTATAAAATAAACCATTTTCTAATGTCTAAAATAGAGATAAAATAATTTTTTTATACTCACCCTTGGCGGATGTCATATCCTTTTAGATCCGCAGCAGCACTTAGTGCAGTCCTCCATCTTTTCACCTTATGTATTCCCTCAACATCATCCCTATACTTCGATTCGTGTTTGGCAAAGGCTTCCGCAAAGCTTTCCTTTTGGTATCGAACTTCTGATAGATCCACATCATAGAAGATCGGTATGACTGTTTGTCCATATTGAGTCTTGCAATCCATAATCTTCACCAGTTCATCCTAGCACCACCTTGATGTAGCATAATTCTTTGAGAAAACAACGAGGGCAACTTGAGACTCTTCAATAGCTTTCAACAGTTCATCTGAGATAGATTCACCATGCTCTAGCCTTTTATCATCTTGAAAGGTGAATATTCCTCTATTTTTCATACCTTCATACAAGTGACCCGTAAATGTTCTCCGAGTGTCTTCACCTCTAAAACATAGAAAGACATCGTACTTCCATCGAGAACAGTATTGTGAATCATTCACAATAGAAGAAGAAGATGCCATGGATGATGATCTTAAAAGAGTAAACACAAACTTTGTACTCATAAGATGAAGAAACAGAAAGAAAATGAAAAAGTTTTTTGTTGCGGAACTGGTAGTTGGTGAATTCATAAAAGTGGTAGTGTGGTAGATGGTAGTGTGGTAGGTAAGTATTTTATTTTAAAGATTTTATTATAATATTCTTTTGCTAAGTGTCTTAATCTTGATATCTCTTTAATATTATTTTTTGGTAGTGCTAAATTCATGGTAATATGTAATAATATTTATTGTAATATTCTTCCGATAGTTGTTTTAATCTGAATATTTCTTTAATATTATTTATGATATATTCTAGATATAACATATCTTCGGTTCTTTGGTACATATATAAATTTTCCTCCATTAATTGTTCTAATAGTTTTATATCTTCCATAGATTTTATCCAATATTGTAAATATTCGTAGTTCATTTTAATCTGAATTTATTTCTAAATCATACCATTCTATTCTTTCGAAGTCTAAATCATGTAGGTCTATTTCATACCATTCTTGATTTAATATATCTTCTGATTCGTAATCATTAAATATTTTTTCCCATATTATTCTTCTTAATTCGATTATTTCTATATTTTTAAGTACATATAAGATTAAAGTTTCGTAGTTTTTTATCATTTCATCATGCATGTATGTAGTCATGTTCTTTATTATGCAGGTTTTTTATTTCAAATTATTCCTTCCTATCATATTCATAATTGATTAAATTCATATTAGATCATTATGAACTAGATTATCTTTATCATGTTTTCCTGTCACTACTAGCATCGTACTTTAGCGGATACTTTCTTCTTATCAGCGCCTCAACTTTGTTTACTCCCCTAAACGGCTTCCTCGCCTACCGGTTTCAACATTAGGATGGCATAGTATAGAAGTTTTCTCCCTGTTTCCAGTGTGCTAATAAACTAGAAATCATGATTCAAATAATTCTAATACATAATAACTAACATAAATTTATTCAATCATATATATGATATTCAGGAATATATGAAATTAGTTCCGCATATTTTTTGAACAATATACCTTTGCCTCTTGCTTAGCCATGCTATCTGAAATATCTGATTGGATTTCAGATTTATCCATTAACTTTTAAGTATTTAGTATCTTTAAGAGAGTTTTTTGAAAGGAGAGTTTTTATTTATCAGGCATTGCCCGCCTTTACAATGTTTACTACTAAGTCTATATATAGACATACAAATTTACTATTCTAAATACTTATCCTAACACATTTTTTACACATGTCCACTACTATTTACTACTATTCATGACTACTATTCATGAATAGTTCTTATTTTGTCTACCACTATCCTCTTTACGACTTATTTGCACATATTAATAATGTACACTATCTACCACATACACTTGTCATATTTTGTACAAAAGACCCATACCTACTTTATGACAACTATTATGACTTTTACATTTACATTATTTTACACATAACTTTTTCCGTTCATATCTCTTTCTCCTTCTTGTTTTCTTCCTCGTTGATTATTCCAGCTGGACGTCTGGAATTATATTATCTTCTCCGTTGCACTTTGAACATATATGGTCCGGGTATTTATGACCAATTAGCTTGCAATATCTGTTTAATAATTCTGCTGAAATAAATCCTTCTTTTAGTGCTCGTGTCGTAGGTCGTTCTTCTGGCTTTAGTAGTGATAAAATCCATCTTTGGACTTCATCCATATCTGCTTTCCTTAGCTCCCTTGAATTGGAATAAATCATTAGCTGGTCTCTTGCATAGTAGCTCCATATAGCGTTTCCGTTTAAATAATTATTTGCTAACTCTTGTATAATTGTTGATATACCAATTATCCTTTTGTTGGCATAAAAACTTGGTATCTCTATTTTGCATATCTCTTCTTGTTGTCCGATATCCTCGGGTATAATCATATCTTTAGTTAATCCTATCTTGATAACCTGTATTGGAGGTTTTATTTCCTCGTATAATATCTCCGCTGGTGCTGTATAGAATTTTATATAAAATAAATTTCCTTTCGTAACTCTTTTGTATGTGATGAATGCTTTGTGTAGTTCTGGTATTCCACTAACTTCTTCTCCGTCATATGTGTATACGGTATTTAACAGTCCGTAGTTGTAACATGTTCTTACTAAATTAGCGTTAGTTTTCGGTTGTGCAATTAACTTGTTATATCCTTGTAACTTTTGTGTCAAATAATCTTGGTTTGGTTCTTTTGTAGTTGATCTGGGGTTGCGGTTTAAATAGGTTTGGATTTTGTGGATATTTTCAATATAGGTTCGTGTGATGTAGTTATATGTCTTTTTCTCATTTTGGTTTTGCAAACTATCTGCGTATGTAGATGTTTGTGGTTCTATGGACACATGTCTAGGTGTCCTTTGGGTAAATGGTTTTGCAAATAGCTGGTTTAAGTTCACATTTTTATGTTGTTTATCGCTAACTTGTTTGCTTGTACCTGCAGCTGTATTTAAACAAACATTATGGGTTTTAAGGAGTTTCCCATCGTCTCCTTTTAGCTCTGGCTTTTTTCCGTCTTCCGATCGACGTAGCTCCGCATTTTTATAGTCATGCTGCTGACTAGCTTTAGACTTCAGATTATCTTCATTAGTCTTTAGCTTTTGTATCTCGTTGTCCATACTATCCACTTTTGTACAAAGTGTAGTAATAGCTTTGAGTATTTTTTCGATTGTATCTTCTTCCTCAGTCTCAGTCTGAGTAGCTTTGTCGTGATAGGTAATCTGCAATAACATTCTTATCAGTTTTTATTACTTCAATTGTAAATGTAAAATTTAATATATTTAATACCAATCTCCTTATTTCTTTTGTTGTTACCGAATCTTGTATTTTTCTTGTTAGCCACCATTTTACTTGTGTATTATCTGTTCTTATAATAAATTTGTTATATACAATATATGGTTCAAATGATAATAAACACTTATATACTGAATATAATTCTTTTCTATTTATTTCCCATTTTATTTCTGTATTATTAAACGTTCCTGAATAATACCTGCAATGATGTTCTATCGTAGTGTCATCATACCTGTATTTTAATATTCCTCCATAACTTTTTTCACTTGCATCTGATTCTATTATATAAGTAAATTTTTTATTTTCATCTGGAAAGTATAGTTTAGGTAAGTTTTTACATAATAATTTTACCTTTTGTATTTGTATTTGGTCTTTTTTATCAAACTGATATTCTATATCTTTCTTTAATTTTTGTTGTAATGGTTTTAAATTCTCTGCTAATTTTGGTATGTATTCTCTTACTTGATTTACTAGTCCTAAGAATGATTGTAATTTCTTTTTTGTGTCTAGTTGTTCATTTGAGTTAATTATTTTTTGTACTATATGTGTTTGCATTTTTATTCCGTTTTTATCAATTTGTATTCCTAAGAATTCTATTTGATTTTTCATTATATCAGCTTTCTTTTTACTTAGACTTATACCTGAATATTCTATGATGTGTATAAATTTTTCTAATAATCTTATATGTTCATCTTGTGTCTTAGAATATAATAATATATCATCGATGTACACTACACAATTTTCTATTTGTTTAAAGTAATTGTCCATAAAGTGTTGATATCTACCTGGTGCGTTTTTATATCCAAATGGTAATACATTCCATTCATAAAATCCTTGTGGTACAGTGAATGCTGTTAGTTTTTTAGATTCTTCTTCTAGTTTTAAGTGGTAAAATCCTGATTTACAATCAAATTTGCTAAAATAATTATATCCTTGTATTTGTCTTATCTTTAGTATTTTATTTGGTATCGGATAATTATATGTTTTAGTTTTTGCATTTAAATTTCTATAATCAATAACCATTCTACTTTTTCCTCTTTTTTGTTCACTATGTTTATTTACGATAAATGCCGGGCTTGTATGCTTACTATTGCTTTCTTGTATATATCCTTTTTCTAGTAATTCATCTATATGTATCTTAAATTCGGTTAAATCATTAAAATTATACTTTAATGGTTTTTGGGTTATTATACTGTTATTATCAATTAGCTCAATTTTTACTTTTGTTTTATGTTTTTCCCATCCTTGTAAAGGATCCTCACTATATAATAATTCTAACTTATCTTGAATTATTTTTACTTTATCTATAGAGAATATAATTAATTCTATTTTAGGGTCTTCTTCTTTTATATTTTCTAATTTTTGTGTAATTTTTTCACTTCCTTTTATCCATTCTGTTGTTTTTCGTTTTTTATTATTTACTCTTTTTGCTCCTATTTTTTGTTTACACGGTGTCGTGAACCACCAGTGTGTTTTTGTTATTATATGTGGGTATAATTTTTCTAAAAATGGCATTCCTAATAGCATATCTTTTGTAGTTAATTCAAAGTTATATATTTCTTCTATAGTTAATATCTTATCCCATATTTGTACTTTTATATTTTTTGCCTTATATGTGATCATGCTTCCTTCATTATTAAATCCTGTTACTACTATAGGTGTTTTTAATTTTTCCCACTTATCTTCTGGTAAACAATTATATTTACATATATTAGCTTCTGCTCCCGTATCTATCATTGGTGTATAATATCGGTTGTAATATCCTTCTATTATTATCTTCGCAAGTATATATATTTTCATATTTTTATCATACTAAAGTCCTTTTTATTATTACCCTTTTATTTTCATAATTTATTGTTAATTGTTTGTCTTCTAGATTATATGGTTTTACTTGTTCTAACCATTTTATTCCTAAGATGATATTTTCATTTCCTTGATATATTTTGAATTTTATCACTATTGGTACTCCTCCGATGATTATTTCCTTTTCTGTAGTTTCTTCGGTATATATTAATGCTTTTGGTAGTTCGGAGCATGATTGTTCAATAGTTATTATTTCATCTTCCGTCACTAATTCTCTTGTAATATAATTTTCTTCTCGTCCTGTATCTATTAGTATTAAATATTTTCGTTGTTCCATTATTCCCGTGATGTAGTAATGATATGGTTTTATGTCTTCTTCCATTGATTTTAGTGGGGTTTTATCTATTCTCCTTGAGGTACTCATTTTTGATGATATTTGGGGTATCTCATTGTTTATTCTTTTCGATGTGCTTAGTCTTTCTTTTACTATTTCTAAATCTTCTTCTATATCAATTTCATTATAACTATAATCATTTTTATCTATGACTGTAACTATTCTTTCAAAGGGATCTTCTATTTTTATTTTATTTATTTTATTTTTTGCTGTTATTTTGTGTTTTGTCGTTAAAACATATAAGTTTTTACATCTAGCTGTAAATATTTTACTTCCCGGGGCTAGTTCTATTCCTGACATTTTCCAATATAATACTAATGATTTATCTATATTTCTGTCATTTACTGCTACTGAGTAATTAGCACTTATTATAAATTTAAATTTTTGGTATATGAGGTTACCTTTTACCGCACTTATTATGCTTTTTTCTATAGGTTGTATAATTCTATCATCTGCTAAGTATATTTCTATGGGTGTATCTATTCCTTCTCTAAAACATGCTTTTATTAATATTTCTGTTCCTCCTAAATGTACATATTTAATTGGATTTTTAGCCTTAATATCTTGTATTTCTTTATTTATTATTCGTTTATTTATTATTGGTATTTTGGCCTTTCCTTTAGTGTATTTGCAATCTATGATATGTTCTCTTTGACTTACTACATAATATTCTTCTTTTTGTCGTTTAAACCAGTTTCTTATTGTTGGTATTTCGAATATTTTTGCTACGCTTAGGTCTAATTCTTTTCCTTTTATTTGTTCAAATATACTATTATCAAATATTATTTTCTGTTCTAAAGATTCTTCGTCTTGATGTTCTTCTTTATTTATTATTTGTATGTCTGCTTCAGTCATTTGTTATATTATAGAATTCATTATCTGATTCTATTTCTGTGTCATTATCTATTTCATTTTTTGATATTTCATTAATGTTATCTTCACTTTCTAATTCATAATCTATGTATCTATCTGCGTATATTTTTCATCGTCTATTATTATTTCTGATATTTTTTTTTTTTGGATCTTTAGGTAATTTACAATCTCTAGCTATATGTCCTAATTTTTCACAATTATAACAAGTACATTCCGTTAGTTTTCTTTTTGGTCTATATGGTCTTTTGGTTTTGTAATTTTTTACATAGTACCTTCTTCTTGGTTTTTTATATTTATATTTTGATCTGTATTTTTTTATTATATTTCTTTTTATTTTTATAATATCTATCCGTACAACCAAATTGAGGTGCTGTCTTATTTTTGCAACATGCCAAGTTTTTTACTAATATTTTTTCCATTTTTATTTCTTCTTTATGTTTTTCACATAGTTCCATAAACCATCGTTGTAAGAATTTTATTCTAGCTCCTAAGGTATCTGTTAATTCTGCTTCATTTCAACTTTTTATTACTTTTGAATTAAAAGGTTCTGGTAATTTTGTAAAATATAATTTTCTTTTTTCTTTACTTTCTTCTATGCTATATGTTCCTTTATACTAGTATTCTCTGAATGCACATGTATATTCATCTATGTAACACATATTACATATTGCTAATTTTGTCATTAAATTCCGATTTATGATTTTTTCTTTATTTTGTTCTTCTACCTCTGTTGTCATACTACTAAATTCATTTCTTATACCTATTTCATATTTATATAATATTTCCATGGTTGTAGTGGCTATTTCACCATCAAATTTTTTATTATTTCTTAAAGTTGTTAAGCTTTCACTTGTTAAATTTTGTAGCCATAATTTTACTGTTTCTATAAGTGTTCTTTTTATGTATTCTGGTGCCTCTGCTATTACTATCTTGTTGTCTATTAATTGTTTTGATATGTATCCTATCTATAATTGGATTGTTTTATTTATATCTGCTACACAGTCTAAATCTAAAAAATCATGTTGTCCAGTTATTGGTTTAGGCGTCCATTTTCTACTTAATCTTTTATCCCATGTAGTTTTTTCTTTATCATATTGTTCATAATTTTCATTATAATATTTTAGATTAAAATTTTTTGGGTTTTTTACTCCTGATGTGCTAGGTTTTTCGTCCATGTCTATTTCTCCTGTATTTATTTCTAAATTCTTTGTATTATCTATGTTTGCTAAAAGTTCCGTATATGTCTCGCTTGTTTCTGAATGTTGTTCTAGATCATCGTCGTTTATTTCATCAACTCTTATTTCGGGTGGATTATCTTGGTTATTTTCTTCTTTTTCTTCTAATTCATCTTCTAGTTGCAATTTTTCTTTAAATTTAATTATCTCATTTGCTAATTTTGTTTTTTGTTCTTTTTCTTTTTGTTTAATTTCATACATTTCTTTTAATATTGCTAGCTCTTTTTCTAGTTCTATTATTTTAGTATTTTTTACTTCTTCTAATTGTTGTACTTCCTTTTTTGCTTGTTGTTTTATTTTTTCAATTTCTATTTTTCTATCTATTTCTTCATTTTCGTTTGTTATTCTTATCATAACAGTTAAACTATCTTCTAGTTTTACCGTTTCTTTTTCTAACATTAAACTTATATTGTCACCTATTTTCTTATATCTTCTTTTCTAGATTAGAAAATATTATCTTTATTTTTAATCCGTCATAATTTTCATATGTTTTTTCATCTATTGCGTATTCTTCTTTATTCATTTATAAATTATGTTGTAGTTTATATTCTAAGTTATTTATTTGTATTTCTAGATATAAAATAGTCTTTCTTTGTGCTATTTAGATTTGTGACAAATTTCTGTAAATATATTACTATTAAGTCTATTTTGCCTATGTTCTAATTCTTGTCATTTTGCTATGATTATTTCATTAAGTTTTTGTCTATATTCGTTATTTTTGCTATTCATTATATTTTTAAATATTGAATATATTTATATTCTATTTTAGATATATTATCTATTAATTGATTTAATTTTTCGTTATCAGTTTCTGTGATATTAAGTTGTTTATATTCCGGATATAATTTGTTTAATTTTCTTCTTATTTTTCTTAATTTTCTACTCGTATGTTTCTTACCGTGTTTCTTATTATCCACAGTTCTGATACCATTGTGAATTATTAATGCTCTACTCCACTTGTCATTGGAATTATTGGGGAAAAAAAGAAGATAGAAGTGAATCACATTGCCCTACTTGAATGGAAAAGAAGAATAATCAACAACTATAAAGTCTTCATCCATCAAAATTTGTCTTTGATGTGTTTGGTAAGGAGGAAAATATGTTCCAAAATAATATTTGATTTTCTCATATTTTATCGGTCAAAAATGTTTTACTACTCTCTTTATCTCAATTTATGTGACTTATTTTTTTTTAAACTGTTAAAAAAGACTAACATATTTCTATATTAAGTAACAATTTCACTTTAAAATATCTATTTTATCCTTAATGAAATGATTTATAACCATACAAATTTCTATCATTCACTTTAGATCACAAGTTTTAAAAGTCTACTTTTCTTTCTTAAACTTTGTGTCAAGTCAAACTACCTCACATAAAACAGGACGGAGAGAGTAATAAGTTACTTAAATATAAGGAAACTAAAACAAGAGAACACAGAGGAGATCCTTTGTGTATATTCTGCCAGCAGGAAAATGAAACAAGAGAACATTTGTTTGTCAAATGTCCATTTGCGAGGTGACTATGGAGTAGAATATTTGATTGGATGCAAAGACAAGAGAACATTGGACGAGATTGGGATCACCATTATCAGTGGATACTCAAGAATGCCCGAGGGAAGACTCAAAAAGCCCAAATTTTAAAATTGTTATTTGCTGAAACTGTGCATGCCTTATGGATAGAAAGGAATGTCAGGATTTTTGAACAACAGGTTATGGATGAGAGTAGATTGACTAGAAATATTGCTTATGCTTGTAATATTAGAGCACCATTAGGGGTAAAGGATGTAGTACAATCATGGCTTGTAAAGTCTTAGTTTTCTGTAGAGATTGATGAGGAGTTTGGTAGATAGCAGCTGGTTAGGATGATGCTATAAATTAGACTAAGCTGGCTGTGGTAGCTAGCTTGATTTGTAATTTTGTTTCGGGTGTTTAATGAAAAAATTAGTTACCTAAAAAAAGGAAACTATTTTTTTCTAGTGGAAATAGGAAAAAACAAGTTTTATAAATGGTATTTCGCATCAATTCTGATTTTTTTTTATCTATCTTTGAATGCACGCCCAATGAATTATAAAATCTCCCCACCCCAACTTTAATAAAAGGAAGTAGGAAAGTGAGTGAGAAAGAAAAAGTGAAAGAGATGGTTCTTTCTTTAATTAAACTAATTTATGGATGAAAAATGTGACTTTGAAATTCTAAAATATAAGAATAATAGTTTTCTTCGTCCGGAAGCACACGACTTGACTTTCAAAAACACTATACAAAGAAGAAGATGTTAAACAAATGTAACTTAACAGAAACTCACATATAGTGTAGTTTTTGTTATTTTTTCTATATCTTTTTAGTGTCTAATGTAATATTTTGTATTGAATATTTTAAGAGTTGATGGGACTTTCTTGATGTTTATAGTTTTAACTAGTTCTGAGACGTGGGTTGTACGTTTATCCCAAAATATTTCATGTAAATTTTGTATTGCAAATGACATATTTTATCTCCTTCAAATCTATTGGTATTTACTAAAAAAAAATCCATCATTTTCACAATAGAGATTACATATATATTCCTAATAAAAAGAATGTACTCTTAATTATAAAATTTACTAAAAGTGGATAAAGTAAAAATAACTAATTATTCACAAATACAATATTCAAATGAGAATACTAAAATACCACACTGATTTGTGTGATAAGCCAAATATTGGCATACATATATGGATATCCTAGAAGGGAGAAGGTACAAGTACCTCTAGACTATAACCGAAATTTCAGAGACACATCTTAACTAAACTAAGGTCCTATTACCCTCCTGAACCCATTTTTTTTTGTAATTTTATACACCTTTTTGGCTTACGTGACATCCAAATATCTCCCACACGCCTCAATTGCGTGGAGTCACGGAGTGTGCCATGTAAGGCAAAAGATGTATAAAATTACAAAAAAATGAGTTTAGAAGGGTAATAGGACCTTAGTTTAGTTAGGGTGTGTCTCTGAGATTTCGGTAACAGTCTAGGAGGATACGTCTGCCTTATCCCTATACTGGAAAATTACATAAAGAAATTATAGTTCCTACCCTTAATGATAGACTATTGAATTGAAGGACAAGATGGATGATTTATTATAGTTCCTACCCCTAATGATAGACTATTGAATTGAAGGACAAGATGGTTGATTTGTAAGTGGAACTTAAAGGTGATTTTGAAACCTATTGTGGAAAAAATATTAATAAAAAGAACTTTCCTACTATTTTCCATTTATTAAGATTAGATAATAATAATAGGGGGATTATATGATTAAAGTAATGGTGATGGAAGGTGAATCATTTAATAACGGTACTGTCTATTATCAGTTCTTCCTCCTGAGTTGAGACCGATCATTCAGATATATAGGGTAAATTAATGAGCTCAGATATTAATGAACTCAATGGACAATGGTGGGTGTCCAACAAACATTCCTTAGCTTAGAAGGATTCATTCACTACCTTTCTGTGAGGTCCATCCCATGTTCTTTATATTAGTCAATTTTTGTTACTCAATTGCTACAACTAGTTGTTAAAAAGGAATAGTGATAAGAGTTGAAAATAAAAAAAATTGGTGGCTAGCAAATTGGTAAGATTTGCAACCCTATGGACTTTGCTACATTTGCCTATGTCATTTGTGACATAGGCATGGTTTTCTCCTTCTATAAATAGAGAATTCTTGCTCATTTGTAGAACACACCAAGTTAGAGAGAAAAAATATAGTTTGAGATCAAAGTGAGGTATTCCATAGACTATATAAGAAAAATAGTCTGTGCAGAAAAATAAAGTGTGAGCGATATTTTAGTAAGATGGAAATCAAAAGAGTGTTATTCCTTTTAAGTATGTAGTAGTCACTTTGAGTATTGTATTCGTGACTACACAGTGTAAAATGTCTTACTATAGTGATATCAGTTGCTCCTCTTGGCCCGTGGTTTTTCCCTTATTTAGAAGGATTTCCACGTAAAATTCTTGGTGTCATTATTTTCCCATTTTATTTCCATTATTTTGACCATATATATTTTTGTGTTCGTCCGCATTTTTTCCAACAAACTGGTATCAGAGCCAAAGTTTTATCTGAATATGCTCTGTGATTGCAGCACAGTCTGAACTTCCACATCAGAAAAGATTTACTTTGGTTTTCAATAACTATTTTTTGGGGGAAAACGATGGAAGCCAACACAAGTAGAATGGTTACTTTGAATGGTGTTAATTATGTCATTTGGAAGGGGAAAATGGAAGATCTGCTTTATGTCAAGTATTTTACAAACCAGTCTTTACCACTGTAAAGCCTGATAATAAAATAGATAAAGAGTGAAATGTGTTGCACGGGCAGGTTTGTGAATTCATTAGGCAATGGGTTGACGATAATGTGTTGAACCATATTTCTGGAGAGACACATGCTCGAACCCTATGGAGCATCTTGAAAGTTTGTATACTCGGAAGACTGGCAGCGACAAATTAAATGCTCTTAATAAAGGAAATGTTGAGTTTAAAGTATCATGATGGTTCTCTGATGATAGACCATCTATATAATTTTCACGGGATCATGAACCAATTATCTGCTATGGGCATCAAATTTGATGAAGAAATTCAAGTCTTGCTTCTACTTGGTTCCCTACCAATGTCACGCCCCGAGCTTACACCCTGGACGTAGCCGGCACTCGAAGACTATTGCTGGCACCCAAGCGAACCCTTGACCTGGCTTTCTTAACTCAGTGGAAACTAACTCAACAGAATAACTCCATGCAATGCAAGGACATAAAATAACTTAACTGATAAAAATCTAGCCAAAAAGGCAACTCGAGTCCCAAAATAAAATATTTACATATATACATAGATGAGAGACTCAATACTAACTGACTGACTGTCTGTCTATGAAGCCTCTATAATACTAAGATGGATGTTGGGACAAACCCCGCAACATCCTAATAAAACAAAACTAAGAGAACAAAACAACCGAGACCTCCGGAAAACAAGGAGGCTCACCACTGACTCTGGAGTGCTCAGCTGGATCAACGGCGTGCCGGATGCTGATCCTGAGAACCTGCGTCTGCATCATAATAGATGCAAGCCAACTGACATCAGTACATGGAATGTACGAGAATGCGAGCTGGAAAGCTAAACCACAACTCAAGCTTGAAAGGAGTACATGAGAACACTTACCTTGGCTCTGTTCGACTCAAGAATAACTGAACTCAATATATAAGGCAATAAGACACATGCAATATATATATAGCTTGTAAAACAATGTAAACAACTTAGATCATAAATGATACAACAATAATAAAACTCAACTTTATTTATATAAAAGCAATATAACTTTAGTGGGAGATTCTTTAACCGACAACCATCACTATGAGCCCCAGTGGTGATACAACATTTTACCTTACGTTGCCCAAGGACCATCCTATACCTTGCCGTGATATAGGACCTTACTTTACTTAGTGGATCCACTAGCTTAATCTTACGTGGTCATCTAAAAAGAATGACCCGTCAAGTCCCATGTTGGCGCATGGTTCTTTTGGAGAGTTGAGTTAATATGAACTCGTGTCCCCAATTCGGTGCTCAATACTACTCCCAAAAATACTTTGGCTCATAAGTGTCTTTAAACACATCTTACTTTAATTGAGGTAATTACTCAAAACTTAGCCCAAAGGCTCTTTTGGAAAACATGGTTCCCCTTTTACTCAAATGTAAAAACATTTATAAACTTCTTTGGGAATACTTAGTTCCCTAATAGCTTTTGAGAAATGAACTGAACTTTAAACTCCTGACTTAACTTGAAACTCGATACTCTTTACTTGACTTGAAACTTGAGGCTCTTTACTTAGCTTGAAACTCTATACTCTTTGCTTGACTTAAAACTTGAACCTTAAAAACGAAGTTAAAACGTTCAATAAAGACTCTTGAAAAACTTTAAAGATTTGCTTTGACTTACTTCTTTAACTACTAGACTTGACCCTTAACTTCACTTGACTTTGATCCAAACTCGCCTTGAATTGGATTATGGATTCAAGGTATATAATCACACATTTATGGATGAGTTCTTGACATTTAGAAGTACTTTGGAGTGTTGGAAACAATTAGGAAACATAGGTACAATACCAAGGAACATGCATGAGAAAGTGGGGAATAAAAGGGGAAACTTGGCATCCTTGGCGCTCTGCAAGGCGCGGAGCGCCAGCCCTCGAAGCTCACAAGGGGCCTGCTAGCGCTCTGCTAGGCGCACCGCCCCAAAGGCTGGACTTCAGAGTCCCTTATAGGGCGCGTTGGCAGGCGCGACGCGCCAACCCCTTCCCCCGAAAATCCGACTTTTCTCCCTCTTTTTCCAACTCTAAACCACCCTAACTTCAAAGGTTTCAACCCCAAACACTAAGGATCATAAAATCCCTCAACATACAAGAGATTCAACTAAAAAACACAACCAAATCATGTCCCAAATCAACAAGGAACTTCAACAACACAACCAACAACTTCAACAACACAACCAACCTTTTCTCACAAATAAAATGAGTTTGGCGTGTGGGGGAAAGAACCAACCCAACACTATGAACTGACATACCTAGTAGGGATCACCCCCGACGATATCCACGACGATCTTTGATGAAACCTTGCTTAATCTTCTCTTTCTCCTCTTCTCTCAAAAGCCCTAACTCTCACACTCACTCTTTTAAAATGGGACAAACTGATCTTAAAATCAGGCTAACAAAACAATATAACCAAAAGAATTGGTTAGGGAAAAGACCAAAATACCCTTAAAATTTTCGGACGGATTCCCCTGTCAACTGCCCAACTTCCAAAGGGCATAACTCCCTCATACGAACTCGGAATCGAGAAAACTCGGTGGCGTTGGAAAGATCATTCCACAAGCTTCGCAAAAATAACTGGAACTACTCCTAACTCATCTTGAGCTAGGAGTTATGACTGCTCAAAGTTGGCCAAAAACTCACTTTTTCCCACACTTAACCAAATCTCCAGATTTTTAATTCCTTCCAAAAAATGACTATTTCCAATTCTAAGCCTCTTTATAGTTATTTCAAATTGTCGGATGTTACAATATCTCTCCCCTTGGGAACATTCGTCCTCGAATGAGGTTACTCTTACTAGGCTACGGGTGTAACATCAACTCAAACACCCAACAAGCAACCATGCAAACACAACAACAACAACAACAAGCTCATTATAATTAAAGAGCACTAAGAAGAAAATTAATACCTCAATCTGCATTTCCTCCGGATTCAAAGAGATGAGGATATCTCTTCTTCATGTCCTCTTTGGCTTCCCAAGTAGCTTCCGCAAGAAATTGGTTCTTCCAAAGGACCTTGATTGATGCTATATCTTTCGTTCTCAGCCTACGAACTTGCCGATCTAAAATCTAAACAGGAATCTCCTCATAAGATAAGTTATCCTTGATCCTAATACTTTCAGTTGACAGGATCAATGAACGATCGCCTATGCCCTTCTTCAACATAGAGATGTGAAATACCGAATGAACCGCTGCTAGCTCCTGTGGTAGCTTCAACTCATAAGCAACATTGCCAATCCTCTTGGCTATGTGGTAAGGTCCAATATACCGGGGACTAAGTTTCCCGTTCTTACCAAACCTCATAACCCCCTTCATGGGTGAAACCTTCAAATATACCCAATCATCTATTTCAAACTCTAACTCCCTTCTCCTTACATCAGTGTAGGATTTTTGACGACTCTGTGCCGTTTTCAACCTTTCTTGAATCACCTTTACCTTCTCCATAACTTGGTGAACTAAATCTGGTCCTATCAACCCTGCTTCACCAACTTCAAACCATCTATTAGGAGATCTACATTTTCTCCCAAAAAGAGCTTCATATGGAGCCATCTGTATGCTGGAGTGATAACTTTTATTGTAGGCAAACTCAATGAGAGGTAGGTGATCATCCCAATTACCGTTGAAATCGATCACACAAGCCCTCAACATATCTTCTAAAGTCTGAATAGTACGCTCGGCTTGCCCATCAGTTTGAGGATGAAAAGCAGTACTTAAGTTCACCATTGAACCCAAGCCTTTCTGAAAAGATTTCCAGAACTGTATAGTAAACTGTGCACCTCTATGTGAAATAATGGATATTGGATGTCCATGAAGTCTCACTATCTCTTGAATATACAATTTGGCATAATCTTCTACTGAAAGGGTAGTTTTTACTGGTAGAAAATGAGCTGACTTTGACATTCTGTCCGCAATCACCCAAATAGAATCATGCTGTCTGCGAGACCTTGGTAACCCTGTGATGAAATACATATTGATCATCTCCCACTTCCATTCCAGAAGTTCTATCTTCTGAGCTAAATCACCGGGCCTTTGGTACTCGACTTTCACTTGTTGGCAATTTGGACACTTAGCAACAAACTCTGCAATGCCCTTCTTCATGCCATTCCACCAATAAACTTCTCTCAAGTCACGATACATCTTTGTGGAACCTCGATGAATGGAATATCTGGAGCTATGAGCTTCTTCCATAATCCTCTCTTGAAGTCCATCTACCATAGGTACACACAATCTTCCTTGATATCTCAATACACCATCTCCCCCTTGTTCAAAAGCTAATACTCTTTGCTTTTGAACATTTGCCTTCAATTCAAGCAAAATGGGGTCTTGATCTTGTTTTGCTTTCACTTCTGACACCAATGATGACTCAGCCCCGCTCGTCACCGCTATTCTTCCTTTTGTGAAATCTATAAGTCTGACTCCCAGGCGTGCCAGTCTGTGCACATCTTTTTCTAATTCTCTCTTTCCTTCTCCAATATGGGCGGTGCTACTCATAGACAACCTGCTTAAAGAATTAGCAACAACGTTAGCCTTTCCTGGGTGGTAAAGAATACTCAGGTCATAATCCTTGAGTAACTCTAACCACCTCCTCTGTCTGAGATTAAGCTCTTTCTGAGTAAGCACATATTGAAGGCTCTTGTGATCAGTAAATACATCGACATGCACACCATACAAGTAATGACGCCATATCTTCAAAGCAAATACTATAGCAGCTAACTCCAAGTCATGGGTTGGGTAATTCTTCTCATGAACCTTCAACTGTCTGGAGGCATAAGCTATAACCTTGCCATTCTGTATTAAGACACAACCCAAACCAATTCTAGATGCATCACAATACACCACAAAACCTTGAGTACCTTCTGGTAAGGTCAAAACTGGAGCAGAAATCAACCTCTTTTTCAATTCCTGAAAGTTTTTCTCACAAGCTTCAGACCATTGAAATTTCACTGTCTTCTGAATCAACCTTGTCAAAGGAGATGCAATGGACGAGAACCCCTAAAAAAACCTTCTATAATAGCAAGCTAAACCCAAGAAACTCCTAATTTCAGTTGGAGATGTGGGTCTAGGCCAATTTTGCACTGCCTCGATTTTTCGAGTATCAACTTTAATTCCCTCACTAGACACAATGTGGCCTAGGAATGCCACAGACTCAAGCCAAAACTCACACTTAGAGAACTTGGCATACAACTCTTTATCTTTCAAAGTCTGAAGAACTATTCTGAGATGACTAGCATGATCTTCTTCATTCCTTGAATAAATTAGTATGTCATCAATAAAGACGATAACAAACATATCTAAATAAGGTTTGAAGACTCTATTCATCAAGTCCATGAAAGCTGTCGGTGCATTGGTCAAACCAAAGGACATGACCAAAAACTCTTAATGACCATATCTAGTTCTGAAAGTTGTCTTTGGAATATCACATTCCCTTACTCTTAACTGATAATAGCCTGATCTGAGGTCAATTTTTGAGAAACAAGTGGCACCCTGAAGTTGATCGAAAAGATCATCAATCCTCGGAAGAGGGTACTTATTCTTGATGGTAACCTTATTCAACTGGCGGTAGTCTATACACATTCTAAGGGAACCATCCTTCTTTCTCACAACCAAGATCGGAGCGCCCCAAGGTGAGACACTTGGTCGAATGAAACCCTTATCTAGAAGATCTTTCAACTGCTCTTTCAACTCTTTCAACTCTGCTGGTGCCATTCGATAAGGCGGAATAGAGATAGGATGGGTATCAGGAATGAGATCTATGCCAAACTCTATTTCTCTCAGGAGGAATTTCGGGTAGATCATCACGAAAAATTTCTGGAAACTCTCTTACTATAGGAACTGACTGGAAAGGAGGTATCCCAACACTAGAGTCATGAACTTGGACTAAGTGATAGACACAACCCTTCGAAACTAACTTTCTTGCCTGAAGGTACGAAATGAAATGACCCTTAGGCAGTGCTGAACTACTACTCCACTCTATAACTGGCTCATTCAGAAACTGAAACTTGACCACTCGAGTTCTACAATCTAATGATGCATAACAGGCATGATGCCAATCCATACCTAAAATGACATCGAAATCTACTATGTCTAACTCAACCAAATCAGCCATGATGCTCTTGTGATTGATGGAAACGGGACAATCACGATAGACTCTTTCTCCTATAATAGACTCCCCAACAGGAGTAGAAACACAAAATGGTTCACAAAGTCTTTCAGGAAGAACATCAAACTTATTTGAGGAGTTACAAAAGATAAACTTGCTCCTGGGTCTAGCAAAGCATACATACCAAAAGCAAAGACTTTGATCATACCATTGACAACATTTGGAGAGTTCTTTTGCTCATGGCGACTGGTGATTGCATAAAGGCAGTTTGCTCCTCCACCGGTACTAGAAGTAGCTCCTCTAGGTGCCGTCCTGTCTGGGGGAGCAACTGAAGAAGATTAGGCTCTACTGCCCAAATTTCCACTACCTTGCTTATTATTAGGGCACTCCTTCATGAAGTGACCCTCCTGCCCACACTTAAAACAACTTGTCTGGCCATCACGACATTTACCCGGGTGGGTTCTACCACACCTAGAACATGCAGGAAACAAACTACCTCTTTGTGCCACACTACCTGAAGACTGTGTTGGTCTAGCCTTGAAGTCCTTTGAATTTTGGCCATTATATTCACCTCTGTATCTGGGTGCAGGTGTTCTAGCAGATGATGGAGCAGGTCCCTTTTGCCTTTGCTGAAAGGATGAACGGTTTGAATTACCTTTCTGCTGCCCGGACTCATTACCGGTCTTTGCTCTCTTATTTCTGAACTCTTCTCTGTCCCTCAACTTCTCTTCCTCAACCTGCTGCACATTGACCATCAACCTTGATATGTCCATGTCCCTCGATAAGCATTGCAACTCTACCTTCCTTACTTGACAACCGAGACAGCCCAGCAACAAACAAACTCATTCTATTCCTCATGTCCGCAACCATCTCCGGAGCATAGCGGGATAGTTGTGTGAACTTCAGACTGTACTCATGAACACTTAAAGACTCCTGCTTAAGTGTGAGGAACTCACGTACCTTGGCCTCTCTCAATTCTCGAGGAAATAAACGCCCCAAGAAAGCTTCCTCAAAACCGGCCCAACTCGCAGGTGGTGCATTCTCAACTCTGCCCCCTTTCCACTGGTCCAACCAAGTTCTAGCGACATCCTTCAATTGATACGCCACTAGTTCAACCCGTTCAGTATCTGCCACATTCATCACATCAAAAATCTTCTTCAGCTCCTCAATGAAGTTTTCTGGATCCTCAGTAGTGCTTGAACCCATGAAACTAGGAGGATTCATCCCCAAGAACTCACGAATCCTAGAAGTGTCAGCTCCTTCATGTCGAGCTCCCATTTGCTGACCAATCTGATTAGTTATAGCTTGACTCAGAATTCTAATTGCCTCTCTGAACTCAGCATTAGAAACGTCCCCTTGATGTTGCACTCCCAGTGCATCAGGTAACTCTTGCTCATCAACATAACGTCTAGGAAGACGCCCTCTGCCAACTCTTCGTGGAGGCATGATTATCTGAAAACACGCGCAAACACGGATTAGAAAGAAACTTTTTAGAGATCAACTCTAACGCACGAGATGAGTGTGCAAGAAATGAGAAATCTTCCTAAATGTTGCAGCCTCCCAATTATATATATGGCGCGCTTCACACCGATAACTAAGACTCTACAAACACGACTTCATAGACTCCCTAGGACTCTTGAACTCTGTGCTCTGATACCAAGTTTGTCACGCCCCGAG
Organism: Solanum stenotomum; assembly: GCF_019186545.1. Taxonomy (NCBI): domain Eukaryota; kingdom Viridiplantae; phylum Streptophyta; class Magnoliopsida; order Solanales; family Solanaceae; genus Solanum; species Solanum stenotomum. Next base: position 10,402,959 of record NC_064287.1, read on the forward strand.
CTTACACCCTGGACGTGGCCGGCACTCGAAGACCATTGTTGGCCCCCAAGCGAACCTTTGGCCTGGCTTTCTTAACTCAGCGGAAACTAACTTAACAGAATAACTCCATGCAATGCAAGGACATAAAACAACTTAACTGATAAAAATCTGGCCAAAAAGGCAACTCGAGTCCCAAAATAAAATATTTACATATATACATAGATGAGAGACTCAATACTAACTGACTAACTGTCTGTCTATGAAGCCTCTATAATACTGAGATGGATGTTGGGACAGACCCCGCAACATCCTAATAAAACAAAACTAAGAGAACAAAACAATCGAGACCTCTGGAAAGCAAGGAGGCTCACCACTGACTCTGGAGTGCTCAGCTGGATCAACGGCGTGCTGGATGCTGATCCTGAGAACCTGCGTTTGCATCATAATAAGATGCAGGCCAACTCACATCAGTACATCGAATGTACGAGCATGCGAGCTGGTAAGCTAAAACACAACTCAAGCATGAAAGAAGTACAGGAGAACACTTACCTTGGCTCTATTCGACTCAAGAATAACTGAACTCAATATATAAGGCAATAAGACACATGCAATATATATATATAGCTTGTAAAACAATGTAAACAACATAGATCGTAAATGATAAAACAATAACAAAACTCAACTTTACTTATATAAAAGTAATATAACTTTAGTTGGAGATTCTTTAACCGACAACCACAACTATGAGCCCTAGTGGTGATACAATGTTGTACCTCACGTTGCCCAAGGACCATCCTATACCTTGTCGTGATATATGACCTTACTTTACTTAGTGGATCCACTAGCTTAATCTTACGTGGTCATCTAAAAAGAATGACCCGTCAAGTCCCATGTTGGCGCATGGTTCTTCTGGAGAGTTGAGTTAATATGAACTCATGTCCCCAATTTGGTGCTCAATACTACTCCCAAAAATACTTTTGCTCATAAGTGTCTTTAAACACATCTTACTTTAGTTGAGGTAATTCCTCAAAACTTAGCCCAAAGGCTCTTTTGGAAAACATGGTTCCCCTCTTACTCAAATGTAAAAACATTTATAAACTTCTTTGGGAATACTTAGTTCCCTAATAGCTTTTGAGAAATGAACTGAACTTTAAACTCTTGACTTAACTTGTAACTCGATACTCTTTACTTGACTTGAAACTTGAGACTCTTTACTTAGCTTGAAACTCTATGCTCTTTGCTTGACTTGAAACTTGAACCTTAAAAACGAAGTTAAAACGTTCAATAAAGACTCTTGAAAAACTTTAAAGATTTGCTTTGACTTACTTCTTTAACTACTAGACTTGACCCTTAACTTCACTTGACTTTGATCCAAACTTGCCTTGAATTGGATTATGCATTCAAGGTATATAATCACACGTTTATGGATGAGTTCTTGATGTTTAGAAATACTTTGGAGTGTTGGAAACAACTAGGAAATATAGGTACAATACCAAGGAACATGCATGAGAAAGTGGGGAATGAAAGGGGAAACTTGGCGTCCTTGGCGATCTACAAGGCGCGGAGCGCCGGTCCTCGAAGCTCAGAAGGGGCCTGCTGGCACTCTGCTAGGCGCGCCTCCCCAAAGGCTGGACTTCAGAGTCCCTTATGGGATGCTCTGGCAGGCGCGACGCGCCAACCCCTTCCCCAGAAAATCTTACTTTTCTCCTTCTTTTTCCCAACTCTAAACCACCCTAACTTCAAAGGTTTCAACCCCAAACACTAAGGATCATAAAATCCCTCAACTTACAAGAGATTCAACTAAAAAACACAACCAAATCATGTCCCAAATCAACAAGGAACTTCAACAACACAACCAACCTTTTCTCACAAATAAAACGAGTTTGGCGTGTGAGGGAAAGAACCAACCCAACACTATGAACTGAAATACCTAGTAGGGATCACCCCCGACGATATCCACGACGATCTTTGATGAAACCTTGCTTGATCTTCTCTTTCTCATCTTCTTCTCTTCTTCTCTCAAAAGCCCTAACTCTCACTCTCACTCTCACTCTTTTAAAATGGGACAAGCTGATCTTAAAATCAGGCTAACACAACATTATAACCAAAAGAATTGGTTAGGGAAAAGACCAGGATTTCCCTGCCAACTGCCCAACTTCCCAACTTCCAAAGGGCATAACTCCCTCATACGAACTTGGAATCGAGCAAACTCGGTGGCGTTGGAAAGATCATTCCACAATATTTGAAAACATAACTAGAACTACTCGTAACTCATCCTGAGCTAGGATTTATGACTACTCAAAGTTGGCCAAAAACTCACTTTTTCCCACACTTAACCAAATTTCCAGATTTTTTATTCCTTCCAAAAATGACTATTTCCAATTCTAAGCCTCTTCATAGTTATTTCAAATTGTCGGATGTTACAACCAAAATCTTGGGAAACATTTAGAACTTTATTGTCAAATTCTGCTCCGGATGGTGTGATCTCTATGGATTTCGCCAAGAGTAGTGTCTTGAACGAAGAGATGAGAAGAAAATATCTAGGTTCTTCTTCATAGGATGTCCTAATTACTAGACCTAGGGGGAGAAACAAACCTCATGGTTCTCAGAATAGAGAACAAAATAGGAGAAAATCTAGAGGCAAACTTAAGGATATTGAGTGCTATCATTGTGGCATGAAAGGGCACACAAAGAAGTTTTACAGGAAGTTGAAGAGGGAGGACAAAAACCAAAAAGGAAACTAAATAAGATGGCAATGAAAATTGCCTAGCCACCGTCACCACTGAAGATCTTGTTACCGGCCTTGATGCGGATATAATAAATATTGCTTGTGATGAGTCAAGCTGGGTTGTGGACACTAGTTCCGCATCTCACGTGACATCAAGGAAGGATTTTTTTCTCTTCCTATACTCCTGGTGATTTTGGAACCTTAAGTATGGGTAATAAGACTAGTTCTAGGGTGGTTGGTATTGGTATAATTTGTTTAGAAACTAGTGTTGGAACTAAACTAGTTTTGAACAATGTGAAACATGCTCCCGATGTTCGTCTACACCTGATTTCTATTGGTGTTTTAGATGATGAAGGATATGTTGGTACCAACGGTGATGGAAAATGGAAACTCATTAAGGGTTCCTTGGTTATGGCTCGTGGTAACAAACGTCGTGGTCTATACTGGACTACGGCCTCTGCTTGTGTCGATATGGTGAATGTGGTTAAGAGCGATAACTCTTCAACGTTATGGCACAAGGGGCTTAGCCACATCAGCGGGAAATGACTTAATGTTCTAGCCAAGAAAAAATTATTGTGAAATTTCAAAAGTGCTAAATTAGAAAAGTGTGAGCACTGCTTGGTTGGTAAACAAAATAGAGTTTCCTTTAAGTAATACCCTCATTTGAGAAAGACAGAGTTGCTTGAGTTAGTGTACTCTGATTTATGAGGTCCAATGAAGACAAAGACATTGGGTGGTGCACTCTACTTTGTCACTTTTATTGACGACTGCTCGAGAAAGATTTGGGTCTATTTCTTGAAGACTAAAGACCAAGTGTTAGGTGTCTTCAAGTAGTTTCAGGCTTCAGTTGAAAGAGAAACTGGAAAGAAACTGAAATGTATTCATACTGATAATGGTGGTGAATATTATGGACCATTTGACAAATACTGCAAGCATCAAGGTATTAGACACCAGAAGACTCCTCCTAAGACTCCTCAGCTTAATGGTTTGGCTGAAATGATGAACATGACCTTGATGGAAAGAGTTAGATGTTTGCTTTCTGAAGCAAAGTTGTCGAACTCATTTTGGGGTGAGGCTTTATTGACTGCTGCACATGTTATTAATCTATCTTCTGCTGTTGTTTTGCAAAGTGATGTACCAAATAGTGTTTGGTATCGAAAGGATGTCTCCTATGACCATTTGAGAGTATTTGGTTGCAAAGCTTTTGTACATGTGCCAAAATATGAGAGGCCAAAGTTAGATGCTAAGACAAGGCAATGCATCTTCATTGGATATGACCTTGATGAATTTGGCTAAATGTTATATGATCCAATTGAGAAGAAACTCGTGAGAAGCCGTGATATTATTTTCTTGGAGAATCAAACAATTAAAGATATTGACAAAGCGGAGAAGCTAGAATCTTCAAGTTTTGATGGCATAGTTAATCTAGATGAAGTTCCTCACACAAGTATGCATGATGTTGTTGGGCTTGATGATCATGGTGACGCCCAAATCATGTATCGAATCAACATGTTGATGTTGCTAATATCAATGATTTTGTTATTGATGATCCTCTTGATCTTGAAGTTGTGGACGAATCAAATATTCCGCTTAGGAGGTCCACAAGTCAGCGGGTTCCTTCCTCTCATTATTCACCCAATGAGTATGTGTTACTCACTAATAGGGGAGAACCTGAATAGTATGAGGATGACATGAAAGATGAGCACAAGGATCAATGGATTGAAGCCATGCAAGATGAGATGAAATCTCTGCATGAGAACCACACTTATGAGTTGGTACAATTGCCCAAGGGCATGAGAGCTTCGAAGAACAAGTGGGTGTTCAAAGTTAAAGTTGAAGAGCACAACCTGAAGCCCAGGTACAAAGCTAGATTGGTTGTTAAGGAATTTGGTCAAAGGAAGGGTATTGACTTTGACGAAATATTCATACAGTTCTAGGTTTGGCTGCTAGTCTTAATTTAGAGATTGAGCAGACTGATGTAAAGACGACTTTCCTTCATGGTGACCTAGAAGAAGAGATTTATATGAAACAACCTGAGGGATTCAAAGTAGATGGTAAAGAAAATTTTGTGTGCAAACTCAGAAAGAGTCTCTATGGCCTAAAGCCTCAAAAAGTTTGAATCTGTTATGGTGGGGCAAGACTATAAGAATACTTCTTCAGATCATTGTGTATTTGTACAAAAAAATTCTGATGATGATTTTATCATCGTCTTGTTGTATGTGGATGATATGTTGACTAAGGTGATACCAAAAGACAAGTTCAAGCTATGTAAAGAACTTGTGGGTATGAGCTCTCTCTAAAGAAGAGAAAGATACCTCCTTCTGGTGCATGAGACTGGAGGGGAAGATTTGTGAGGTCCAACCCATGTTCTTTATATTAGTCAATTTTTGCTACTCAATTGCTGCAAGTAATTGCTAAAAAGGAATAGTGATAAGAGTTGAAAATAAAAGATTTGGTGGTTGGCAAATTGATAAGATTTGCAACCCTTTGGAGTTTGCTACATTTGCCTATGTCATTAGTGACATAGGCATGGTTTTCTCCTTCATTAAATAGAGTATTCTTGCTCATTTGTAGAACACACCAACTTAGAGAGAAAAAATATATTTTGAGAGAAAAGTGAGGTATTCCATAGACTATATAAGATATATAGTTTGTGAAAAAAAAATGAGTGTGAGCGATATTGTCACTCCCCGAGCCTACACTCTGGATGTGGTCGGCACCCGAGAACCATTGCTGGCCCCAAGCGCTTGACCTGGCTTACTTAACTCAGTAGAAGACTTAACTTAACAAGATAATCTCAAAACATAACTTTTTATTGATATAAAACTTAGCCAAAATGGCAACTGTAGTCTTTAAACAACATCTGAATGATAATGTAAAGATAACTGAACTACTAATTGTCTATGAAGCCTCTAAAAAAAAAGGAATGTCGGGACAAGACCCCCGATCATCCTAACAATGAAAATACTGAAAGCAAAGTAAAACGAGTCCTCTGGAATGTAAAGAGGCTCACCAATCTGACTCTGAGTGCTCAACTGGATCAATGAGGCGCTGGGTGCTAATCCTGGTTACCTGCGTCTATATCATAAGATGATGCAGGCCAACCGGCATCAGTACATTGAATGTACTAGTATGCGAGTTGGAATGCTAAACACAACTTAAGCTTGAAACGAATCTCAAAGAAACACTTACATTAGCTCTTCTTAACTCATGAATACTTAACTCAAAATAAAGCAATGAAACACATGCAATATATGAAAAGCATTGTAAAACAGTAAAAGCAACATAGTTTGTTAAAGAAAATGCAATAACAAACATAACTTTACTCATATAATAAAGTAATATAGTTTATGTGGGAGATTCTCTAACCGACAACCACAACTATGACCCTAAGTGGTAATACAACGCCTTGCCCACACTGCTAGAACTGTCCTATACTTTTCCATCATATAGAACGCTTAACTTAGTGGATCCACTAGCTTATGCTAAAAGCATCTTAAGGAGTGATCTAAAGAGTATGATCCTTTACTACCCATGATGGCTACATGGTCTATGGAGACTTGAGTTAATATAACCGCATTCCCATAGCGGTGCTCAATACTACTTCCAAAATATACTTAGCTCATATGTTTTAAAAACAAACTTCTTTCTTCGGTTTGAGATAATTACTCAAAACTTATCTTAAAAGCTCTTTTGGAATCAATGTTCCCTTTTCTTGCTCAAATGTGAAAACATTTATAAACTCTTTGGGAATACTTAGATCCCTTATAGCTTTATTTGAGAAATGAACTCAACTCTTTACTCTTTGCTTAACTTGAAACTTAAGTCTTAAAACAAAGTTAAAATGTTTGCTAAAGACTTTTTAAAACTTTAAAAACATTGCTTGACTTGCTTCTTAACCTCTAGACTTGACTCTTCACTTCTCTTGACTTTGATCCTAACTTTCCTTGAATTGGATTATGGATTCTAGGTTCATGATCTCATGTTTATGGATGATTTCATGATGTTTAGATGTACCTTATAGTGTTGGAATCAATTAGAAAACATAGGTACATTGGTAAGGAACAAGTACACAAAAGATGGGGGAAGAATGGGAAGAATTGACGTCCCTGGCGCTCTGAGAGGTGCGGGGAGCCAGCCCTTGAGATTCAGGGACCAAGTTGGGGCGCTCTAGCTGGCGCGTCACCCCAGAGCCCAACATTCAAGGACTGCTTTGGTGCACGCTGGCTGGCGCGGTGACCCACCCCCTTCCGCAGGTGTTTGACGACTTTTCTTCTCCGTTTTTCAACTCTAAAGCCTCTAAACTTCAATGTTTCCTTCCCCAATTGCTTAGAGTCATTAATACCCTCAATGTATGATAGATTCAAATCGAAATTACACCCAAAAACATGAATCAAATCGCAAGAAACTTTAACAACACAAGAATTCAAATGAAACCTTCAACAATGTTCATCAAGAACTCAATTTCTAAACTCTTAAAGACTTAAATTCGCTGAATTAAATCATGGTTGGTGTGTGGGTGAACTAACCCAATGCTATGTGATCTTACATACCCTATAGGGGTCACCCCCGACGAAATCCATAAGCTAACCTCGACGAAATCGATGAATCTTGAATGTTGTTCTCCTTTCTCCTCTTTTCTCCTCTTTTCCAAGTCCTAGCGTAAAATTCACTTTTCTAAACTGACTAAAATCTAAATTTACCCCAATTAAACTCCTAAAAATGAATTAGAATAATTAGGTAAGGAAAAGACTAAATTACCCTTCCAAAATTCGAATTAGACTTTCCTTAATCCAACAGTCAACTTCCAAAGGGCATAACTTACTCATACAAACTCGGAATCGTGCAAAATTGATGGCGTTGGAAATATCATTCCAAGAGCTTTCCAACCATATGTGGAAGTACACCTAACTCATCTTGATCTTGGAGTTATGGCCAGTTGAAGTTGACCAAAACTCAGCTTTTCCTAACTTAAACAAATTTCCAGATTTTCATTCTTTCCAAAAATGACTATTTCCAATTATTAGCTTCTTCCTAGTTATTTTAAATTGTGAGATGTTACAATATCTCCCCTTGGGAACATTTGTCCTCGAGTGAGATTACTCTTACTAGGCTAAGGGTGTAACATCAAGTTCAAATACCCAATAAGCAATTTCAAACAAACAACATGCGCACTCATAATTTAAAAGGGTACTAAAAGGAGAATTAGTACCTTGGTTTGCATTTACTCCAGAATCAAAGAGATGTGGATATATGTTCTTCATATTCTCTTCAGCTTCCCAAGTAGCTTCCTCAACAAATTGGTTCCTCTAAAGGACTCTAACGGATGCTACTTCCTTAGTCCTCAACTTGCAAACTTGGTGGTCTAAGATCTGAACAGGAATCTCCTCATAAGATAAGCTATCCTTGATCTCAATATCTTCAGTTGGTATGATCAATGACGAATCGCCCATGCACTTTTTCAACATGGAGATGTGAAACACCGGATGAACCGCGGCTAACTCTTGTGCTAGCTCCAACTCAAAAGCTAATTTGCCAATCCTCTTGGTTATTCGGTAAGGTCCGATATACCGGGGACTAAGCTTCCCTTCTTACCGAACCTCATAACACCCTTCATGGGTGAAACTTTAAGATATACCCAATCATCTACATCAAACTCCAACTCTCTTCTCCTAACATCAATGTAGGATTTTTGATGACTTTGTGCCGTCTTCAATCTCTCTTGAATCACTCTCACTTTCTCCATTGCTTGATGCAGTAAATCTTGTCCCATCAATCCAACTTCACCAACTTCAAACCATCCAATAGGAGATCTGCATCTTCTCTCATAAAGAGCTTCATAAGGAGCCATTTGGATGCTATAGTGGTAACTATTATTGTATGCAAATTAAATAAGGGGTAGGTGATCATCCCAATTACCTTTGAAATCAATCACATAGGCCCTCAACATATTCTCTAAGGTCTGAATAGTGCGCTCTACTTTCCCATTAGTCTGAGGATGAAAAACAGTACTCAAGTTCACCTTTGAACCCAAACCCTTCTGAAAATATTTCCAGAACTGTGCAGTAAATTGTGCACCGTTATCTGGAATAATGGAGACCGAAACTCCATGAAGTCTTACCACCTCTTGAATATAAATCTTAGCATAATCTTCTGTTGAGTGGGTAGTCTTTATAGGCAAAAAATGGGCTGATTTTGTCCTTCTATCGACAATCACCCAAATAGAATCATGCAGCCTGCGAGACCTGGGTAACCCTGTGATGAAGTCCATATTAATCATCTCCCACTTCCATTCTGGAAGTTCGATATTCTGAGCCAAACCACCGGGCATTTGGTGCTCTGCTTTAACTTGTTGGTAATTTGGACACTGAGCAACAAATTCTACAATGCCCGTTTTCATACTACTCCACCAATAGACTTTCTTTAAATCACGATACATCTTTGTGGAACCTGGATGAATGGAATATCTGGAGCTATGAGCCTCCTCCATGATCCTCTCTTGGAGACCATCCACCATTGGTACACACAGTCTACCTTGATATCTCAGTACGCCATCTCCCCCTTGTTCAAAAGATAATATTTTTTGCTTATGAACATTTGCCTTCAATTCAAGAAAAATAGGGTCTTGGTCTTCCTTGCCTTTTACTTCTGACACTAATGATGATTCAGCCCCATTTATCACCACTACTGCTCCTTATGTGGAATCCATAAGTCTGACTCTCAGGTGTGCAAGTCTATGCACATCTTTTGCTAACTTTCTCTTTTCTTTCTCAACATGGGCGGTACTACCCATAGACAATCTGCTGAAGGCATCAGCAACAACATTAGCCTTACCTGGGTGGTAAAGAATACTCATGTCATAATCCTTGAGTAATTCTAACCATCTCCTCTGTCTGAGATTAAGATCTTTCTGAGTGAACACATATTGAAGACTCTTGTGATCAGTGAATACATCAACATGAACACCATACAAATAATGACGCCATATCTTCAAAGCAAATACCACGACAGCCAACTCTAAGTCATGAGTTGGGTAATTCTTCTCATGAACTTTCAACTGTCTGGAGGCATAAGCTATAACCTTGCCATTCTGCATTAACACACAACCCAAACCAACTCTAGATGCATCACAATACACCACAAAACCTTGAGTACCTTTCGATAAGGTCAAAACTGGGGCAGTAGTCAACCTCTTTTTCAATTCCTGAAAGTTTTTCTCACAAGCTTCAGACCATTGAAACTTCACTATTTTCTGAGTCAACTTGGTCAAAGGAGACGAAATGGATGAGCACCCTTCTACAAACTTTCTATAATAGCCAGCCAAACCCAAGAAACTCCTAATATCAGTTGGAGATGTGGGTCTAGGCCAATTCTGCACTGCCTTTATCTACTGAGTATCAACTCTAATTCTATCACCGGAAACTATATGGCCCAAGAATGCCATAGACTTCAGCCAAAACTCACATTTCGAGAACTTAGCATACAACTCCATATCTTTCAAAGTCTGAAGAACTATTTTGAGGTGACTATAATGATTTTATTCATTCTTTAAATAGATTAGTATGTCATCAATAAAGACGATGGCAAACATATCTAAATAAGGTTTGAATAATCTATTCATAAGGTCCATGAATGATGCAGGTGCATTAGTCAAACCGAACGACATAACCAGAAACTCATAATGACCATAACGGGTCCTGAATGTTGTTTTGAGAATATCACACTCCCTTACTTTCAACTGATGGTAGCCAGATCTGAGGTCTATCTTCGAAAAACAAGAGGCACCCTGAAGTTGATCGAAAAGATCATCAATTCTCGAAAGAGGATACTTGTTCTTGATGGTAACCTTGTTCAATTGGCGGTAGTCTATACACATCCTAAGGGAACCATCTTTCTTCCTCACAAATAAGACTAGAGCGCCCCAAGGTGAGACAGTTGGTCGAATAAACCCTTTCTCTAAAAGATCTTTCAACTCTGTTGGTGCCATGCTATATATGGCAGAATAGAGATAGGACGAGTATCTGGAAGAATGTCTATGTAGAAGTCTATTTCTCTCTCAGGAGGGACTCCGGGTAGATCATCTAGAAAGACTTCTGGAAACTCTTCTACTACTGAAACTGACTGAATATGAGGTATCTCAACACTAGAGTCATTAACTCAGACTAAGTGATAGACACACCCCTTGGAAATTAACTTTATCGCCTTAAGGTACGAAATAAAATGACCCTTAGGCACTGCTGAACTGCTCTTCAACTCTAAAACTGGTTCACTGGAAACTGGAACTTGACTACTCGAGTTCTACAATCTATTGATGCATAACAGGCATGGAGCCAGTCCATAGCTAGAATGACATAAAAATCTACCATGTCTAACTCAACTAAATCAGCCATGGTACTCTTGTGATTGACGGAAACGGAACAATCATGATAGACTTTTTCTGCTAGAATAGACTCACCATCAGGTGTAGAAACACTGAAGGGCTCAAGAAGTTGCTCAGGAAGAAAATCAAAATTGAAGACTTGGATCATAACAATGACAACATCTGGCGAATCCTCTTTCTCTCGGTGACTAGGAATAGCATAAAGACGGTTTCCTTGTCCGCCTGTCCTTGAAGTAGCTCATCTAGATGTAGCTCTATCTGGTGGCACAACTGAAGAAGACTAGGCTCTATNCCCCCCCCCCCCCTTACATTACCATTACTCTGTCTGCTCTTAGGATACTCTCTCATAAAATGACCATTCTGGCCACACTTGAAGCAACTAGTAGAGCCATCACGACACACCCTGAGTGGCTCCTACCACATTTAGCACATGCATGAGTCTTAGTACCCCCTTGTGCCTTACTACCTTGCAAATGCGCAGGTCTAGCTCTGATGTTCTGAGAATTCTGCCTATTGTACTCACATTTGTTCCTTGGTGCAGGTGCACTAACAGATGATGAAACAGGTCCTTTCTGCTTATGTTGGAAAGAAGACCGGTTCGCATTACTCTTTTGCTGCCCGAATTCATTCCCTGATGTCTTAACCCTCTTATTCTCAAACTCTTCTCTATCCTTCAGCTGGTTCTTCTTAACTTGTTGCACATGGATCATCAGCCTTGCTATGCCCATGTAACCTATTAACATGGTTGCCTTACTTTCCTTACTTGACACACGAGTCAACTCAACTACGAATAAACTCATCCTGCTCCTCATGTCAGCAACCATCTCTTTGCTTCTTTTAGCTCACAAGGATAGAAACGCCCCATGAAGGCACTCTCGACCATAGGCTAGCTCGAAATCGATTTCCCGTAAGCGCGAGTTAGAAAGAGACTTTTATAGAGATACACTCTGTCGCACAAAGTGAGTATGAAAGAAGTGAAGGAATTCCTAAATGTTGCAACCTCCTAATTATAGATATGGCACGCTTCACACTGATAACTAGGACTCTACAGACATGGCTTCATAGACTCCCTAGGACTCTTGAACTATGTGCTCTAACACCAAGTTTGTCATGCCCTGAGCCTACACCCTGGACGTGGGCGGCACTCGAGAACCATTGTTGGCCTCAAGAGAAACCTTGGCCTGGCTTACTTAACTTAGTGGAAGACTTAACTTAACAAGATAATCTCAAAACATAACATTTTATTGATATAAAACTTAGCTAAAATGGCAACTGAAGTCTTTAAACAACATCTGAATGATAATGTAAAGACAACTGAACTACTAACTGTCTATGAAGTCTCTAAAACAAAGAGGGATGTCGGGACAAGACCCTCGATCATCCTAACAATGAAAATACTGAAGGCAAAGTAAAAGAAGTCCTGTGGAATGCAAGAAGGCTCACCAATCTGACTCTGAGTGCTCTACTGGATCAACAAGGCGCTGGGTGCTAATCCTGGTTACCTGCGTCTACATCATAAGACGATGCAGGCCAACTCGCATCAGTACATTGAATGCATAAGTATTCGAGTTGGAATGCTAAACACAACTTAAGCTTGAAAGGAATCTAAAAGAAACACTTACTTTATCTCTTCTCAACTCATGGCTACTTAACTTAAAATAAAGCAATGAAACACATGCAATATATGAAAAGCATTGTAAAACAGTAAAAACAACTTAGTTTGTTAAAGAAAATGCAATAACAAACTCAATTCTACTCATATAATAAATTAATATAGTTTCTGTGGGAGATTCTCTAACCGACAACCACCACTATGAGCCTAAGTGGTGACACAACGTCTTACCCACGCTGCCAGAACTGTCCTATACTTTGCCGTCATATAGAACACTTAACTTAGTGGATCTACTAGCTTATGCTAAAATCATCTTAAGGAGTCATCTAAAAAGTATGATCCTCTACTACCCATGATGGCTACATGATTTATGGAGACTTGAGTTAACATGAACTCGCATTCCCATATCGGTGCTCAATACTACTCCCAAAATATACTTAACTCATATGTTTTAAAAACAAACTTCTTTCTTTGGTTTGAGATAATTACTCAAAACTTAGCTTTTATAAACTCTTTGGGAATACTTAGTTCCCTTATAGTATTTTTTGAGAAATGAACTCAACTCTTTACTCTTTGCTTAAGTTAAAACTTAAGTCTTAAAACAAAGTTAAAATGTTTGTTAAAGACTTTTGAAAACTTTAAAAACTTTGCTTGACTGGTTTCTTAACTTCTAGACTTGACTCTTAACTTCTCTCGACTTTGATCCTAACTTTCCTTGAATTAGATTATGGATTCAAGGTTCATGATCTCATGTTTATGGATGATTTCATGATGTTTAGATATACCTTCAAGTGTTGGAATCAACTAGAAAACATAGGTACATTGCTAAGGAACAAGTATAAAAAGATGGGGGAAGAATGGGAAGAACTGGCGTCCCTGGCGCTCTGAGAGGTGCGGGGTGCCAGCCCTTGAGATTCAGGGAGCAGATCCCGACATTCAGGTACTACTTTGGTGCACGCTGGCTGGCGCGGCACCCCACCCTTCCTCAGGTGTTTGACGACTTTTCTTCTCTGTTTTTCAACTCTAAACCCTCTAAACTTCAATGGTTCCTTCCCCAACCGCTTAGAATCATTTATACCCTCAATATATGATAGATTCAAACCGAAATTACACCTGAAAACATGAATCAAATAGCAAGAAACTATAACAACACAACCCACAAGAATTCAAACGAAGCCTTCAACAATGTTCATCAAGAACTCAATTTCTAAACTTTCAAAGAATTAAATTCGTTGAATTAAATCATGGTTGGCGCGTGGGTGAACTAACCCAATGCTATGTGATCTCACATACCTTGTAGGGATCACCCCCGACGAAATCCATAAGCTAACCTCGACGAAATCGACGAATCTTGAACGTTCTTCTCCTTTCTCCTCTTTTCTCCTCTTCTCCAAGCCCTAGTGTAAAATTCATTTTTCTAAACTAACTAAAATCTGACTTTACCCCAATTAAACTCCTAAAAATGAATTAGAATAATTAGGTAAGGAAAAGACTAAATTACCCTTCCAAAATCCGAATTAGACTTTCCTTAATCCAACAGTCAACTTCCAAAGGGCATAACTTACTCATACGAACTCGGAATCGCGCAGACTCAATGGCGTTAGAAAGATCATTCCAAGATCTTTCCAACCATATCTGGAAGTACACCTAACACATCCTGATCTAGGAGTTATGGCTGTGTGAAGTTGACCAAAACTCAACTTTTCCAAACTTAAACAAATTTCCAGATTTTCATTCTTTCCAAAAACGACTATTTCCAATTATTAGCTTCTTCTTAGTTATTTCAAATTGCGCGATGTTGCAGATATTTTAGTAAGGTGGAAATTAAAAGAGTGTTATTCCTTTTGAGTGTGTAGTAATCACTTTGAGTATTGTATTCGTGACTACACAGTATAAAATTCCTTATATCAATTGCTCATCTTGGCCCATGATTTTTCTCTTATTTAGAAGGGTTTTCACGTAAAATTCTTGGTGTCATTATTTTCCCATTTTATTTCCATTAGTTTGACCATATATATTTTTGTATTTAGTCCGTGTTTTCCTAACACTTTCCGCAACAAAAAAACGAGTTTGGCAAGTCAAGTGAGTTTTTTAAACTAATCCCACTAGTATTTTAGTTGTTTGAGGTGCATGTAACCAGTACTCAATGTGATTAGTTAGGTAGTGAGAAGTTAGATTTTGATGAGGTGATGTCCAGCTAAAGGGTTTTAACTATTTTAAATACGTTTTGGTGTAGTTTGAGGTGATTTGAATTTATGGGAGCATATATTTGATTTATTGAAAGGGGTGCATGGACTGTGAATTCGAGGTAAGTGAGACTTTAAGCTTTAGTGCTTGCTTTTCAAGCCTACTTTGAAAATTTGCTTTAAGTTACTAAATACTAGTGCTTTGTCAAGCTTTAGTGCTTGACAAAATACTAAATATTCTTTTATAAGTTATATGTGGTGTGATATTGGATATCCTTCTTCATTATCGTAATATAATTACTAGGGGCATACATAGTTGCTGTAATATGTTAGGGGCATGTTTATGTTGCCATAATATGTTAAGGACCTTGTACTTGTTGGGGCATTATATATGTTATCGTGGACTTGTCGGGGTGCTAGGTCGATCTCCTTTACTGTTGTTTAAGACAAGTCTTGGGTGTAGATTGAGTTTGAGACGTCTAGTGTCATTTTTGAACATTTATTTGGACTTGTTGATCCTTATATTATGAGATATTTTTGTGCATATTGTTATGTGTTTGTTGTGTAGATGTATTTTTCTAACACTTGATCCAGGGGTTTTAAAGTAGCGGGTCGAAGATCTTACTGAGTTATATTTATATATAGCTCACTCCTTACTGCATGTATATGCATATACCATTGCAGAGGGTGAAACTACTGGCTGACGAGTTCAGTCCCGTGGATTCTATTTTTAAGGTGAGCCTTCGCATTGTTCGTGGAGGCTAGTGCTTCAGCTCTATCTATTTATAGCTTATGACTTCTTTTCTTGGGGTTTGTATGCTCGACAGTTGAACTCATGCAACTCTAATAGATGTTCCATAGTTTTATTGTGGAATTTGGGCTAAAAATATATTATTTAAGTGTTTGTTTCTTTTTCATGAATCGATATACAATTTTAGTTGGATAATGATTTCGTCTTAACGAGTATTGATGAGCTTTTGAGCTGCACATATTTTACCTCATTGATTAGATAGTTTGGGTAAGTGTATGGAAATTTGATTCTCGGTGATGTTAGTGGGTGTCAATCATATCCAGTCGGTATTTTGAGATGTGACACAAGGACTCTGATACCAATCTTATCATGATCCAAACTATCGTGACTGACACCCACATTAACCTCCACGTGGGCGAACCAATGTTAACACCCTAAGTCATGCAATAACAATTCCAACCAAAATATGAACAACAAAATAAAGTCCAAGTCTTTAAATTGAACAATTTAATAGCGAAAATCCAGACAAGCATCCCTAGAATTTGAAAGGTTGTCGTACTAAAATATTCATCTAAAACATCTAAGAGTAAAAGTAAATAAATAATAACTAGGAAATTCATAAAGAATCCTAGTTGCTTAAAAATATATATTTAACGATAATTAAGTTATTGTCGTTAATTAATTGCTTCTAAAGATCATTTTTAATGTGATGAATCCATCCGTGTGGTTAAACCCTAGGAGAGCTAGGGAATTGTTTGTGTTTTTCTGATGATAGCTATACAGTACATGTTGGTATATGGTGGATTAAAAGGTATGAAATAGCTTAATCGTGGATTAAACGTCGCATGGTAATAGATTGTATTGTGCGTGATATTCGTCGCAATAATTTTGAATCAATCATAATTTGGAATGATGAAGAAATCTTGATGCAGAGTGAACGTAGTACCCAACTAGTTTCTTATAACCCAAAGAGAAGAAGATTAGGACTGTCAATGTTAGATACATTCCAAGTTTTTATTCGCTCAAAACTGTCATGGAGGACAACTTTAAAATCACAAATATTTATTCGGAGACTCAGATAATTTAGTATTTGCTTCCTTCGGGATATAATGTTTAGCTTCTGCGGATGCTTTTTAATTCAAATATTTAGGCTTGTCAGTAAACGTTGTTTCAATAGTTTAATAGAGTTCAAAGTATCAAGGAAATTTCTTCCAACCTTCTCAGAAACAGCATGACAGGATATTATGATTAAAAGTTGCTTACTCTCCATTTCGTACACTATAATAAAAAAGAGATATTTAGCAGCAATAGATTTTTCTTTAAGCGGCAATATTTATTGTTGCAAATACATTTAATAATAATTGAGCTTATGTCATTATATCAGAATCGCTAAAATCTTTATCGATATTTATATAACATTGTTATACTTACTCATATTTTGTATAGCCACTAAATAATTGCCCCAAAATCCTTTATTTATTGTAATGATATTTTCCGTTGAGTTTAACTTCAATACGTCAACATTAGAAAAGAAAATATATACTATTAGATTACTTAAACGAAAAATAAAGGTAACGGTCCATAAAAAAATTAGACTAATAAACAAAAAATAATACATACCACCTACTACAATTTATTAAAATACATTGATAAGGTAAAACTTCTTTACATTAACAGAATATTTTAATATTATAAACAATAAATTATTCTTTTTAGCTTAGACTAATATGACAAGTTGTTCCTGACTTCAATTTAAAATTAAACAAAGATCGATCTCCATTATTATCTTAAAGGAATAATAGCACTTTATCCCTCAGTTGTTGATAAATTGGTATTTTGGTCCTTATGATAATTGATTAATCTTACTTAACTAAAATATATATTTTTAGCCTCTTTATATAGAAAATGATTGTTTTATCATAACAAATTTGTGAGTGTTTTCTAGAAAAGAGGTAAAAAAAATGTATATTCCAGTTTATTGAAAGTTAAATGTATTAAACGTGATATTAAAAGGACCAAAATCATAATTTATCAATAATTGAAGGACCACAAATGCTATTTAACCTATTCTTCTTAAAATAAAAATACAAAAGGTATAATACATAAATATCTTCTTTAACTTAGTCTTAATTGGTATTTATGCCCTCCAACTTTAGTTGTGCACAAATATATACTCAAACTTTGCATAAAATTGAACAAGTAAACACACATCCTATATGACATAAAATGCATAGGACGCTATTTAGGTTGCAAATTGGTCACGTATGACGCATATGTCTACTTATTCAATTTTATAAAACTTTAAGTGTCTACTTCATGTGCACACCCAAAATTAGACGGCATAAATATAAACTGAAGCCAAGTTAAAGAGTATGTTTATCTATTATGCCAATACAAAATGTAGAACCTTTGTTGATTGCTGCAAAAAGTCAACATAAAACTAATAAAATCAAATCAATTTTTTTTTATCAACATGTTGATGACTAGTTGGTTCTTTATTTATGTAGTAGCTATAGGAGATTATGAACATGTTCTTCAAAGAACTTTAAGACAGAAATTGAAAAAAGTTTTAACATTTTTTTTTTTTTTTTGGTGAAATGTATGTAACAAGGCCTCTTTCTTACTACCAAAAGAATCCAGATGCACTTTTATTACCTCCTGAAGGTCCAAATTCAGGTTACTTAGTGATTCAAGATGAGGAATCTGAAACATATTGCTGTTTTGGACATTGCAAAAATCATGATATGATGGACTTACCTTTTCCTCAGAACAAGAAACTAACCGTTCGATACGAAACTAGTAATGGTGAGAACAAGATTATTCTTAGGGAAGATGTAATGTTCATTCCAGTTCTTAATAAGCCATTGTCTTCAAATCAGTATTTTGCTATCAAACATCATGGAAAAAGCAAAGGGTATGTTCTTTTTATGACATATTTAGTGTATAATTATGTGATTTGATAATTGATTCAAGCTAGTAACAGGGGAAAATTACGTTGTATATATTAGGTTATAACCCCTTCGTGAAAATTCTGTTTCTGCTAGAGTGTCACTAGCTAGTGTGTTATAAATAGTTAAAGAGTTCTTTTGATTAGTACTTACACATCTGATATTTTGTAGACAAGCATTAACTTGTTCAAAGGAGGAAGATATGCAAAGTTTCTGTTTCTGTAGATGTGTACGAGACGTTAAAACGAAACCATTAGATCCAGAGGAGGCATATCAGCAATTTGAAATTTGTCTATATAATACAGGTTGCAATGGTAGAGGTAGTTTTTTTGCTAAGTCTCTTGCACCAGATGGTTTCCCACCGCGATTTCTTAGGCAAAGAGGTTGGCATCTTCGTGCCAAAACTCCTAAAAATTGTGAATTATATGATGATGCTCAAGGCCTAAATGCTAAGTTGAGGCAACAACTTCCGGACTTCAATTTTACAACGTCTTGTAAAAGTTCTGAAGTAGTTGTTGTGGGGAAATGGTATTGTCCTTTCGTGTTTATTAAAGACGGAATGGTTCTTAAAGAACAAATGGAGAGATCAATGTTCTACGAAATGACACTCGAGCAGAGATGGGAGCAGTTTTTCACTTGTCAAAATGACAAAATCAATGTAGGGAATTCAGTACTCGTGGATGTTGCACTTGACACAGAGGTTGTCCTTATTGCCGGAACTAATAAAGCAACATGGGATGATAAAAACATCGTTGAAGGAGTAATATGGTTTAGAAGCTATGATAAAGATGGAAATGAAGTAATGAGTTTGGGATTGAGACGAGAAGTAGTTCAAAGAATGAAGTGGGAACAAGAAAGAGGAGGATGGAAACAACAAGGGAGGATAAACCAAGTTGAAGAAAACAGAGAAAATAGTAGTGGATGGAGAAGATTTAGTTGCTATGTTTTGGTTGAGAAGTTTGTGTTGAGATCAATGGATATAAGCTTAGTGATGACTTATGATTTCAAGCACATTGACAAGGTTAAGAGCATATGGGAGTGACCATGTATGACACCACATTAGTGTTGATGTTTCTGTTTAATTTTTCACCTAGTATCTGATCCCCGCATCATGGCCCAACTAAATGCAAATTCATGTTGGAAGATTCACATTAGGGTGCAAAGTGCTCCCAAACAAAAGTGTTTACTTTTTGTCCACGTGTGTGACAATATTCTGGATAAAAGATTTAAATTATATATATTGAGAATATATCATATTCTGTCATTGTAATTTAACAATGGAAAATGCCATGACAAATTATACTGCATGCAGAATAAAGACTATCAATGTCATTTTTGTAGCTTTCAACTCATAAGAAGAACTAACAATATTAATAATCGGACAAATTAAGGGTATGTCAGTAATTAAGGAGGAAAATATTTTTAAAAATATGTTTTCAATTTTTTCATCAGCCAAATTTTTGAAAAATATTTTATTCCATACCGAACACACCCTAATTAATCAATAATCAATTAGAAATTAAACCCTAGCTATTTGGGGTGAAATATGTGTTCTCCTCAATTATAAATTTCTCCAATTATTTATTATACTCTGTGACCAAATATTATTATTGCATTGGCCTTGTTTGGCCTATAACCGTAAAGATATTCAAGGTTACTTGTATAACATCACAACTGGGGAAATAAAAGCCTTGCCATTCTCACTGGGATATAAAAAGAATGGGATCATCAACAATTGTATCGGGCTATAGAAAGATACAAATTGCTTCATGGTCTTATTTACTACAAGAAAAGGCCATGTTTAAAGATTCTAACTCTAGGAACTAACTCATGGAGAATAATTTGTGAAAAGAGTTAACAATAGATGTTACTCTGATCGTGCCTTCCTCAATGGGGTACGTTTTTGGACTAACCTTAAGCTAAGTATTATCGCCTATTTCAAGTTAACAGAATGGAACTCTTTCACCTCCACAAAAAGGTCAAGTGAGCGAAATTCAAACTGCATTGTGGGGAAGCTAATTGTGTGCACCCACCTCACCAACTGCAATTTGACTCTGGTCCGAATTTGATGGAGAAGAAAGTTGCCTTTCATGAAGCGGAAAACATTGACGAAAGACCAGAGAATCCAAAATTTATTTTTGCAACATCGACCCTATTAGCACCTCAACATATTATATTTGGTGTTCCCCAATCATTTCTTGTCAAAACTTATTAGCAGGTTTGCTGAAAACATCATCCCATTAACATTTATTGACATTAAGTAACATTTATTGACGTGTAGTTTTAAGAGTCTTCGAGAATTTGACATTGATAGGTATATATGTCGCCAATTTATCAGATTATAGTTTCCATCTACTTTGATAGCTATTAGATTAGATATCTACACTTGTCATTTTACCAAGATACATGGATTATTTTAAAACAAGAAGAGTTGTCTAAAATAGAAGCAGGTGCTCCTTTTTATGCTAAGTCTCTTGCACCGGATGGTTTTCCACCACTATTCGCGCCAAAACTTCCAAAAATTATGAATTATATTACGATGCTCAAGACGTAAATGCTAAGTTTAGGCAACAACTTCCAGATTTCAATTTCAGATCATCTAGTAAAAGTTCTGAAGTAGTTGTTGTGGAGAAATAATATTGTCCTTTCGTGTTTATTATAGATGGAACGGTATTTAAAAGCTATGATAAAGATGGAAAAGAAGTAGCAAGTTTAGAATTGAGACAATAAATAGTACAAATAATGAAGTGGGAGCAAGAAAGACGTGGATGTGATCATGTGAACATCAAGGGAGGATTAACCAAGTTGAAGAAAACAGAGAAAATAGTAGAGGATGGGGAAGATTTAGTTGCTATGTTTTGGTTCACAAGTTTTATGTTGAGAAGAATGCATAAAAGGTTGAATGGTCAATATTTTAGAATTTTGAATTAAATAACTCAAATATTCATATTAATAAAAGATTGAATGGTTAATATTTTAGAACTTTCAATTAAATAACTCAAAAATTTATATTAATAAATAAAGTTTTTACATACCATCCAAAGCGAAATATTGTGAACACATGACTAACGTGTTACTAACTAGAACTAATTCTCAATTTTATATTAATATGCAAGCTAACTAAATGTTTTATGTCATTTAAGAATATTATGTTAAAAGCAACAAATATGTAAAAATAAAATACTACAACTTTAAATTATTTTTTTGTGTGTGTATATTTTATATAATTAAGGCCTCTTGTTAAAATTTTATTTTATATCACTAATTTATTGACACATCTTGTTTATGTCTTGCAAAGTTGAGGGCTAGATTTTCCACTTTCCTTTTAGAACATGTCGATCTAATCGATTTTTATGATCCACTCAATTCTGCAATTTTTGAAACTAGGAAGAATCAATTTCAAAATCTCGATGTGGGAGTACACATGTTATTACATAATTTCAGAAAAAAGAAAGAGCCTAGTCCCTCAACAAATTGCATATAAAAAATATTCCCTAATTTCACAAAGTATATAAAATTCAAGAAGTCAAACACTACAAAGAGAGAGCATCAGAACTCTTACAAAGATAAAGAATGATTTTATCTAAACTTCTCTAGCTCATCTAGTCAGGTATAGGGTATAGTTTGATCATATGATTCCCTAAGCTTCAAATTATTCTTTTCTTTTAAAATATTTATTATTCGTTTATAGATCTAAAGTTTATGCCATAGAAGCTACCATCGGTTGTTGGCCTTTTATCTGCATCTTTTCTCGTAAATTGACATATTTTATAAGAGAGTGAATGAATTGTAGAACACGTGCACAAAATACACTTGAATTATTCTCAATAATTACTCCTTTGATGTTTTACTTCCACTTGGATTGGGGCACTATGGAGGCTAGAAAATCCTTTTGAGAAAAAGTGAATACATCACATTATTCTTCAAAAGGGCAAACCTTATTTGGAAGGAATTGATATCTATGACAAGGTCACACACTTTCGAAACTCATTGCTCAAAAAAAGAAATTTTAAGTTTGAAACATTAAGTGTATGATCTCCTTTAAATAAAATTTATATTTGCTAGTGGTTGATCGACCTATTATTATAAGTTACTTGTATTTACTTGTCTAAAGTACTTTCTTCATTATATTATATGTTTCTTTATTAATATAACTTACCCATATTTACGTGGCTTAGTACTTTCTTCATTCTATTATAATTTTCTTTTTTTACTTCCCCTATTTTAAATTGTCCCCAGACCACAACATTTCTTTCACGAGTTTAAATCCTATAATATTTATACTATGGTATACTTAATCATTATTAGATCACTTAAAACGATGCTACCAATAATAATTCATAAAAGTAGAATTATTAATCTGTCAATTTCATGTTACATGCTAAAGTATATCGATCAATATATATATATATAAAATCTAATGATATACTACATATATCTTTTTGGTGTAAATTATCAAACTAGATCCACATTGTTTTCTTGATTCTAATAAAATTTGGATAGTTTTTTTTATTTGTGTTTGTCATACTTAAACAAGAGACCTAATTCATCATATTGTGTTTCGCTGATCATTACAAAAATACACATTGGGACCTGACTAGCCCATTCAGACTAATTGCATCATTTGATAGGCCATAATACAAAGGTATGCATGGACATGCAATTTATCACCACTTGAGTATATATTCTCCTTCCCTATGCATCAAACTCTCCAAATGCATTACATGACACATCACTCATGATAGTCTTAAGTGAGTAAAGTTTGACATGTATATAGTCCTCTGTTGTCATGACCCAAAGTACACACTAGGCGTAACATAGCGTATAGGATCCCGAGAGACCCTACACAAGCTTCTTAGCATATATCATACAAGATAATATAAGTAAAAAGTTCTAAGTTATAGTTTTATTGCATAAAAGAGTTTGACAAAGCAGAAGTCTAATCATAAGTCTCAATAAGCCATTTAAACATTTAAAAGAAGTGGTTGAGATGTAACCCATGCACCACGTACATCATCCGAGAACTAAAGTGTCACGCCCCGAGCCTACACTCTGGGCGGGATTGGCACTCGAGAATCATTGATGGCCCCACACGAATCCTTGGCCTGACTTACTACTCAGCGGAAGACTTTACTCAACAAATTAAGACAACTCAAGAGACATTCATCAATCAAACTTAGAATGTAAAAGGAAAACATTCAACTGGCCATGAAGGCAACTCAAGTCTTATAATCAAAACAACTGAAATGAAGAAAGACTAATGAACTACTAACGTTTAACTGTGTATGAAGCCTCTAATAACTATGAGGGATGTCGGGACAAGACCCCCAATCATTCTAACAAACTGAAATAACAAAGAAATAAAAGGGATCCTCTGAAAAGCAAAGAGGCTCACCAAATGACTCTAAGTGCTCAACTGGATAAAGGAGGCGCTGGATGCTGATCCTGATTACCTGTATCTGCATCATAAAACGATGCAGGCCAAATGACATCAGTACATTGAATGTACGAGCATACGAGGGGAACACTAAACATGACATAAGCTTGAAATGAATTCTGAAGGAAACACTTACCTCAGCTTTACTCAACTCAATGCATAAGTTAACAACTATAAAGATGCAGCTTATATAAAGCATTTAAAACAATAGATTACATCTCAAAGTGTTGGAAAATACCATAATATCTCAAGTGTATATAAGATTACAAAAATACTATGTTTGGGAGATTCTCTAACCGACAACCATCACTATGAGCTATGTGATGATACATCGTCTCGCCCACGCTGCCAGAACTGTCCTATAACTTGTTGGGATATAAAACGTCTCAACTAAGTGGATCCACTAGTCTATGCTAATTAGTATTAAGGAATCATCTAAAAAGTATGACCCTTTTAACCCACGTTGGTTACATGGTTTATGGAGACATTGAGTTATTATGAACTCGTCCCCACATCGGTGCTCAATACTACTCCCAAAATACTTAGCTCATATGTTTAAAAGTAAAAACTCTTTCCGTGGTTTGAGATAATTACTAAAAAAATAGCTCAAAGGCTTCTCTTGGAAATCTGTGTTTCCTTTCTTGTTTAAATGTGAAAATATTTACTCTTTGGGAATACTTAGTTCCCATATATTCATTTGAAGAAATGAACTTCATTTGAAGAAATTAACTTCATTTGAAGAAATGAACTTCATTTGATACTCTTACTCAACTCAAACTCAAGTCTTAAAACAAGTTTAAAAACATTTGCAAAAGACTTTCTTGAAAGAACTCTCTAGACTTGGCTCTTACCTTTCCTTGAATTTGAATTTATGGATTCAAGGTTGTGATTCATGTTTACAAATGATTTCTAGATGTTTAGAAGGCATTTAGAATAGTTATAATTTGATAGGAAGTGTTAGTACAGTTTAAAAGGACTCAAGCGGGCTAAACGACGAAAACGAGTTTGGCGGACGACCCTGGCGCACTGCTAGCGCGCCTCCCCAACCCCAAAGTTCAGAGAGCCATTTCTGGCATACTGCTGGCGCGCAGCCCCAGCCTTCCTGGTGCTACGGGGGCACGTCGTACCAGCATCCCCCCAAGCAAATCTGACGAATTTTTCCTCTCATTTTCTGATCTTAATTCAACTAAACTCGATCCCTTTTCTCAAATTCTCTTTAGATTCAGATACCCAAACATATACACAACAATCTAACTCAAACAACTCAAGGAATCAGCACTATAATCTCAAGAAACTCATCAATCTCAACCCAAATTCAAGAACGAAAGCAATTCAAGAACACATATCAAGAGCATTCAAACTTCCAATCTTTTTTAGGACGAATTCACATTGAATAAACATGTTTAGCACGTGGGTGAACGAACCCAACTTTATGAAAGTCTCACATACCTCGTAGGATCGAATCCTTGACTAAATCCACAATCAATTCCTCAAGAAATCGACGAAATCTTGACTTTTCTCTTCTTTTTTTCCTCTTGCGTTCTTCTCTCTAAAACCCTAGCATGATTTTGCAATTGTGTAAACTGAACCAATTCAGTTTAGACCCCAACTTAATTACCAAAAATGAAATAATTTAATTGGGTATGAAAAGTCCAAAATACACCTTAAGAATCTGGTTTTGACTTTCCTTATCTAGATAGCCTGACTTCCAATGGACATATCCCTCATACGAACTCAAAAATGAGCAATATCGGCGGCGTTGGAAAGATAATTCAAAGATCTTTCCTACGGTATCTTGTAGCCCACCTAACTCATCCCGTGTTAGGAGTTATAGTCATTTGAATTTGACCCAAAACTCATACTTAACATAACTTTGCCAAATTTCCAGATTTTTATACTTTCCAAAAATGGTTATTTCTAATTCTAGTTCTTTTAATTAGCGAGGTGTTACAATATCTCCCCATTGGGAACATTCATTCTCGAATGAGATCACTCTAAGTAGACTAATGGTGTAACATATAACATTCAGCTCAAACACCCAACAAACAAATCTAACACATTTAGTGTATCAATTAAAGAGTACTAAGAAGAGAACTAGTACCTTGGTATGGAATGTCTCTGGCTTCAAAGAGATGTGGGTATCTCTTCTTCATGTTCTCCTCAGCCTCCCAAGTAGCTTCCTCAAAAAATTGATTCCTCCACAGAACTTTGACTGATGCTACTTCCTTGGTCCTCAACTTGCGAACTTGGCGATCTAAAATCTGAACATGAATCTCCTCATAAGACAAACTATCCTTAATACCAATATCTTCGGTTGGGATAATCAGTAAAGGATCGCCCAAACACTTCTTCAACATAGAAATATGGAATACCGAATGGACCGCTACTAACTCTTGTGGTAGCTCCAACTCAAATGGATATTCTGTAAGGACCAATATATCGGGTACTCAACTTCCCCTTTATACCAAACCTCATAACACCCTTCATGGTTGAAACCTTCAAGTATACCCAATCATCTACTTCAAACTCTAAGTCCCTTCTCCGAACATCAATGTAGGATTTTTGACGACTCTGTACTATTTTCAACCTTTCTTGAATAACATTCACCTTCTCCATAGCTTGATGAACTAAGTCTGTTCCTATCAACCCAACTTCACCAACCTCAAACCATCCGATTGGAGATCTGCATCTTTTCCCATAAAGAGCTTCATAAGGAGTCATCTGAATGCTAGAGTGGTAACTATTGTTATAAGCAAACACAATGAGAGGTAGATGATCATCCCAATTACCTTTGAAATCAATCACACAGGCCCTCAACATATCTTCTAAAGTCTGAATAGTGTGCTCTGCTTGATCATCTGTCTGAGGATAAAAAGAAGTACTCAAGTTCACCTTTGAACCCAATCCTTTCTGAAAAGATTTCTAGAACTGTGCAGTAAATTGTGCACCTATATCTGAGATAATCGAAACTGGACTCCATGAAGTCTTACTACCTCTTGAATGTATAACTTGACATAATCCTCTCCTGAATGGGTAGTCTTTATCGGCAAATAAGTGGGTTGATTTAGTCATTCTATCAACAATCACCCAAATGGAATCATATTGCCTGCGAGACCGCGACAAGCCAATAATGAAATTCATATTAATCATCTCTGTTACCACCCGAGTGTACACCCTGGACGTGGCCGACACTCAAGAACCATTGCTGGTCCCCAAGCGAACCCTCATCTTGGCTGACTACAAGTGGAAAACTAACTTAAGCATGCAAAAGCTTAAAAATTGAATAAAATTCATGAAACTTAAATAGAAAGCTTTAACTCAAAAGAAAACTCTGAATAAAATAAATTATTCAGCTCGCCATAAAATAGTAACTTAAGTCTTTAAGACATTTAATAAAATAAATAATATAGACTTCTCAACTGTACTGACTATATATGATGCCTCTAACTGATAAAGATGGAAGTCGGGACAAGACCCACGACATCCTGACTAAACTGAAAAGTAAATAAAATCCTCCGAAAATAAGGAGGCTCACCATAGCTAACTCAAACTCCCGGATGTATCAATGATGCTCCTGTTGATGATCCTGAATACCTGCGTTTGCATCATGAAAAGATGCAGGCCAAATGACTCAGTACGTGGAATGTACGAGCATGTAAGAGGAATTCTAAAACATAAACATAAGCTTGAAACTTGATAAAAGGAAACATACTTACCTCTTCTAAACTTACTCAACTCGACTCAACTCAGGAATAAGATACTCAACTCAAAGATAAAATATTCAACTCAATAATAAGACACTTGACTCTTGGTAGTCAAACTGTGGATACTCAACTCAACATAACTGAACTCATTTCAATATAAAGCCATTTTAAAACAAGTGCATTATAAAGAAGAGTTGTTTAAAACCTGAAGTCAACTCTGGGTGTATGCAAAGATACACTAAAACTCTGAAATGTATGTAAAAATACAAATAACTGTGTATATAAGAATACAAATAACTTCTGTGGGAGTTTCTCTAACTGAAAACCATCACTTAAGAGCTATAGTGATGATATAACGTGTTACCTCACGTTGCCAAGGCATCCTATACCTTGCCAAGGGTATAGGACCTGAACTACTAAGTGGATCCACTAGTCTATGCTAAAAAACACTAAGGATTCATCTAAAAAGTATGACCCTTTTTCTACCCATGATGACTACATGGTTTATGGGGATTGTGGGTTCTCTGAACGCTCCCCTATATCGATGCTCAATACTACTCCCAAAATATGATACTAGCTCTTTATGTTTAAAAGCGTACTTCTTCTGTGATTTGAGATTAGTGCTCAAAAACTTAGCTCAAAGGCTATCTTGGAAATCAAAGTTCCCTCTCTTGCTTAATTGTGAAAGAGTTTACTCTTTTCTGTAAACTAGCTCAAAGGCTCTTTGGAAATCAAGGTTTCCTTTTCTTGTTTAAATGTGAAAATATTTTAAACTCTTTGGGAATACATAGTCCCCATATAATCTTTTGAAGAAACTGAACTTACTTTTTACTCTTACTCAACTCAATTCTCAAGTCTTAAAACAAGTTTAAAGTATTTGTAAAAGACTTCTTAAAATATGGTTCATGTCGAATTATGGGCGTGAACGACTCAATACAAGGTTTTGAATAACCATAGATAGAACTCAATACTTGGAACTCAAGAGCCTCAATGATACTACTCATTTCAAGAATGGTCAACTCCGAGGGTTCATGAGGAATTATGAGCATGAACTACTCAACCCAAGGAATCAAACATACTTCTCATCTCAAGAATGTTCGACTTATAAGGTTCATGAGGAATTATGGGCATGAATAATTCAACTCAAGGACTTCATGGGTAACATGTAATAGTGCCATGATTAGAAATATAATCTCAAAGTGAATTAGGAACTCAATACTCAAGACTTAAAACTTGAAGATACTACTACTCTCAATGATGCTCAATTTATGGAGTTCATACGGAATTAGGGGCATGACCGACTCGACTCAAACGTCTACATAACTACATGGATCTCATGTATACGACTCTTCTCATTCTCTTACTCACTTCCTCAAAACATAGCTCAAATCAATAGTTGATCTCAAAGGATTCACAATCGAACTCAAAGGCTTTCTTGAACTCTACTCTTAAATCTCTCTTAAATGTCAATTATGAATTCAAGAGTCATGGTTCATGATATGAAGGATCTCGGTGATAGTGTAGACTCATGAATACATTCTCCTCACTCTCATGCTCACTTACTTGAGTCTTGAAACAAGTTACTAGAAATTGTAGAAGACTACTCAATAGGACTCAAAGGGACTGTCTCAAAATGATCGGAAAAACTCTCAAGACTTAACTCTTAACTTTTCCTTGAATTTGAATGATTAATTCAAGGTTAGGATTCATGTTTGAATGATTTCAAAGTGTTTAGAAGTAGTTTAGAGTGATTAGAATCAAAGGGAGTGAAGGTACACTTAAAAGGGACTCAAACGGGACAACCGACTGAAAATGAGTGGGGGCAGGCGACCCTGGCGCGTTCTGGGCGCGGGGCGCCAGCCCCTAACTTCAGAGACTGCATATGGGTGCACTACAGGGGAACCACCCCAGCCCCTTGGGCGTATTTGGGGTGCGCTTCCCCGGCCTTTCCCCAGGTCAAGTTTGACGAATTTTACCTCTCGTTTTCTGATCCTAAATCGCTTCTAATCAATTTCTTTTCTCAAGTTTTCGTTAGATTCAATCACCCAACCTAAGTACACAATAATACACTCAAAACAACACTCAAACACTTTAATCTCAAGATATCATCAAAACCCCAACAAAACAAGATCTAGAATGAACTTTAAGAACACCTATCAAGAACTTAAATCCTTCAACTTTTTGAGAATGAAACTTCGCTGAAAATAATATGTTTGGCGTGTGGGTGAACTAACCTAACACTATGTAAGCTTACATACCTCTTAGGGATCAAACCCATGGAGACAATCCGCAACAACTCTCAAGAATTTCGACAAACGCTTCGATCCTTTCTCTTTTCTCCTCTTCTCTCTTCTTCTTTTCTCTTCTTGAACTCTCAACTAAAATTATAAAACTGAACCTAATCAGATTATACCCCTAAAATATTACAAAAAAACGAATTAAATCTGATTGGGTAAGGAAAAGACCAAAATACCCCTCTAAAATCCAGTTTTGACTTTCCTTATCTAGACAACCCAACTTCGAATGGACATATCTCCCTTATACGAACTCGAAACTGAGCAAACTCGGTGGTGTTGGAAATATAATTCAAAGATATTCCCTACGGTACCTGGTATAACACCTAACTCAACCTGATCTAGGAGTTATGGTCGTTTGAAGTCGACCTAAAATTCATACTTAGCTTGACTTGCAAAATTTCAGATTTTGCTATTTCCAATTTAGTTTTTTTTGGAACTCAAGGTGCTATATCTAGTGACCTTAACACTTAAGAAAATTTAATTCCTTGGTAAAATATCACTCACTACGAAGAATGGTTCGAGCCTTAATTCAAAAAAATTTCTGGGGTGTTACAATCTCCCACTTCCATTCCAGGAGTTCTATATTCTGAGCCATACCACCGGGCCTTTGGTGCTCTACTTTAACTTGTTGACAATTCGGGCATTTAGCGACAAACTCAGCAATACCTTTCTTCATACTATTCCACCAATAAACATCTCTCAAATCATGATACATCTTTGTGGAACCCGGAGGAATGGAATATGTGGAGCTATGACCTTTCTCCATGATCCTCTCTTGAAGTTCATCCACCCTTGGTACACACAACCTACCTTGGTACCTCAATACATTATCTCCCCCTTGTTCAAAATCCATTACTTTTTGCTTATGAATATTTGCCTTCAATTCAAGCAAAATACGATCTTCATCTTGCTTTTCTTTCACTTCTAACACTAATGATGATTCAGTCCCATTCATCACCACCATTCCTCCTTATGTGGAATCCATTAGTCGAACTCCTAACCGTGCAAATTTGTGCACATATTTCGCTAACTCTCTCTTTTCTTCCTCAACATGGGCGGTACTACCCATAGACAACCTATTCAAAGCATCATCAACAATATTAGCCTTACCTAGGTGATATAGAATACTGAAGTCATAATCCTTGAGTAACTCCAACCACCTCCTCTGTCTGAGATTAAGCTCTTTATGAATAAACACATACTGAAGAATCTTGTGATCGGTCAAATCCATATGAACACCATAAAGATAATGACGCCATATTTTCAACGCAAATACTACAACAACCAACTCTAAATAATGGGTTGGGTAATTCTTCTCGTGAACTTTCAGCTGTTTGGAGGCATAAGCTATAACTTTACCATTTTGCATTAACACACAACCCAAACCAACTCTAGACGCACCACAATATACCAAAAAACCTTGCGTACCTTCTGGTAAGGTCAATACTGGGGCAGTAGTCAACCTAGTTTTCAATTCGTGAAAGCTTTTCTCACAAGCTTCAGACCATTAAAACTTAACTGTTTTCTAAGTCAATTTAGTCAAAGAGGACGAAATGGATGAGAATCCCTCGACGAACCTTCTATAATATCAAGCCAACCCCAAGAAACTCCTAATATCAGTTGGAGATGTGGGTCTAGGCCAATTCTGCATTGCCTCTACTTTCTGGGTATCAACTCTGATTCCATCATCGGAAACAATGTGGCCCAATAATGCCACCGACTCAAGCCAAAACTCACATTTAGAGAACTTAGCATACAACTCTATATCCTTTAGAGTTTGGAGAACTATTCTGAGATGGCTAGTATGATCTTTCTCACTTCTCGAATAAAATAGAATGTCATCAATGAATACGATAACAAACATATCTAAATAAGGCTTGAATACTCTATTCATAAGGTCCATGAATTCTGCAGGCGTATTAGTCTGTCACGACCCAGACCGTCGTGATTGGCACCCAAACTAACTCTCCGGTGGGAGAACCACTACTACAACACAAACCAAGCGACTAACCAAAAACTAAGCATTTAAGCATTTTAGCTTGCCCTTCTTGCCAAATACCATCACCCCTTTTATGGGTGATACCTCAAGAAGAACCTTCTCATCGGTTTGAAACTCCATGTCTATTACCTTATGATCCGCATACTTCTTTTGTCTACTCTGGGCTGGTAAAAGCTTAGCTTGAATACTTATCACATTATCTTGAGCATCCTTCACTAAATCAACCCCCAATGGCTTCACATCTCCAGCCTCAAACCATCCTATAGGTGATCTACATCCCTTCCTATAGAGTGCCTCAAATGGTGCCATAGCTATGTTGGAGTGATAACTATTATTATAGGAGAACTCACACAAAGGTATGAATTTATCCCGATGCCCTCTAAAGTCAAGCACACATGCACTCAACATGTCTTCTAACACTTGAATAGTCCTCTCAACTGCCCGTCTATCTATGGATGGAAGGATGTACTAAAGATGAGTTGTGTGCCCAATTCATCATGTAATTTCCTCCAAAACTTGGATGTGAATTGGGTACCAGGGTCTGAGATGATAGAGAGGGGCACCCCATCCAACCTCACTATCTCTTTCACATACACCTTAGCCAATTGTTCAGCATTATAATCTATTTTTACCAAGATAAAATGGGCTGACTTGGTCCATCTATCAACCACTACTCAAATAGAATCAAACTTCCCCTAAGTCTTGGGAAGATCAACCACAGAATCCATGGCTATCATTTCCCACTTCCATTCCGAAATTGACATTCCTTGAAGCAAACCTGCAGGTCTTTGATGTTCATACTTCACTTGTTGACAATTTGGACATTTCGCCACAAACTCCGCTATATCCTTCTTCATGCCTAGCCATCAATAAATTCACTTCAAATCTCGATGCATCTTGGTCACACCCGGATGAATAGAATATCGCAAACCATGAGACTCTCAATTAAGTCATCTACTCTAGGAACACATATTCTTCCTTTAAAATTGAGCACACCATCCGCATCAAGAGTGGTCTCTTGTGCCTTACCATTTGCAGTCTTCTTCCTAAGCTCCTCCAAATTCTCATCCTCAAATTATTTGGCCTTGATCTCCTCAATTAATGTGGCCCTTACTTCAATACTAGCTAACACCCCACCTCTTTCTAAGATGCCCAACTGCATGAACTTGGACCCTAAGGTCTCAATTTCCTTAGCCAAAGGTCGCTTGGTTACACTTAGGCAAGCTAAACTACCCATACTCACCGCCTTCCGACTCAAAGCGTCTGCCAATACATTAGCCTTACCCGGATGGTATTGAATGGTGACATTATATTCTTTAAGTAACTCCATCCACCTTCGCTGTCTCAAATTCAGATCTTTTTGAGTGAACACATGCTGCAAACTACGATGATCAGTAAATACCTCACATTTAACACCATAGAAGTAGTGTTGCTAGATCTTAATAGAAAATACTACCGCTGCCAACTCCAAATCATGCGTTGGATAATTTCTCTCATACACCTTCAATTGGTGCGACGCATAGGCGATAACATTCTTATCCTGCATTAACACCGCACCTAACCCAGAATGAGAAGCATCACAATAAACTATAAATCCTTACCTTCCACCGGTAACGCTAGAATAGGTGCGGTGGTCAAGAGAGTCTTGAGCTTTTGGAAGATCTCCTCATATTTTCCAATCCATTCAAATGGTATCTCCTTTTTGGTCAAATTATTCAAGTCAGTGGCAATAGAAGCAAAGTTCTTCACAAATCGATGATAATAGCTAGCGAGCCCCACAAAACTCCTAACTTTCGTCACGGAGCAAGGCCGAACCCAATTCTTAACCGCCTCAATCTTTTGAGGATCCACCATTACCCCTTCTTTCGAAACTACATGCCCCAAAAATGCAACAGAAGTCAACCAAAATTCACACTTATAAAATTTAGCATACAACCTTTGTTTTCCAAGAACACCCTGAACAACACGAAGATGGTCGGCATGCGCTCTCGCTTTTTGAGTAGACCAAAATATCATCAATAAAGACTATAACAAATGAATCAAGAAATGGCTTAAACACCCCGTTCATCAAATTCATGAACGCTGTAGGCGCATTAGTCAAACCAAAGGACATAACTAGGAATTCATAGTGCCCATAATGAGTCCTAAACGTCGTCTTGGGCACATCCTCAGGCGTAATTTTCAACTGATGGTAGCCAAACCTTAGATCAATCTTACAGAAACTGATGCCTCTTGAAATTGGTCAAAAAGATCATCTATCCTAGGCAAAGGATACTTGTTTCGAATAGTGACCCTATTCAATTGCTGGTAATCTATACGCATTCTCATGCTACCATTTTTTTCTTAACAAACAAAACTGGGGCACCCCATGGGGAAACACTAGGTCAAATAAATCACTTGTCAAGAAGCTCTTGGATTTGAGCTTTAAGCTCTCTTAATTCTATCAGAGCCATACGATATGGAGGAATAAGAACGGGACGTGTTCCAGGCTCTAAATCAATGCAGAAATCTATATCTCTATCTGGAGGCATACCAGGTAAGCCACTAGGAAACACTTCTCTAAATTCTGACACCACAGGAATAGACCCAATGGATGAAGCCTTAATCTCAACATCCCTAATATGAGCCAAATAAGCCAAACAACCCTTCCCTATCAATTTCTTAGCCCGAATGGAGAATATGATCTTAGTTCTCTTAGGCTTGTACACCTCTTCCCACTCTAGTTTTTCCCTTCTAAGAATTTCTAGAGTTACGGACTTAGTATTACAATTAAACACAACATAATAGGGGGACAATCAAGTCATGCCTAAGATTATGCCAAAGTCAGTAATATCCAAAATTACCGAATCAGATCAAGTATGAAAACCCATAAACAAAATAGGACAAGCACGATAGACATGAGTAACTATGACTGACTCTCCAACTGGGGTAGAAACATGGATAGGGGCATCAAGTATATCACAAATCATATCAAATTCTGAGGCAAGTCTCACATATACATAAGAATAAGTAGAAGACGGATCAAATAACACATTAGCCATCCGGTCACAGACAAGAATAGTACATGTGATCACCGCGTCAAATGCCTCTGCCTTATTCTTGCCTTGAAAGGCATAACACTAAGCCTTATCATCTTAACGAACCACTTCCCTGCCTGGTTGCACATTACCTCTGCCTGCATTACCATTTCCTCTACTTCCATGGCCTCGCTGATTACCTCCTCGCCCATCTTGTGGACGTCCTCTACCAATATTACCATTCCCTGCGTGTACCACTACTCTAGACTGCTGCTGCGCGAAATCTAACACACGTGGGTAGGGACAATCTCTCATCATATGCCCAGGTTCACCACAGTTGTAACAGGTACGATCAAAAGATGGTCTGCCGCCCGTCAAAGGCGCGACTCCCTGGCTATCCTAAAAATTATGAGATGAAGTTTTCGAGTAACTACCTGCCGAGGCGGGCATAGCGGACTGAATTGGCTTGGCTGCAAGCGTTGGCCTTCCATACCCCTTGGAATAAGAACCTTGAAAGTTACCTGAGTTCTTGGCCCTTTTTTTCCATGTCTTAGCTTGCCGTCTCGCCTCTCCCCTTCCACTTTCTTAACATAATCTGTCACCACATTAAAGCTCCTCCCTGCAGAAGTCATATGAACCGATAATACTTGCAACTCAGAATTTAGTCCCTTAATAAATAACCGGATCCTCTCCTCCTCAGTAGTCACCAATTGAGTAGCATATCTAGACAAAGCATGGAAATTGGCCTCATAGGTAGCCACAATCATACCATCTTGCTCCAAAGGCATGAACTCATCCTTCTTGCAATCCCTCAATGTCCTAGGCACATACTTCTCTAGAAATAGAGCATGAAATTGGGTCTAAGTAAGTGGAGGTAAAGTAGAAGATCTGCATTCCATATAATCTCTCCACCACTGCTTAGCCTCACCTTGAAGTTGAAAGGACACAAACTCAAACCCATGCTGATGGATAATTCCCAACTTATGAAGCCTCTCATAGAAATCTAAGATAAACTCATAAGCATCCTCATTCTCAGAACCAAGAAACACAAGAGGCTTTACCTTCAAAAACTTAGTCAACATTTCATGCTCATTACCAGTCATAACAGAACCCAACAAAGGACGAAAGAAAGCATCGTTACCTCCCGTTCCACCCACCTTGGGCGCAGTGCTAGCGACATGAGGATTAGTAAGAGCTTGAGTTGCTTGAACAGAAGGAAGCACTCCAGGACCAACCAACCTGACATGATCTGCCGAGCTAAAACTGGGTCTATGGGGGAAAATTGGTAGTCTCAACCTGTACCTCTTCATCTAGTCCCACATCCTTAACATTTTCAACATTAACATTCTCCTCTTCAATCTCTTCATGATGTGCATGAGGGTTCTCATTCACAGGAGAATTCTCAACAGGAGCTCCTTTTCCAGCAGGCGCTACTCTTCCACTGCCTCCCTCTAGCTCTTCATCTACCCCTGCCTAGACCGCGACCTCTCACTTAAGATTCCTCTGTTGGAGCATTGACGGGAGCTACGGGCCTAATATCGTTGAATCTAGTATTAACCATATGCGAATAGATAAGTGAAGGAGGTTAGATACCAATTCGAATCGCCAGATACCAATTGGAATCAAGTCATAGCACAAAAGGATACAGGAGAAAACAGAGATATTTCCTACAGTCCTATAGCCTCTCGAAGAAAAGTAAAGGCGTCCCCGTACCATTTC
Source organism: Solanum stenotomum (assembly GCF_019186545.1). Lineage (NCBI taxonomy): Eukaryota > Viridiplantae > Streptophyta > Magnoliopsida > Solanales > Solanaceae > Solanum > Solanum stenotomum. Next base: position 10,439,716 of record NC_064287.1, read on the forward strand.
GCGAGACTCTACTAGACTCATTTTGGTACATCGAGATCAATGAACCTAGGCTATTTTACTAACTTTGTCACAACAAAGACCGTCGTGAATGGCACCCATACTAACTCTCCGGTGGGAGAACCACTACTACAATCCAAACCAAGGAACTAACCAAAAACTAAGCATTTAAGCATACGAAACAAGTTAAATACTAAGGAAAGAAATAGGGAGTTCCCATAAACTCCAACAAAAGTCTAACAACGAACTAAACAATGCGGAAGAAATAACCTAGAACCTGAAAGTCAACGTACCAAAACATCTAACAATGAACCAAGTCTAAACAAGAAGGGACGCAACCACAATCTAATGAACTAATCAACTAACTAGAACATAGACCAAGTCAGGAAATGGTGGACATAGACGAAAGAGAACCCATGGCAGCTCAAAAGAATTGGCTCACCCTTGAATTCGAACAATCACTGATCTCCTAAGAGAGGTCTGTCAGTAGCTGCTTGAAGATGCCCTGTACTCAACAAAAGTAAGAGCAAGTGCAGAATCAGTACACAACGACAGTATACTAGTAAGATCAAATGGCTATCCCACTAAGTGTAACATACATAAGTCAATACAACAATATAATCACATGCACATATTGAACATATACAATATCATTAACATACACGAACAATGAACAACTTCACATTTTCTCAAGATACACAATTATGACAAGTCATTGGTCCTCTTATGGAACCCAAACCCAAACAGTTAGCATACCGAAACGTGGTACCCGATCTAATGATTATGCCGGAACGTGGCAACCGATCCCATAATTATATCGAAACGTGACAACCGATCCAAGTTAGTTATGCCGAAACGTGGCAACCGATCCATTCAACACACCACAATCACAATCACAAGTATATCCTCAAGATCATACAATTAATTCATGATTTCATTTTAACCATCATTCATCTATCTCATTTACAACAAGTGTGATCAATAATGCAACATTCATATACATATATGTATCATAATGAAGCAAGAACAAACATACATCACACAATCATAGAATCAGAACCATCACCTACCTCGAAGTAAGCTTGAAACCCTAAGAAACTTGACCCTTCCCTTTCCAGATTCGTTCTGCTTGTCCTTTGTCTACAAACAATCAATATAATACAGGAATCAATAAACAATCACTAATTACCTAAATTACTAACAATTGTATGAACCCTAGATCAAACCTATGATCCCAATTATCCAAATTAGGGTTGTTTCCACCATAGAATCTATAACAAAACTCTCCCCCATTAATATTCACCCATTCTATTACGTTCTACGGATCAAAAAATGGATTCGGGGAGTGAAAAGCTTACACTTAGCCTCACGAATGGTGGAAAATGAGTAGGATTCGCTTGGGGTTCGTTCTTTAGCTCTAAAATTCAAAAATTGCATAATAAGGTAGTTTAGGGATTTATTAACGACCTTAAGTCACGTCGATCCCGCCACAGCGGCCCTCAGCCTGCTGTAGCAGCCCTGACAAGGCGGGTTGCACGAAACATAGAGCTATTTAAAGAATTCCAAAATCCCTATTTCACAATACACCTCTAACCCACGACTCTCAGAAAATACCCTTCACGCTAAGATCGATTTCGGGAGTTCTACTCACCCGAATTCAATTCCGTAAAGCCATATGGGTTTCTTAACGAGTTATCTAACCACTCATGTAATTAAAATCATAAGAAAATTCACTCGATTGTTACCAGATTTCCCTGCACCTTAAAAGACTTTGATTTTGTCCAAATCTGGACTAGGTTGGGAAAATCCAAATACTACGAAAAAGTTTTGTAGCCCTAAATTTTCCCCCATAGGCTTTTCTATAATGACGGGAACAGGTCGTTACATAGTCAAACCAAATGACATAACTAGGAACTCATAATGACCATATCGAGTCCTAAATGCTGTCTTTGGAATATTACATTCCCTTACTCTCAACTAATGGTAGCCTGATCTGAGGTCTATCTTGGAAAAATAAGTGGCACCCTGAAGTTGATCGAAGAGATCATCAATTCTCGAAAGAGGATACTTATTCTTGATAGTAACCTTGTTCAACTGAAGGTAATCTATACACATCCTAAGGGAACAATCTTTCTTCCTCACAAATAAGACCGGAGCGCCCCAAGGTGAGTCGCTTGGTCGAATAAAACCCTTCTCAAGGAGATCTTTCAACTGCTCTTTTAACTATTTCAACTCTGCTGGAGCCATTCTATATGGAGGGATAGATATTGGACGAGTATTAGGAAGAAAATCTATATCGAAGTCTATTTCTCTCTCGGGAGGGACTCCAGGACGATCGTCTGGAAAGACCTCTAGAAACTCACTCATGACTGGAACTGACTGAATGAGAGGTGTCTCAACACAGGAATCATTAACTCGAACTAAGTGATAGACACACCCCTTGGAAACTAAATTTCTCACCTTAAGGTACTAAATAAAATAACCCTTAGGCATTGCTGAACTACTCCTCCACTCAAAGACTGGCTCATTAGGAAACTGGAACTTAACAACTCGAGTTCTACAATCAGCTAAGGCATAACAAGCATGAAGCCGGTCCATACCTAGAATAACATCAAAATCAACCATGTCTAACTCAACTAAATCATCCATGGTGCTCTGGTGATTGACCGAGATAGAACAATCAAGATAGACTCTCTCAGCTAGAATAGACTCACCAATAGGGGTAGAAACACTGAAGTGCTCACGGATTTTCTCAAGAAGAACATCAAAATTCATCGCAACATATGAAGTCACAAAAGATAGATTTTCTCCTTAATCTAGCAAAGCATAAACATCAAAAGTAAAGAATTTGATCATATCAGTGACAACATCTGGAGAATTCTCTTGCTCTTGGCAACTAGTGATAACATATAGACGGTTTGCTCCTCCTCTAGTCCCCGAAGTAGCTCCTTTAGGTGCAACTCTGTCTAGTGGAGCAACTGAAGAAAATTGGGCTCTACTACCCCTGTTTCCATTTCCCTGCCTGTTGTTAGGACACTCCCTCATAAAGTGACCCTCTTGAACACACTTGAAATAACCAGTGGAGACATCATGACAAGCACCTGGATAGTTCCTGCCACAGTTAGCACATGTAGGAGCCCAATTACCTCCTTGTGCCATACTACCCTGAGACTGAGCATGTCTAGCTCTTAAATTCTGCGAATTCTAACTATTGTACTCACCTTTGTTCCTTAATGCATGTGCACTAGTAGATGATGGAGCAAGTACCTTTTGCTTATGTTGGAAGGAAGACCGATTCACATTACTCTTTTGCTGCCCGTAGTAATTTCCTGTCTTAGCTTTCTTCTTTATAAATTCTTCTCTATCCCTCAACTTCCTGCACATATACCATAAGTCTCGCGACGTCCATGTCCTCTATCAGCATATCTGCCTTGCCCTCTTTGCTGGAAAGATGAGACAACCCAACAACAAACAGACTCATCCTGCTCCTCATATCAGCAACCATCTCCAGAGCATATCGAGAAAGTTGGGTGAACTTCAAACTGTACTCATGAACACTTAAAGAATCCTGCTTAAGAGTAAGAAATTCTCGTACCTTGGCTTCTCTCAGTTCACGGGGAAAGAAACGCCCTAATAAAGTCTTCTCAAACATAGCCCAACTCAAAATTAGTGCACACTCAGCTCTACCCTTCTTCCACTGGTCAAACCAAGTCATAGCAACACTCTTTAGTTAATATACAACTAGTTCCACTCGCTCACCACCGACAATGTGCATAACCTCAAACTGACACACCCCAAAACTGGATGTGATGGCACGTGCCCAAACCCCACCGGACACGTCAGCCTAACACCCAAAAACCCGACAATACGAAATTAATAAAACAAGAATAAGATAGAAAGATAAGCGGAAGTCTTTAAATAAACTCAATGAAACCCCAGAATTGGTTGTCACATGTACAAACCTCTAATACGGAATCTGAATAAAATATACAAGTCTCATAGTAAAGTTCTAGAATAGAACAAAACAATAAATATAGATAACTTGAGGGCACGTCTGGAATGAACCGCTACCTCTCAAGTAAGTCTGGAAGCTCTAATCTGAAGATGAGTAATAAGTCGGATCTGATAGAGCTGTCAACCTACACAACTGTGTAGAAGCAAGGGTGAGTACCAAAAGCAACAGGTACTCGCAAGTAACACTAAACTAAGCTAAACTAGCAGCTACAAACAACTCCTTTCAATCCCAACCGAACCACCGAAACTTCATTCTAACAGCGAACCAACAACCTATACTACACAATTCATAATCAACAGATATATCCAACAGTGTCTCAACATCAACCTCATATCCTCATATAAGAGCAAATAGATCATATATCACATGAAGAGGGGCAAATAGGTAAAATCCACACACCACAGACAAAGATGAAGTCAAATGCGATGCAAATGCAATAATGATGTCATGTAGTCGTGATGCATGTCTGTCCTACGATACACATCTGTTGACGTAATCAGTCCGCGCTGAATACTCAAATCAGAACCCATGGGGGCCACACATGGACCATGTATCACCGCCGGAACCAGATCCCATCGGCATCCAAATCGCTAGCCGGAGCTAGTCCATCTCATATATCTCTAGCCGGAGCTAGTCTCAACTGTGTCTCATATCCATCCATCCTCATATCAGTGTCTCAGAACTCATGCAACAGATAGTTCACACATGGGATGAATAATGAATATGCACATGTCATCAATCACAATCATATCACGATCACATCATAGTATTACACATCATCTGTCTCAATCACAACCATATCACGACCACATCATAGTATTACACATCATCTGTCTCAATCACAACCATATCACGACCACATCATAGTATTACACATCATCTGTCTCAATCACAACCATATCACGACCACATCATAGTATTACACATCATCTGTCTCAATCACAACCATATCACGACCACATCATAGTATTACACATCATCTGTCTCAATCACAACCATATCACGACCACATCATAGTATTACACATCATCTGTCTCAATCACAACCATATCACGACCACATCATAGTATTACACATCATCTGTCTCAATCACAACCATGTCACGACCACATCATAGTATTACACATCATCTGTCTCAATCACAACCATATCACGACCACATCATAGTATTACACATCATCTGTCTCAATCACAACCATATCACGACCACATCATAGTATTACACATCATCTGTCTCAACATCAATGTCTGTATCAATCATAGCCTACTCATGCTCTTCTATCCCCTCAATATCAGTTATCACATGACTTATTCAACAAATTCAAGTCACATATAACACATTTAGCTCGTTTTATTCCCCATTTTTCATTTACAACAATTTCAATCAACAAATAAAACCCATCCTCAATCCCCATTACTCCCCAACACAATTAGGAAAGTAGTCAAGTGTAGTCTAAGAGTTTAACAAAGTTTAGAAGTCACTTGCCTCAAAACACTTCAACTAGTAACTCAAATTTGAGTTTTACCCTTCCGAGCATTCTCCAAATTAGCACAATCTATTCATAAATGGAATCCCACAATCAATACGAATCTAACAACACCAATATCGTGAAATTTGGAGAAAAAGGGTAAAATGGTCAAAAAATATCGTTCCGGAAAATATTTTTGAAATGTGGAAATTTTTAGTGAAAAATGTTCCCCAAGAAATTTAGAATCCAATAGTGAAAACCGTTTCGAAGAAGGAGTTGAAATGAGTTCACAAACTCAAATTTTCTATTAATTTCAAATTAGGCAAAAACCCCCAAATTTTACACTTGAAATCTCAAATTTTGATGTTAAAATCCATAAATAATCGATGGAAATCAAAGATATAAGTTGGAAATAACTTACCCAATGAATTCCTTGCGAAAAACCACTTGAAATCGCCTATTTTCGAGCTCTCAAAGTCTAAAAATGGAGAAATGGGTATTTTCAAGTTGTGGGAAAATAGCTACTGATTTTTGATGTAAAAGAAGACAGCTGTTGCAGCTCAAACACAGCAATAACACCAAAGTTTAAGTCCCCGTTGGACCCTCGGGATTCATTCGGAATCTCGTGCACACAAACTAAATATGTACTCCCACTAAATTCGACGTTCCGGACTCAATGGAACCGTCTGAATTTGAATTCGAGGACTCCTTGACCCGAAATTCAATAAGATGCCAAGAAACTAGTTTAACGCCAAAAAAAATTTGAAACTCAAGCGGAGCGTCTAAAAATTCAACCAAGATTCATTCTAGACTTAGAATCGCCTCCCGAAACCAACGGTACTCTCGGAATTTCAATATGAGCCTCGGAACCTCATATGTTGACCAAAGTCAACTCTTTATCAAAATTTCACAACTTTAGCAACTTAGGACCTCAATTCTTCGTTTCAACTCCAAATTCTACTCCGTAACTTCACACAGACCCGTTTCGACATTCTAAAACTGCCGGAATCGACGAAAATCCGATTCGAGTCCCAAAACTCCAAATGACTCGAAAAACACTTTTTAACCAACTTTAACTCATAAAAAACTCAACTTCTCAAAAACTCAACTTTTTACCAACTTTTCCTCAAACCAACTTTACAACCACAAAACATTGGACTCGGGGCAACTACCGAAAGGGCAAAATAGTCATTTCCATGAAAAATTACCAAAATGACCTTTCGGGTCATTACATCATTCACCACTAAAAACCATATTCGTCCTCAAACATAAAGTAAAAGAAAGTACCTGAAGCCTCGAAAAGCTGGGGATATCGGACCCGCATATCATCCTCGGACTCCCAAGTCGCCTCCTTATCTCATCGATGCCTCCACTGAACCTTCACTGAAACGATGTCCTTGGTCCGGAGCTTGCGAATCTTTCTGTTCAAAATAGCTATAGGCTCCTCCTCAAATGTCAAAATCTGGACTCAACTCCACCGACTCAACCGAAATCATGTGAGACTCGTCCGGAACATACTTCTGGAGCATAGAAACATGGAAAACTGGATGCACGACTGTCAAACTAGGTGGCAAGGCTAACTTGTAAGCCACCTCTCCTATCCTCTCCAAAATCTCATATGGGCCAATGAACCTAGGGCTGAGCTTGCCCTTCTTCCCAAATCTCATCACACCCTTCATGGGCAATACCCGAAGCCAAATTCGATCACCCACCATGAACTCTAAGGGTCGAACCCTCCTGTCAGCATAGCTCTTCTGCCTACTCTGGGTAGTCAAGAGCCTACTCTGAATCACACGAACACGCTCCATATCCCCTCTAAGAATATCAGTACCAAGGGAGTCCACCTCCGCTGAATCAAACCATCCAATAGGTGATCTACACCGCCTACCATACAGTGCCTCAAAAGGTGCCATCCCAATGCTAGAATGATAACTGTTGTTGTAGGCGAACTCTGCCAATGGAAAGTGTTGATCCCATCTAGTACCAAAGTCGATCACGCAAGCCCGAAGCATGTCCTCCAACACCTGAATAGTCCTCTCAGACTGACCGTCAGTCTGAGGGTGAAAAGTTGTGCTCATGTCAAGTCTAGTGCCCAAATCATGCTGTAATGCTCTCCAGAAATGAGAAGTGAATACTGAACCCTGTCAGACACAATGGACACCGACACTCCGTGTAACCGCACAATCTGACTAATATAAATCTGAGCCAACTTCTCCGCTGTATACCTCACTCAGACCGGGATGAAATGAGCAGACTTGGTCAGTCTGTCGACGACCACCCATATAGAATCATAACCACCCACAGTGGTAGGAAATCCAACTACGAAGTCCATAGCAATCCTCTCCCACTTCCAAGTAGGAATGGGCATCCTCTGAGTCACACTACCAGGCTTCTGCTGCTCGCACTTAACCTGCTGACATGTCAAGCACCTAGCCACAAACTCTACAATATCCCTCTTCATCCCACATCACCAATAGTGCTGACTAAGATCATGATACATCTTCGCCGCTCCGGGATGAATAGAATACCTAGAATAATGAGCCTCCTCAAGAATTGATCTGATCAAATCACCAACCTTGGGCACAAATATCCGGCCCTCAATCCTCAATACACCCTCGGAGTCAATCTTAGCCTTATTGGCTTCACCACTCATCACCTTGTCCCGGATGAGACATAACTTCCCATCCTCATACTGATGCTCTCTAATCTGCTCCATCAAAGATGAACGGGCCTCAATGAAGGTAAACACACCTCCACTCTCCTCAGAAACCCAAAATCTCACCATGTTGTCAAATAACCTCTGAACATCCCGAACCAAAGGCCGTCTCTCAACACTGATCGCGGCAAGACTCCCCATACTAGGAGTCTTCCTACTCAAGGCATCGGCCACCACATTGGCCTTCCCGGGGTGATACAAAATGGACATGTCGTAGTCCTTGAGCAACTCAAGCCACCTATGCTATCTCAAGTTCAGATCCCGCTGAGTGAATATGTATTATAGGCTCCTATGATCAGTAAATACCTTGCAATGAACACCATATAGGTAGTATCTCCACAGCTTAAACACAAATACCACAGCCGCCAACTCCAAATCATGAGTGGGGTAATTCCTCTCGTGTGCCTTCAGCTGTCTAGAGGCATAGGCTACAACCTTACCCTTATGCATCAAAACACCTCCAAGTCCAACACCCGAAGCGTCACAATAAATAGAAATCCAACACCCTCCTCTGGCAAAGTCAAGACAGGTGCTGAAGTCAATAGGGATTTGAGCCTTTGGAAGCTCGCCTCACACTCGGGTGACCAATGAAAAGGAACCGTCTGCTGAGTCAATCTGGTCAACGACGCAACTATAGTAGAGAATCCCTGAAAAAAACGCTGATAGTAACCTGCCAAACCAANATGCTATCTCAAGTTCAGATCCCGCTGAGTGAATATGTATTATAGGCTCCTATGATCAGTAAATACCTTGCAATGAACACCATATAGGTAGTATCTCCACTGCTTAAACACAAATACCACAGCCGCCAACTCCAAATCATGAGTGGGGTAATTCCTCTCGTGTGCCTTCAGCTGTCTAGAGGCATAGGCTACAACCTTACCCTTATGCATCAAAACACCTCCAAGTCCAACACCCGAAGCGTCACAATAAATAGAAATCCAACACCCTCCTCTGGCAAAGTCAAGACAGGTGCTGAAGTCAATAGGGATTTGAGCCTTTGGAAGCTCGCCTCACACTCGGGTGACCAATGAAAAGGAACCGTCTGCTGAGTCAATCTGGTCAACGACGCAACTATAGTAGAGAATCCCTGAACAAAACGCTGATAGTAACCTGCCAAACCAATAAAACTCCGAATCTCGGTAGGTGATGTAGGTCTAGTCCAACCCTAAACCGCCTCAATCTTGGCCGGATCAACCCTAACTCCATCCTTAGACACCATGTGCCCTAGGAAAGCCACTGACTCAAGACAAAACTCACACTTAGACAATTTGGCATACAACTTCTCATCTCTCAACTTCTGTAGCACGGCCCTCAAATGACAAACATGATCCGCCTCGGTCTTGGAATATACCAAGATGTCATCAATAAACACAATCAAGAAGGATTCCAAGTATGGGCAAAACACTCCATTCATCAACTCTATGAACGTCGCAGGGGCATTGGTGAGCCCAAATGACATCACCAAAAACTGATAATGACCATATCGTGTGCGAAAAGCTGTCTTCGCCACATCTGAAGGCTTAATCCTCTACTGATGATACCCAGATCTCAAATCGATCTTAGAGAACAAGGCTACCCCCTGAAGTTGATCAAACAAGTCGTCAATACGGGGAAGGGGATACTTGTTCTTCACCGTTACCTTGTTCAACTGTCTATAGTCAATACACATCCTCATCGATCCATCTTTCTTCTTCACAAATAAGACCGGTGCACCCCAAGGCGACACACTAGGGCGTATGAATCCTTTACTCAATAAGTCCTGAATCTGATCCTTCAACTCCTTCAACTCAGCTGGAGCCATACGATAAGGTGGAATAGATATGGGCTTGGTGCCCGGCTCCAAGTCAATAGAGAAGTCAATATCACGAACATGAGGAACACCAGGTAGATCCTCGGGAAACACATTAGGGAACTCCTGAACCACCAGAATAGACTCCATGGCCGGTGACTCAGTTCCAATATCCCGAATAAAGGCCAAACAAGATAAACAACCCTGGTCAACTGTCACGACCCGATTTCTCAAGTCATGATGGCACCTACTATAACCCACCAGCAGGTAAGCCAACCCATAACCCGTAACAACAAGTAATGAGTGTGAGGGTAGAAACTAAACAAGAGAAGGCAAATAACAATATAAACAGGCGGAAGCAAACCAAAAACATATATACAAATAAAGATCCCTCCCAGAACCTGGAAGTCACTAGTACAGAGCTACTAACAAAATGAGTACAAGTCTCAAAAGTGGACAACAGAGACTAGACTGTCTCGAAAGGTAAAAGACAAGTCTAGATATACAGATGGAGACTGAAATAATACAAGACGTCGTGTGCTCACTCCCGTCTCCGGATCAGTCTGCTCCAAGCCCGATCAACGCTGGCTACTAGTGCCCGGACCTGCATCACGAAATAGATGCAGAGGGTAGCATGAGTACCAAAACAACCGGTACCCAGTAGGCATCATAGGCCGACTGAACTTGAAAAGTAAAGGCAATATGAAAAGAAGGAATAATACAAATCGAGGGTCAAGAGCAGAAATCTAAGTAATAATGGAATGCACACGAGTGTACAAAGAACTAACTAAAGTAATCTATAAGCTAACTACACCTAATTGGACCCCATAAGCCCAGAAGGTACACTCATGCGCAAGTTAAATAAAAACCCGAACGGACCCCCATAAGCCAGACGAGTACACAAAATAACTATAACTAAAGAGAATTGAATAAAAGAACCCAAGAACGAAGAACACGAATCAGAACCTCAACCCTAATTAGTAAAATCTGACAGTACGGAGGCCGAACCTCGAACCGAATGCTCAGCAGAAGTACCCAAGTAACCAATCACAAGTAACAAGTATAAGAGGCCGGAACTCTAACCGGATACTCTATATAAGTATCTGAGCAATAGAGGCCGAAACTCTAACCGGATGCTCTATATAATTATCTGAGCAATAGAGGCCGGACCTTAAACCGAATGCTCTATATAAGTATCTGGGCAATAGAGGCCGAACCTCAAACCGGATGCTCTATATAAGTATCTGGGCAATAGAGGTCGGAACTCTAACCGGATGCTCTATAAAGGTGCCAATGTAGCTGCTGAAAGAGTCCTAATCGATCCACACTCATAAATATCCATGGAACGCCTTCCATACTTAGCCAATCAATGTAAGTCCTTGGAACTAAATCAAAAATCAAATTCAAATCGCAAAGTAGAACTAGTGTCGCCGATGTAACTCGTGAAGCCGTAACATCGGGGAAAATAAGGATAACTATAGTCGGAGAAAGAGTATCGTCTAACTAAGGCCCAAACTATCAGACTCAAGTCTGCTACACCAGTCTACAGGGATCTAAGCCGGCCGAGCACCCCAAGGTGACACACTCGGACGGATAAACCCCTTACCTAAGAGATCCTCTAACTGAACACTGAGCTCCCTGAGCTCTGCAGGAGCCATCCGGTAAGGCGAAATAGAAATAGGACGGGTGTCGGGCTCCAAATCTGTGGCAAAATCAATGTCACGATCTGGAGGTAGGCCAGGTAGGTCTGTAAGGAACACTTCTGCAAACTCTCCAACCACAGGAACTGAGTCAACTGAAGAGCCCTCCCTACTCACATCTCGCACATAAGCCAAATAAGCTAAACACCCAGAAGCAACCAACCGTCTAGCCCGCATAAAAGAGATGATCCCTGTCGGTGTGTGACTATAAGCACCCAGCCACAACACTGGGGAAATCCCAGGCATGGCTAAAGTAACAGTCTTGGCATAGCAATCCAAGACCGCATGGTAGGGGGATAACCAGTCCATGCCCAGAATCACATCAAAATCAACCATATCTAGCAAAATAAGATCAACTCTAGTATCACAACCCTGGATAGTCACTAAGCAAGATCGCAATATCTGATCCACTACTAAGGACTCACCCACCGGGGTCGAAACATGAACTGGCTCAGCCAAAGACTCAGACCTCTTACCCAATCAGGGAGCAAAATAAACAGATACATACGAGAATGTGGACCCGGGATCAAATAATACTGTAGCAGGCTGATGGCATAATAAAAGCGTACCTGTGATAACATCGTCAGATGCCTCAGTCGTCTCCCTCGCCGGGGCTGCGTAGAAATGGCCCTGAGCACCTCTGCCCGATGCATCTGACCTACCATCCAGCCTGCCTCCTCGAGCTCCGCCTCTGGTAACCTGTCGGCTGTCCCGACGACCCTAGTCCTGACCACCTCCTTTAGATAGAGGGGGCACTGCTGAAACTGGTCTAGGTGCAAGGGGAGCTGGTACAATCGCTCCTCGCCCTCGCCGGGGGCACTCTCTGGACCAATGGTCAAGAGCACCGCAATCAAAACACCCCAAAGCTGAACGCCCTGAAGTAACCCGACTGCAGTAGGAAGGGAGGGAATCTGATCACCACGAACTGTGGCTCGTACTAGGACCACCCTGGCGATACAGGCCTCCCTCAGAAGCAGGTAATGCTGCCTGAACAGGACGATTGGACTGACCCTGCTGGAACCTCTGGCGGGGCCTATCATAGGAGTCTCTCACTCTAGTCTGGGTCCCGCTGTAGCTGCCCTGGTAGCGTGCCCTCTAATCGCTGCCCCCTTGGGCCTCGCGATGAATATGCTCCATGGATCGGGCATGGTCAACTACATCAAGAAATGAGCGGCCGGCAGAAACTAAATGCTCTGTGTCGACCCTCAGACGGTACCGCAACCCACGTACAAAACAACGAACTCTCTCCTCCTCCGTGGGTAGGATCATGGTAGCATGTCGAGACAACTCGTGGAATCTCGTCTCGTACTTTGAGACGGTCATAGGGCCCTGCTCCAATCTGGACAACTGATCACGAAGCCTATCCCTGACGCTCAGTGGCATGAACCGGGCTAAGAAAGCCTCTAAGAACTCACTCCAAGATACAGGAGGCGATGCAACTGGACTGGACTCTCGATACGAGCGCCACCACTGCCTGGCTGGCCCACGAAACTGATGAGCAGTGAAGTCGGCTCCTCTCGACTCCAAGAGGCCTAATGACTGTAGCTGCTCCTGACAAGTGAGCTGGAACTCGTAGGCATCCTCACCCATCGCCCTTGAGAATATCGGCGGTGCCAACCTCTGGAATACCCCGAGCATCTTCTGCTCGCGCAGTGGCATCTCCCCGTCCTTTAAGTCTGACACGACCGCCACATGAACTGGTGGCGGCTGAACCTCTGGTGCTGCTGCAGCAGGCTGACCCTGCGGCGCTGGAGCTTGTGCTGCTGGGACTGGTGCTGGGGCTGGGGCCTGTCGCATCTCCCCAATAACTGCTAGTATCTGAGTCAGCAGAACATGAAGATCAGGAGCTGCAGCTGCAGCTGGTGCAGGTGGTGGCTGGGCTGGCCCCGGCCCCATCGGCTGTGGAGGTACATATGTTGCCTGAGGCTCCTCCTCCCTATCTCGGGCTGGTGCTACGGCCCTGCCTCAACCTCGGGGTCGACGTCTACCCCAAGCTGAGGCTCTGCCTGCAGACCCGGGTGCTCCACCCCTGGCCGCGCCACCTCGCGAGCGAGCCATCCTGCGAAAGAGTGAAACAAGTGAGATTTCCAGAAACCAATAAGACACACGAGGCACGAAAGTGAAACAAAAGAGGAAATTTTCTTAAAGACATCCTGTAGCCTCCCGAAGATAAGTTACGGATGTCTCCGCACCGATCCGCAAGACTCTACTAGACGTTAGCTCTGTACAAGTGAAACTGATAAACTTGGCGCTCTGATACCAACTTGTCACGACCCGATTTCTCAAGTCATGATGGCACCTACTATAACCCACCATCTGGTAAGCCAATCCGTAACCCGGAACAACAAGTAATGGGTGTAAGGGTAGAAACTAAACAAGAGAAGGCAAATAACAATATAAACAGGCGGAAGCAAACCAAAAAAACATATATACAAATAAAGATCCCTCCCAGAACCTGGAAGTCACTAATACAGAGTTGCTAACAAAATGAGTACAAGTCCCAAAAGTGGACAAGAGAGACTGGACTGTCTCGAAAGGTAAAAGACAAGTCTAGATATACAGATGGAGACTGAAATAGTACAAGACGTCGTGTGCTCACTCCCGTCTCCGGATCAGTCTGCTCCAAGCTCGATCAACGCTGGCATCATAGGCCGACTGAACTTGAAAAGTAAAGGCAATATGAAAAGAAGGAATAATACAAACCGAGGGTCAAGAGCGGAAATCTAAGTAACAATGGAATGCACACGAGTGTACAAAGAACTAACTAAAGTAATCTATAAGCTAACTACACCTCACTGGACCCCATAAGCCCAAAAGGTACACTCGTGCGCAAGTTAAATAAATACCCGAACGGACCCCCATAAGCCCGACGAGTACACAAAATAACTATAGCTAAAGAGAATTGCATAAAAGAACCCAAGAACGAAGAACACGAATCAGAACCTCAACCCTAATTAGTAAAATCTGACAGTACGGAGGCTGAACCTCGAACCGAATGCTCAGCAGAAGTACCCAAGTAACCAATCACAAGTAACAAGTATAAGAGGCCGGAACTCTAACCGGATGCTCTATATAAGTATCTGAGCAATAGAGGCCGAAACTCTAACCGGATGCTCTATATAATTATCTGAGCAATAGAGGCCGGACGTTAAACCGGATACTCTATATAAGTATCTGGGCAATAGAGGCCGGACCTTAAACCGGATGCTCTATATAAGTATCTGGGCAATAGAGGTCGGAACTCTAACCGGATGCTCTATAAAGGTGCCAATGTAGCTGCTGAAAGAGTCCTAATCGATCCACACTCATAAATATCCGTGGAACGCCTTCCATACTTAGCCAATCAATGTAAGTCCTTGGAACCAAATCGAAAATCAAATTCAAATCGCGAAGTAGAACTAGTGTCGCCGATGTAACTCGTGAAGCCGTAACATCGGGGAAAATAAGGATAACTATAGTCGGAGAAAGAGTATCGCCTAACTAAGGCCCAAACTATCAGACTCAAGTCTGCTACACCAGTCTACAGGGATCTAAGCCGGCCGAGCGGCGTCGGGGCAAAACTAAGGCCTATCGGATCCGAATCATGTATTTCTAAGGCAAGCCCTAGTCAAACCTAAAATAAGGCCCAACATGCTTCAAATAAATAATAATTAAGCATGCAAGCACTCCACATAGCGAGAAGGGTCCATTTATAACACAAAATATGCTCACAGTTACCCGATAATTCCCGAAATAGGTCGAAAACATAATTTCCAAACACCTATGCATAATTCAATCACTACCAACCCAAATCCCAACTAATCAACATGCATTCACACTCTCAATCTCAATCTAAGAGAGGGAAACCGTAGCCTACCTGTATGGCGATCACACGCGCTCCAAAATCACTCATTCGGGGCTTTCCCTTTTCGAACGTCCTCGAAACGCTGCCCCGCTATAAAAAATAGAGTCACAACGTTAATACGGTCGTTTAGACACCAAAATTACAACAAACGGAGACGGGTCAATTTTGGAGTTAAAACGGGAATCGTGAGACCCGTGCAGGATATTCCGAAATAAACCCCAAAAGTGGGTCCTAACCAATTCCCCCAGCTCATGTCCCAAAATGGGACACAACTCGGGGCTCGGGAACAACACAATATCAACATGCAACTAAAACCCAAATTTTCTCAAAAATTAGAAATGGGACAACAACTAATTCAGCGTATTTACCAAAAACGGGCAATCTACAGTAAAATATGACAACACCAAAATGTTCTCCTCGAAAAACCACTCAAGATAGCCTCAAAAATCACTGAAATCAGACCTAGAATGACTGAAATATCAAGTCTCAAAAATTCCAAAAATCAAGCTCACAAAAAGGGTGAGGTAGCAGGTATTTTACGAAAATTACCCCAAACAGGGACTCCAAACCACTATCCGAGCTCACCAACACGTTGTCCTCGAAAAATCTCACAACTTAGCCTTTTGAATCACCCAAATCGGTTGAGAGATGAGAGAGTTATGAGGGTTTGAAGTTTGGAAATGTTGCTGGTATATCTGCAATAAATAGCAGATTTTTCTGCAATTTTCCAAAAAATTAAAAACTCTGACGGGTGCTCCGACCTCGTTCGGAACCCCGTGCACGCAAACGAGATATGCAACCATACCAAATTCGACATTCCAGACTCAACGGCGCAGTCAAGATTTCCATCAGAGGTCATCTCGATAAAAAGTGGGTCCCACTTCCAAAAGCCATTTTAAGTCAAAACCCACAAAAGGGCTCGGAAAGATATCGAAAACCTCCAGACACAAAAGAAGGGTCAATCTAGACCAAACTCGACATTTCGAAGCTAACCACGCTGACGAAATTCTCATCCGAGCGCGTTTACTCAGAATGTTGACTAAAGTCAAACTTAGGCTTAAACTTAAAGTTAAAACGCCTAATCGCACCGACTCACACTGAAATCCTCGGGAGTCATGTCGACCATGCAACTAGCCTAAAATGACCCTTCCGGAGCTGATGGAATTGTCAGAATTGGATTCCGATGTCATCTTCTTGAACTTTTGATCGAAAATGATCGTTCAAGGTTCATAAGCTCCAAAACACAAAAACTCGCACCAAGACCAAACGAATGACCAAGTGACCGAACTGTCAGTCCCAGCAAGTCGTAAATGACTTGGGGTCGCTATAGGAACGCTCTAAATGACACACAGAAGGCAAGACACAGAAATGACCAAGAGGGTCATTACATCAATCATCCTCTGACCCCGAATATGAGATATGACCCTGTTGGGATACGAACCACTAGTCCCTCTCCACTCCACTCTAGGAATACCCGGAATAGCTAAGGTGACAGTCTTAGCATAACAATCAAGAAGTGCATGATAGGGGAAGCCAGTCCATACCCAATATGACATCAAAGTCTAACATACCAAGAAGAATCATATCCACCCAAGTCTCATACCCCGATAAGACAACAAGACAAGATCGATATACTCGATTCACCACTAAGGGTTCACCTACGGGTGTAGAGACTCTAATAGGCACAGACATACGATCACAAGTCAACTCAAGGCCGAAAGCAAAATATGTAGACACATATGAGAATGTAGAACCAGGATCAAATAACACGGAAGCAGGCCGATGACAAACTGAAATGATACCTATGATAACTGCATCAGAAGCCTCAGCCTCGGGCCTCCCAGGAAAAGCATAACACTGGGCATCTCTGCCCCTACTCTGTGAACCTGAGGTGCCACTAGCACCTCTACCAAAAGCTCGTCCGCCTCTACCAGATGCCGGTCCCCGACCCCGACCTCTAGCTGGAGGTGCTGAATCTGTCTCTGGGATTGCGGAGACAGTACGGTGTGGTCCAGACTGAGTCTAATGTGGACACTAACGACTCAACTGGCCTGGATCACCGCAACCATAACAAGACCTCGGTGTGGATCCTGACTGTGAAGAACCCGAAGTAATGCTATAACCACCTCGACCCGAACCTGGAGGACCCCAGGCTGCTGGCCCACCCTCGATAGCTGGTAATGAAGCATGTACTGGCCTCTGACGCTGGAAGGACCCGCCTCCCCTGTGTGGGCCCCTACGTCCTGACGAGGTACCCGAATACTGACCACCTGTACGGACCCTCTTGGGCCCACCAAAATCATCCCTCTCAAGCAACTCAGCCTCTCTGGCTGCACTCACTATAGTCTGGAAAGAAGCACCCTCTCGAGATGATCTAAACACATAACTACGGATAGTGGGAGTCAAACCCCTGACAAATCTGCGAATCCGCTCAAGCTCACCCGAAATCAAAGCAGAGGCATGTCTCGACAACTGACAGAATCGAGCCTCGTAATCTGCGACTGACATGCTACCCTGCACCAAACTCTCAAACCTCATACGGCTCTCCTCCTGTACACTCCAAGGGATGAAACGACCCTCGAAGGCACTAGCAAACTCACTCCACTCCATGGGAGGAGATCCCGCTGGTCTCAAACTCATGAAGGTCCTCAGCCACTCCCTAGCGACACCGCGTAACTGAAGAGACACAAATCAGACGCCCCTCTCATCTAACATGCGTACCGCCGCCAACATCTCTCAACTCAAGGTCAAAAACTCGTGAGCATCATCAGTCTTAGCACCATGAAACTGAGGTGGTTTCATTTTCTGAAACCGCTCATAGCAGACCTGGTCATCATCTGCCAAGGCCACTTCAAGGGCCGCCGGTACACCTACAACTGGTGTTGGAACCTGTGGTGGCTGAACCACCGGCTCGAGAATGACTGGAATCCGTGGTGGCTGAACCACTGGCTCTGGAACCACTGGAATCTGATGCTGATAACCAGGGGCCTGTGCCCCTACCCCAGTCTGTAACCCCGCTGGTATACCTGCTGCACCCTGAGCAAGACGCTCCAATAACCCCAACATCCTGTCGAGTCTGTCATCATGAACTGGGGGTGCATGGCCCGCAGGAGCCTGCTCTGCAGCTACTCCAATCTGTGGCTCAGGTGAAGGCTCTCTACCTCGGCCTCGGGCAGGTGCCGCTCCTCTGGCACG